>NC_081144.1:21141730-21490063 GCF_958295425.1 Solea solea | reverse complement strand
GGTGAGGAGCTGATGAATGAAGAGAGTGTCTTTGAGGTCTTCACCCGCTACCTCACAGGACAACCAAACAGTAGTGGACATAAGGTAGATGGAACAGTGCATACTTTATATACACATTTTTTTCTTTGGTGTGATATTCTTTTTCCGCCATCTCTACTGCTCTCTTATTAATGTCTTCAAACACCTTGAAAACAGTACAAGCTACATATAGCAGGGTCTTTGTTTTACAATGAAGAGTTCAGAAAGTGCTTCACTGGTGTTTTCTGTGTATTTTTAATGGACCTGCTCTGAGGTGCCAGCGCTATACTATCCACTTAAGGCAGCTGCTAGACACAGCAGATACAGATCAGCAGATTAGACTGCACAAAGGTAAACACACATACTGTTAGAGAGAAAATTCACCTCAGTCCTTTTTGTACTCCCTCCATTGTCCCTCTCTAATATCTATCTGATTGTGTAACAGTGGCTGTAAGACTTTTATGTCTAAGCTAAGCTCACCGCTAGGCTAGGTGTAATGGCCATATGTAAATATGTGTGGGTCATAGTGCGTGAACTTGTAGTGACAGGTGAACAATACAATGCTGGGCAGTGTGTGTACTTGTATTTGTCTTTAGGATGTTTACTAGGATGAACACAGACCTTAGTAGTACTTATGTAGAATAAAATCTGGTCCTAGTGAGGCAGAACCTCATTTGGTTTTTTGAATTGTGGTGAAATGTTGTGTCTTAAGAAGAATAGCTGCTCAAACGTTTAGCCCTCTGGACTCCACAACCAAATGTATGTGGCTTAACATTCCAGACTAATGCAAGAGTGAGTAATCTTAGCTAATCCTAACAATACCCATAACCTTTTTACTGCTAATCCCGGACAGGTGATGTGTTTGCCCTGGAACGATGAGCATCTGGCTCCAGAGACCAACCTGCTGCAGGACCAGCTGGTGAAGGTCAACAGACGAGGAGTCCTCACGATCAACTCCCAACCCAACATCAACGGCAAATCCTCCACAGACCCTGTCGTCGGCTGGGGACCTCCAGGAGGCTACGTGTTCCAGAAGGTAGGAGCATGTTTGGTGTCTGTGTAGCAATACATGTTTTTGTTTCAATGCTGGACATGCTGTAGTTACAGAGATGCACTATAAAAATGGCATGTTAAACCTTTACAAACTATGGTGAATTAGTTTCAGTTTGAATTTATATGGGATTATTTTTTAAATAATTCAGTGGACATCAATGTATCCAGGTAGTCTGATTTTGACAGTAAAGGTCTTAGGTTTAATATTGTTTATTCAGATGTCATTATCTGTGTCATCCTGTAATGTGTTGGGAAGCTGTTTCATGAAATAATATTCTGTCTTTGTTTGTCTTTTTCCTTTTGGCATAAATCCCAGTCTTACCTGGAGTTCTTCACCTCCAGTGAAAACGTCACCGCTCTCATCAAAGTACTGAAGAAGTACGAGCCCCGTGTCAACTACCACATTGTTAATGTGCATGTGAGTTTTGAACAAAAACAAGCACCTGTCATTTTGTGTTTCAGTTTTTTATAGTTTACATTATTAATATTATCAATTAATAATGAAACTTCTGTTTGCAGGGACGTAACCTGACCAATGCCCCCGAAATGCAACCTAACGCTGTTACGTGGGGGATCTTCCCTGGCAGAGAGATCGTTCAACCCACTGTAGTGGATCCAGTCAGCTTTATGTATTGGAAGGTAAAAGAAAATGCTATGTCATATTTAGCTTTTGTGCTCATTGGGTGTTTTTTGCAGGAATAATGTGAGCATTGTTTTATTTTGAAAGTTTGACAAATAGAGTTGTGGAGTTGTCTTGGTTCATAGTCCTAAAAACACAGTTTTTCTCTTTGCTTTTTTTTTAATGAGCTGCTCCACAAACATATTTGAGGTGCTTCACAGCCGTTCACATGGGTTCAGAGTTCATTGTGTCCAGAGGTACTGGGTAGCTTGCAAGCTTTTAGATATTGCATGCACCACGTGTTGCATTGTTTGCAGGACTGGGGCACTCTAACCCAGTCACAGTGACATCACATGTGCACATTATTTTTTTTGTCAATCTTTAACTGGGCTTGAACCTAGAAAAAAAAGCTTTTATTTAAAATTGAATCGCACATTTAAAATCAGTGGTTTTTATTTATTTGGAATTATTTATTTGAAGTTCACTGGGTTAAGTGAGCGAATGGTGGCGAGTTTCTTTCTCACCGAAACGTCTGCTTCCGTTTCCCTCAGGACGAAGCCTTCGCCTTGTGGATCGAGCAGTGGGCGAAACTCTACGAAGACGAGTCTCCGTCACGAATGATTATCAAGTACATTCACGACAACTACTTCTTGGTCAATCTGGTGGACAATGATTTCCCTCTGGACAGCTGTCTGTGGCAGGTCATCGACGATATGTTCGAAGCGCTGGACGCACCTCCTGAGACGACAGAACAGTCAGAATAAAAAGAAAAAACGTTCATTTTTAATCGCTTTTTAGGAAAAGTAACACTATGCATTATCTATGAAAGCTGCAGTTTACAATATAGAGTTAAAATGTGTACTATGCAGTGTTTTTTAGACTTACTACCTTTTAAAAAAAAAACAAAAAAAACAATCTATGTTGTCCTTCAGTTTGCAGTATTATCCAGAAACTAAATGATTTCCGTTAAATTAATATAAATTCAATTATATTAATAATAAGATTCTTTTGGAGCAGCTTCAATTAGGGGGAGATTTTTTTTCCCTGCTTTCTTTAATATTGTGAGATTGAATGGGGTTTTTTATTGCGTGTGTTTGTGTTTTTTCATTTTTTCTTGAGAAATAATGCAGAGATCTTAATGTGTGTGTGTGTGTGTGTGTGTGTGTCAACATCATCAAATAGGCAAAATCTTGTGCTGATCCAGATAACGAACCAGATTTTAGTCTAAACAAAAGGTGCGCATAATTGCATATTGTGAAGGTGTTTGACTGTGTGTGTCACTAAAACACAGTAGATATGCTATTTTCATATATACATATATATATATATATATATATATACATGATTTTTATATACTTATGAAGACGCTACGTAAAGACAGTGTAGTGAAAAGTTGACACGGGTCAAAACACTTTTTGGGCGAACTGTATTTTCATGGCTGCTAAAGTTTTTACAGAAACAGCATTTTTGTGGACTGTTGAAGTTGACTGACGAAGTGTGTGTCAGCTTGTGTGTGTGTGACCTCATTTACTGTGTGTTTCAACAAGTGTTTGTACTTTCTGCTCTTGTAGCTCCCACATCTTTGACTCAAATATTGCTTTGTAGATGCCCTTTCACACAGTATTTGTTTTATATTTGTGTTTTCTGTGATAAACACTCGTGAGTCAACAACACTCAGGTAAATCAGATAAGCAGGTTAAACCCACTTTTGTTTTACTGTTCCAGAGCACTAAATATAAATAAATATCCACTAAATATAAATATATCTATACGTGTCCAAACCAAGAGGGTATGTGTATGAGCTTGTGTTGAGTCCAGAAGAGTCAAACACGGAGTCACTGGTCACGGTTTTTTCGTTGTGTCTTACCAAACATGCTTTGACTGTTTGTTTTCTGCTTTTCATTAAATATTTTTCCAGGTTTTTTTACAATGAATAACCTGGTGAGTGTGAGTTTATTTGTCATGCAGAGGCACACACAGCACATTCATCTTTTAGTGAATGTGTATTGTTGTACAGTGACTGAGACTCGAAGACGAATGTATAAATCATCACCTTGCAGGTAAAATGTTGTGAGTGACACACAATCACATTATTAAAAATATGGCAGCTTTTATGTCAGTCTGGTGCCAAAGAATTAAGGATTCATCAGTATTAGAGTTGATTATAACAGTTTGGTCAGTAGGGGGCGGCCAAGTGGAAGAAAAAAAAAATGTCCAACTTCTTTAGAAAAAGACATCAAAAATAATATATTTCACATAATTTCACAAAGGGTTTGTTTTGATATGCAATTCACAATATAAACATGTATGATGCAAAATGCAGATTTGTACAGTAAAAAAAAAAACTTAAAATGGGTACGTACGTGCGTGTGTGTGTTCGTTTCTTTTCTGATCATTCTGCAACGATGCAATGACAGAACACATATATGCACTGTAAAAAACGACGAATGGCTTAATTTATAATCTTCAGTTCAATTGGAAAGACAGCTTGAACATTAGCTTTGTTTCAAAGAACAAAGTTGGATCTCTTGTTGACAAGAAGTTGGAATTCATCACTAATTATTTCATGTTTAAATAAATGAAATTAAAAAAATGAACACGTATTGCTCAAATATTCTTTTACAGTGTAATAATCCAAATACAATTTTCTTAATTGCAGTAAAGGCTGTACCTTTACTATTTGTAATTTCTTCCAAAAGGAAACACATTTACATCCATCCATCTATCCATGAATTCCACATAGAAATGACTTTATTTACTTTATTTACTAAAACACAGTAAAGTACAGACTGTTTGACACACACATTTCAACACATGCAAATCACAGTAAATCACATGCACTTTGTGCAAGTGTTTCTCAGATATACAGTAATGTGTAAATGAATTATAAATGTATCAGAAGAAAAGATTTGCTTTCGTGCGACGGTAAATGATTGAGGAGGGTGCAGTGAGACAGGTGAAGATAACGTTCTCACAGAGACCTACTACACATAGTCGTGCCATGCTTGTTTTTCAAAATCACATTCACAAAGCAACACTGAACGTTAATATCAGTTAGAATATTCAGTCTAATACTTCAAACTTGATCTGTTTAACAGAAAATAAAAAAAAGAAGCAAAAGTGCATAACAACAGACATTAGCTACGGATAAGAGCATAGATGATGGACGAGAAATAACTTAAAATTAGATCAAATGATGTTCTGAAATTTTCACAATCTGATCTATTTTATTGTGAAGATGGCTGAGATGGTGACTGGGTTGTTTTTTTATCCTAAAAAAAGCACATTTAACACATCACTTGTGTTATTTAGGAGGGTTTAATTGCATAAATTGAATTAACTTCCCATCAGTATGTTTGTATAAGTATATAATAATTCTTAGCCTTAGGACAAGGGTGGACAAACCAGCCTGAGTGAGTGTTTTGTTTTTTGCATTAACCAACGAAGAACATAGCAAATAAAAGCTGTATCTATTGGTGATTTTCCATTATACAGTTCGAGCACTATACTCTACTCCACTTAACTCTACTAACATTTGGTATCAGGCACGTCATTTTCCATTATTGTACCTCCAAAATGTGGATGGGGCCTCGCGTTGTTTTATGTGAGACGCAAACAAACAATGTAGAGACAGGCAAAGAGACAGGTTCTTTTTCCAGTGTACTGAATCATTAGAGTCAATAAATTAAAAAGATTTGTTCACCAACATCATTCAGTACTTCCTTCCTGCATGACTCCGTCTGTCACATTGATGAATATTGATATTTTAGAAATTTCCTTTGCTAAATTTTGGTAGATTAAAGCATGTTTTCAGGATTTTGATCCACTGATAACTGATCTTCTTGTGTCGGATATTGTGCTCATGACCCTTGCAGTGACAACTCTATCTGACCAATCAGTGGCCGGCAGAGCAGGTACCAAAAAGCACCAGGTACCAGGTACTATCACTGTCGTGCTAGAACTGTATAATGGAAAAGCGCAGTATGGGAACCTCGTCAGCGGACGGACAACCTGATACCTCTCTGGTATTATTTATTGCTTTGTCTTCTAGGCTGGTTGGTTTTCCCAGTTCTCCAGTGATCTGTCCACTCTTATATGAAAGTCTGTCTTGAAGACTCACATTTTACACAATTTATTTTATTGCATATTTGATGCCGATTGAGTTGTTAAACTGTGCCTCAAGTGTCAGAGATACAGTAGGTTTGCGCACACAGCTGCTTTCTAAAGGTCAGGATCATCTCCCCTCAGGGTGTCGAACTCTTCCGCGGCCGAGTACTTGTCCAGCTGACCCGCCGACTGGCGGAAGCCGGCCGCAATCTCGTCGAAGGTGCGGCCCTTCGTCTCCGGCACCTTGAGGTAGGTGAAGACGAAGAAGCCGAGCAACATGACAGTGAAGATGATGAAGACGTACGGGCCAAAGAGTTGCTGCAGTGAAACAGACGGCGGTTAAGAAGCTTTCCTGCATTTTGTGAACACACCTGCCAATTTATTAGGTACACCCGTGAAAGTGCTCGTAGACGTGGTCAAGATGCCCGCTCATCGACCAAGATTTCCATGCACAACCAAACCTTGAAGCAGCAGCAGAAGACCAAACCACTCCTGCCACTTTACAAGTTGTCCCGTGTACCTAATAAACTGGTGGGTGAGAGTAATTTGACGTAACTGAGGATGTCATTTCTAATTAAATCTGTCTTACCTCAACGTACTGGAAACCCATCCCCACTAAGAAGTTGGCAGACCAATTGGAGCAACCAGCGACCGCGATGGCAGCAGGCCGGGGACCCTGACTGAAGAGTTCGGCGATAATGAACCAGGGAATGGGGCCGGGTCCAATTTCAAAGAAAGCCACGAAGCTGAAGATGGCTGCGATGCTGACATACGACATCCACCTGAGCTGCTCCTGTGGACGAATGAATAAGTCGTGAATAAGTGACTTTATTTCAAAAGCGATAATTAGTGTTGAAAACGTCTCCAAACGTACCAACAACGCCATGGCGATCGTCAGACACACGGCTGAAACGGCCATCCCCATCAAACCGATGAGGTGAAGGGGTCTCCTGCCCACTCGCTCCACCACAAACAACTGCACAGAGAGAAAGAAACATGGTGAATTAGTACAAGATTTTCTTTTTTTTGTTGTTTTTCAAATGTTTTTTTTGGGGGGGGGGGGGGGGGGGGGGGCACTTACTGAAACAACGGTGAAGACAGTGTTGACCACCCCTGTACCAATGGTTGCATAGACAGGCTGAGACACACCTGCTTTCTCAAAGATCCCGGTCGAGTAGTAGAACACCTAAAGACGATGATGGAACATGGGGACCAGTAACTTATACCACTTGTATCATACAGTTATTAGTACATGCTACATGGGTTTTTGAGTGGCCACTCTTTCATACTGACTTTTTAGGACACAACATCACATTTCTTGACTTACAGCATTGATTCCAGAAAACTGCTGTGAGAGCTGCAGCATGACGGCAACAAAGAGGGGCTGGCGGTAAGCGGGGGAGCGGAACAGCTCTAGGATGGTCACCTTCTTCTCCCTCTTCATCTGCCGGCACTCCTCCCTCATCTCGTGCATGTCGTCACTCACGTCGTCAGTGCCCCGTAGCTTAACCAGGACTGAAAAAAAACAGGTTTGAATCAGCTTCGAACAGGATTTATATTGACGTCAGCCTCTGTAATAATGACAATAATATGAAATCCTGAAAAAAGATGGATATGTGTATGATAATATAATACAATTGTGTCAATCCAACACCTCGATTATACATTTCCCAAATCCTCCATCTATTGGAAACTGATTACTCTGATAACCTCAACTGAAAGAAATCTTATTCTAGCTTCACAACCCTCTACATCAGCATCAGTCCAAATATATAATATAATACTAAAACTATTTAACCGTCTTTATGTTGCCTAAGACAAGTGTTCTCAAACTGGTTGCTTGACAGATGACTTATTGAGGGCACCAGTGTGTGCAGTGCCAAATTTGACATTGTATGGATGAGAAATGCAAGATGTATTGGTAAAAATGTGACAGTTATATCTCTACCTAAAACACAAAGATTACAAACACACAGCGTACTGTCTCTCCCTCAAATAGTCTCTCCCTATGTTTCTATGTGTGCGCGTGTCTTACTGTTGCGGGCTTGGCTCTCTTCGTTGCATTCGATGAGCAGGTACCGGGGGCTCTCAGGACAGAAGGGCAGCAGGATGCACTGCAGCACTGCTGGCAGCAGGGTAAAACCCAAGAGCAGGGGCCACAGGGTGCTGTTCCCCAAGATAGACTCCATTCCAAAGATCTACATCAAGGACACAACACAGCAATCGCAATTTAACTCTTGCCACGATTGATACTGTGGCCTTAGGTCACAACAACACGGTCCGCCGCTTCAGTTCTGTCATTCCAAACATTCCACACGTACACAATAATCTAATTGGGTCCAATAATCAGACTAAGACCTAAGTCCAATTAAGAAGATTTGTGCCTTGGTTTCTTTTAGAATTTGTTTGTAGGCCATAGAAACAATGGAGTGAAGCTAAAGAACATATTTATTTGTATTGATTTTTCATAAAAAGACACATTTCACAACACAATACATGTCATGTCTGCTGTATGTGTTGCTACATTTGACCAAAAGCAGATTAGTCCGAATTAATATTATTCATATTAATTCTATAATCACATTGTTACGCATTTTTATTTAAACATACTTTTTAATTACAATCATTATTATAAAGTTTCCAAAGACGCCAACCACTATAAGCCTGAATTGTGGGACATTTATTTACAGAAGAAGCAGAAAACTTTATTTTTCTCTACCACTAATCCATCAATGCAACAAAGCTCCTAAGCTTTTGAATGAAAACAGATGTTTGAAAAGACATGACTCTGGTATTCTGATGGAATAAATGCTGTCAATCATCTTTTAGTTGAGTATTTGAGCAATGATTGATTGAATATCTTTATAAGTCATGGAGCAGCTGGAAAATCTGACATTATGGGTTTACATACCAAATACGAACCTTTGTATGTTTATACTTTTGAGATTTTTCGGCTTTAAAGATGCTGTAAAACTTAAAACACAAACGTGACAATTATGGGTCGGAGTTTTAAGGCTCTCACCTGGGCCATGAGAATGCCAATCACCACACCAAGCTGATGCAGAGTGCCCATTGCTCCACGGAGCGAGGTGGGCGAGATCTCTTCCACGTACATGGGCACAAAGCCAGTGGAAAGACCGGAGTAGACACCCACGATGAAACGGCCAGCGATGAGCATCTCGAAGGATTCAGCCATCTTAGAGAATCCCATACACGCAGCAGCGGCGAAGGCGAGAACGTTGGCCACAAACATGGAGTTCTTCCTTCAGAGAAAATGAGCACGTTCACAGGTCACGTTTACAGTTTTCTCGAAACATTGGCTCAATTTCTACAACTTCAAACACAAAATGAAAACGATCGTATTAGATTTCAGCTTCTCAATCAATTTGCTGTCATTTGTTGATTTGGCACAGTTTTTTATGCCTAATATGACTTTTATGACTTCCATTTATCCAGACTTGGGACTACTAGAACACTAGACGTGTCCCCCCATTTAGAGTGCTCAGGCGTACCCCAGCCCTTGACCTGGTGGGGATTCGAGCCAGCAACCAAACAACTTTGTCAAAAATTACTCCACTGAAACAATTCACACAGCTATCATGTGTGTATGGCTTACAGAGCATCAAACACAAGAAAGTTTGTTTATGTATATTTTGACTTTAGGATGTCATGTTTAAACGCATTAAATAGAATTATTATTATTTATATAATATACATATAATATATGTATTTTGGTCAAGAAATAACATCTACAGTACTACACATGTATATGCAACACTAATGTTGCCTATTTTACTCTCTATGTAGCAGAACATTAAAAAAAACAAACAGTATTTTTACTCAGGCAAGTGCGGGAAGTCACTTGAAACCACTATTATTTTGCGAGTTACATCAAGATTAATGGGCCCTTTGCACAGAGGCCATTTTGGCAGGTCATCACAGGTGTGTACCTTAGTGTCCTCAGTTTTAAGGTGCATGCTGGGTCACTGACACACCGTCATGACCTTCATGATCTGCAAAGAGCTCATGGCTAATCAGGGTGCTGCATTTTGAAGGTCATCGTTTGCAGGTGATTAAAATGAGCTAATGATGCATCTTTAGAATGATAATCAGAGTGAGACGGAGTGGAATTGCATTCAGAGTTTGGCAGTCAAGTTTTTGTGCATAGTTCTTTATTGACAAGAGGAAGAGTCATACCTGCCAAGGCGGGTAGCGAAGAGGCCGACAGAGAAGGAGCCCAACATTCCACCCACAGAGAAAATGGCCACAGAGAGAGACCAAAGAGCTGTTAAAGTTCCCTGATCGATGGGCTCTGAAAACCTGCTGAACCACGTCTCATTGTAGAAGCTCTCAATGGTCTGAAAACACAGAACGAAAACCAGTTTGTGTCACGTAGACTCAAATATCTCCGCTGTGTCACAGTAACGTCTGAGTACTGATTGGAAAAAGTGAATTTTAATGTAAGATCATATATTATTTAGGTTACAACTAGATATTTTTGGAAAACACTGAGGCAAATAAATAAATAATCAGGTATTGTGATAATTGGGTCTATAATTAATGTTATAAAGATCAATTGGTTTTTTTTCCCAGTAGGACCAAATATACTCTGCACAAGTGCTAAATTTAACAATTTAATTAATATTTAAACACAATAGGACTTAAAAACACTTGAGAATAGTGGTAAATTAAACTCTTTTAGTGCAGCTTTAACAATAGATTTTTATATAATATAATATAATATCCTAACTGATTTACTTTCACACTTCATGTAAACCTATCATGTTTTTACTCTGCTCACACAACAAAATACTCACACTCTGAGGAGCATTGATGACACCTGTGTTGTAGCCGAACTGGAGCGAGCCAATCACAGCCGTCCCTACAGCCATCATCAGCCGAAGAGTCACCTGTTGTTGTTATTGCAGCAGAGAGACACAGACAAATGTCAGCATGTGTCATCAACACAATAATCCAGTATGCACACAATCTGGACATCAAAACAAGAACCGTGCCACCACAAGGTGGCGACTGTGTGTTCCTCTTCTCTGCTCAGCACACCATCAGTAACAAACAGGCTTATTGGATTAGCCACGTTAAGGAGAGAGCGTGTTGGAGCCAAGAGGTTAAAAGCAGATGAGTGAGTGCAATACCTATAGTTAGCAACACAATGTTTAGTGTTCTGCAGCACATATGGGCTTCCATGTCTGCTGCAATGCTTCAGGTCAATGACTGTAGAGAAATCTCATATAGATTATTGCCTGGTTACAGACCATGTCTGTCTCCAATGCCTTACACAATTAATCCCAGAGAATTTAATGTAAACACAAGCTTAGCTATTAGCATAGCATAGCATAGAATAGAATATCAACTTTTTTCACAAGGAGGAAATAACTTGTGTTCCAGCAGCAGAAGAATAATAGATGGAGATAATAGGAAATAATAAATGCATACAAGATAATATATAAGGCAGGATAAATTAATGCAATGTAAAATGTTGTATTGTATTTTATATGATGCAAATATGAGGACCCATATGAGGGTCTCTGGTGCCAATCCCAGCTGACATAGGGCAAATAAAGGCTGCAGTTACAAAGACTCAAAACACCTCAAGTCAGCTCTGCCATCGGTTCCTGGAGCACAAATCCAGCAACAGCTAGAGGTAAAGGGGTCAACATCAGCAGATGTTTCACGAGGCAGTGACGAAGACCTAAGAGGTAAGTAAGACCATAGGTGCTTACGATTACTGGAAAATGGTTTCTGGCAAAGTGGAAGACTATCAGAAACTATATTCAGCTGGACAGTGCGGGGTCCAGTATCCAGTTTCTTTTAGGCCCTAAACCATTTAAAGCTTCCACAAACAAACATTGAGCTCCAGCTGAGAGGAGATGACCCGAGGATGGAAGTATTGCCAGTGCCTTCTCAATGACCTTAGGACATGCTGGAAATGAGAACACTTGCTGGAACTCAAACAAGTACACAAACAAACAACCGACCTCACTCATGGGTGATCTGCGGCTCATTGTAGATCAAGTCAAGACACCACGCAGATATGAAAAGCAGGGACGAGCGAGGAACTGTTCACCAGAAGAGTTATCAGACAGGACAATATTGAGAAGATCTGTTCAACCCCTTTATCTTGAGCACAAAGCAACTGTAGGTTGTGTTAATGAATATGTAAATGAGTTGATGTTAAAAGACATTAAAGGCAGCTTTATAGTTAAAAGGAAACATTTTATGTTTTGATCATAAAAGAACGTGTACTATCACGTAATTCAACTCTGTATTGAGTCATTTTTATAGAAACCGTCAGTTAAGCCCCCACATACAGTTATATACGTGTATATTTATATATATCGCCTTGTTCACCTTATGTGGAAGAACCCTTTTTTGTTGCGTACTAATTTAATTCTACTTCAAACGTCAAACACCAAGACCTTCAATCACAACACAACTCAACCCACTATGGGATAAAGTATTTCCATACATGTTATTTACTTCATAAACAGGCAGAAACTTAAAGTTAAACTTTGAATCACACGCTTCTGTCTAAGCTATAAAACAAAGCAGTGGTGTTACATTTTTCAATTGAACTTCCAAAACTGAAAATGAACCTTTCCTTATTATTATTTGTATGACCTCACATGCAGGCCCACATGCAGTACCTAAAATGTCCACTGCACACTTTTGGAAACACATTTTCATGAGCTCTTATTGTCTGACGGTGCAGGTGTCCCATCATGTTAAAGACATAACTTGTTTACTTGTGTAAATGTACTATCGTCACTATAAGTGTGAACACATGACAGCAGCGGTGAGTGTAAAGTCATTCCTTCACAACATATGATGACGTCGTGCATATCTACTGATAACAGACAGCTGTTACCTGGTCACTGCACTCCATGTCAGCTGCTCGGACTCACTTACAAAATAAAAGAAAAAAATTAATCCAGACCTTTAGTAAAGCATAAAGTCAGTATGTCTACTTTCTACGAAACCACAATGTTGTCATGGTGTTGGTCATCCAGTCCAGCCTCACTGGAAACAACTCTTTCTCAGTTTCTCTCTCTCGCCATTCACCTGCTGCAGTAAGCAGCTTAGCGACGTCAGTGCTAAGTGGATCTTGACGGGCTGTCGTGCCTCCAGAGAAGAGCAACGTAGGAATCCAGATTGGCTGAGAGGAGAAATGTGGCCTATATTCTCTGTAAAGCCTGACGTGAACCCTGAACACTACAGGTGCAGTGCTCAGGGTGGGAAGAAATAAGTGCCATTATAAAAATCTTCAGTGAATAACAAATAACCTAAGATCTTAGCAATGTTCACAACATTTTATCCAACTTACATTTCACATTCTTCATTCACTTGTATATGAAGTAGGCAAGTAAACTTCCAGCCCACAGCCTATTTTATTTGGTGTCCTGTTATTTTACTGTTCCCTCAGGACATAAATATAGCCAGAGGTCAGAAACATAATATAAACTTAACAATAATAGATATTGTTCTTCTTTTTCTCGCCTTCTCCATTGTGTTTAACAATTAAAAACAAGTTAATCAGACTTCACCCCATTCACGCATCAAACCTCTGGCGGCCTCTGTTGGTCATATTGGCAAGTCCAAGTGCGGAAGCACAAACAAACAAACAGACAGAGAGACACACAGAGCCACTAAACACAATACTTCACTCCCATATTCACTGTATTTGTTTAAATGTAGAATAATGCAGTTCTTTTGTTTCATATTTAAATCTTCTTTTCATCCTAGGAAAGCAAACACAGATGGTGTAAATTTTTTATCACATTATTCAAAAATCCTATTAATAAGTTTCGGGCAGAACCTTGTCTTATGTTTTCATTTTAAAACTAAAAATTGAATTAAGTCTGACAGAAACATTTTCAAAATAGTTGTTGTCATTCTAAAATGATGTTTACTGTGTTGTCAGTAAAAATCACCAGCTGAGGCCATATTGGATTGTATGTACTTCTAGGTGTTTAGTGTAGATACCTTCACCACCAGCTTCCACATGAGGGCGCTACTTTCTCAAATACTGGAGTGTTGTTGCTGGGATGATCCTCTGTATTGCTACAGTGATTCAAAAGGGTTTATTTAAGCAT
This sequence comes from Solea solea, assembly GCF_958295425.1. Classification (NCBI taxonomy): domain Eukaryota; kingdom Metazoa; phylum Chordata; class Actinopteri; order Pleuronectiformes; family Soleidae; genus Solea; species Solea solea. The sequence goes on along the minus strand of NC_081144.1, from coordinate 21,476,155 downwards.
GTCCTTAGAAATAAACACAATTAAAAATAGAAAATCTGAACTGATGGAGGAGTTTAATGCAGTTACACAGATAAGCCATTGATTGTGGTACAGATTGCAATACTTGAAGCATTTTTTATGTTCTTTATATTTAACATCCTACTTGTATTCACGGCTCTTTTTGTGACAAATCTCTTGCAGTGTTCAGGTTACCAGGCCCCACACGGAAATCTGATTTTCAAATCTGTGTTCACACTACGGCACTCATATGGCGCGCCGTATTTTACCTTCTATTTTCCTCTAAATGGGAACATCATTTACAAAATTGACATCATGTTCCATTGAAGAACTGCTAAAACTAGTGATTACGCCTATAACTCATGTTAAAATTAAGTCATTTTCCTGTAGACTTCCATTCAAAATGACTCACAGAGTCGCCCCCTGGTGGTTCTTCAATATACCTTCAAATTGTTGTCTTCAACCTGCACAAACAGTGTGGCAAAATCAAACAGTGGAGGGGAACGATGTATATTTTATCAGACATATCTCACACTATTCTGTTGCTCTTGATAAAGCAAAAAGGTATTTGAGATGAATACGAAATACTCAAATTTGATCTGAATAGCAGTTTTAAACGCAGCTAGTCATCTGAGCGTAGTCTCTGTGCACACATGCTCTTTGAGTGTGTGTTTCGGAAGGAGAGAACATTTCCTCAATCTCTTAATGCCAACATATATAGCTGTAAACTCATCGACACATAATTACAACGCCTGTGAGCAATAAACAATAAACATACGGACTGAACACAGACATGCGGTCAGGACTGGGATGTAAAGTGAGCTTAAATACTAGTGAAGAGTGAGTGAATGAGTAACATGTGTAAGTAATCAGAGTCACTGGGGCGGGAAGAGACCACCATCAGGAAGTGAAGGAGAGAAAGTGGTGAGTATTTCAAAATAAAAGTAAAAACCTATGATTAAAACAACTGATGTGACACACACACACACACACATCAAACTGATTCTCTCCACCACAACAACACACTATTGTGTGTCTCACAGAGCATCAATAACACAAAATACAGTGGTATTAAACCCTTAAAAGTACATATATATACATATATATATATATTAATTTATGCATACAAGTATGTGGACATAAGTGTAAGGTTTGCGTTTTACACAACTGCACGCCACTTTTCTACTCTTTGATTGAAGTGTTTGCACAGGTGCAGCGTGTGTGAGACTAATTAGTGCTCATTGTGTTGTATTTTGAATTCAAGCGCGTGAACAAAGTGAGCGAAACGATGCAATTAGTGTTCAGAGGTGTGTGGGACTCTTCGTCTTACTAAGCATCAAATAAACACTGATGTAGTAAATTCAAAACTCGACCATCAAGTGTTCATGCATGTTACGTTTTTTTTTAAATGCAAATACATGTGGAAATAAGTTTTCCTTTTCTTGTTTTGGTGAGATGAGGTGTTTCTGGAACCAAAAACAGTAGAAGTACATTATCTTCATTATAAGTCATTTATCCCTCTGTCCACGTCTTTCAGTTCACACAGGTGCAACACGACTGGGACTATTTGGTAATCAGCATATTTTACACGTTTCCTCGCTCCAACGCACCTGATTTACATGAATGAGCCGTTACCAGGCTTTTGAAGAGCTTGATGAAGAGCCGACCATTTTAAATCAGACGTGTCGGAGCAGGGAATCGTGTAAAATGTGCAGGGTATGAGAAACCCTGACTTAAAAGTCTAATTACATAAGTCTGGGTAAAATATTCTAAAGCTAAAGTGAAGGCCCGGGGGAAGAGGTCTATAAAAGTGATTTAATGTTTGTAAGTGGAGGCAGATTTTAGGATTTAGGCACATTCAAAAGCAACCGGTTATTTCAGAGGTGTCAGACTGGTGAATATGTTAGTTAGCTACATTTTTACAATAGTCATAATAAGGCATTTAGTTTTAATTATCACATTATTAAATGTATTACATTAAATTGATAAACTTTTAGATTTAGATTTTAGATTTCTCTGTTTTTGATATTAATAGATTTATTTTGCGTCATAAATATGCTTTTATTGTGAAATATACACCATTCCATATCAAAACAAGTACTTTTACTTTGAAATTCTGCGAAAATCATCATGCATAGCTTTATTGCGATATTAGGATGGATTATTGTGCTAAACTCATATCGCCCACCCGCTGCTGAACACTTGTTTTTTTCCACTTTTTTTCCTCCTCTTGACCAGACTGTACACTCGTTGACCTCCACGTCGTCTGAGTTTGACACCTCTGGGTTGTTTGCTCGGGATGGGGTGTGAAGATGGAGGAGCTGTGAGAAAATAAGTTTTCCCTTTTCTTGTGAAGCATAGGGTTGGTTTTTTTTTGTCCCAAGGTGACAGACAGACAGACTGAATAAACTGAAACTGCTCCATTTAACTCCCAAAATATCCACGGTAATGTGTGTTTGCTGGACTATATGTAGACCCATTCCGCCTTGGACACTGAGGACACGGAGGAAAGCTGGTCTATGTCCACCATTCTGTGGAACGGGAGCGAGTAGAAGTATAGAAGACCTTTTCCTGTTTGCATCTAATGTACAGTTGCCTGCCAGCAGCTGCAGCCTCTTATGTAACCGTGTGCTGATCATATCTCCCCCCGCCCCCCCGTTCCTCAAACACACAGTGGAAACAGAGCTGAAACAGTTTAACAGGCCCAGTGTGTACTGTAAGCAGGAGCCCAGAGAACTCCCCACACAGCAATCCAACACATGTGACATCACAAGAAACTTGAAACTGTGGGTTGCAGGAGCCCTCCCTCTTCACTGCCTGCTCCCACATTTGGTTTCCTCTTCCCCACCTCTCCCCGGGACAGTCTGTGCTGCTCTGCTGGCCTCCAAAAAAACCGAGCCAGTGGGGTTTTTTTTTGTTATCTTCCCCTGCCCCAAACTATCACCTCCTGTAATCTGGACTTCACCACACAGGTTCTTCCACTGCTTCAGAGTCACCTGGACCTGTGTCTGGAGGTAAGTCACTCTGTTATTTTGGCTGAGTTGGAATAACGGTGCTGCCACGTGGTTTGACCACTGGAGAAAGTTTAGAGAGCAGGAATAAGAGCAGAACTCTGTTCAATCTATTCACCAACTTTGCTGAATCTGCAGACGCATTAAGGGCGTTAGGTGTTAAGAGTTTTTGTGTGGCAGGGAAGTCACTCTGGTGCATAAATGTGTATTGTTTTTACGCGGGGAGCACGGGGGGAAACAAACAGAAATGCATGTCTGTGTAGATTCTTATCCATTGAGGTCATTGTTCTTCAAATGTCATTTAATCCAAGAAGCTTCTCCAGAAATGTTATCTTAGAAAGGGAATTAGTTACTGATTAAATGACATTTGCAGAAACAGATTCAATTGTTTACTGTTACCCAGGTCATTTACTGTTGTGATTCCTGCTCCGCTAGTTGCTCTAGGATTTCCAAGAACTTGGTGGTGCAGCTTTCTCGTGTGCTGCTCACTGTTCAAACACTGATGAAAGACTGTGTCACTGAAAAATGGACTTTGTTTGTTTTTTGATTACCTGTGTAATTATGTACCTCTAAAGTGAGCTCAAAAAAACTGATTGTGATATGGTTAAATAAAAAAAAAACATGTTAACTATATTATGCGACAATATCGCACATACAGGGTATTACAGATGTGCTTTTGTGTGTAATTGTGCAGCAGTTGCACATTTCCACACTTTACACGCAGTTCACTTAATACTAGACAATTTATGGTAATTATTTATGCAGTTCTTGTATATTTGACACAGAGGTACATATTTTATTGCATATAATCTTTATTCTTTTTTAGTGTATTTTACCTTAGTTAATATCTTAGTATAGTAAGTCATTTCTGATTCTGATTCTGATAGGGATTGTTTTTGTTGTTTGTTTGTTTCTATTGAAGATGCATGTTTGAAATTTGGAGAGAAAAGTCAAGTCAGCTTTATTCATATATATCACATTTCAAACGGAGGAAAAAGTCAAGGTGCTTTGCACAACAATCACAGAGAACATAACACATCAACAAACACGAGACCAAAGAAAGCAACAGAATCATGCGCACACGTGCACGTATCCCCCCCATTCAATCTTTTTATAATAAAAAATAGCACTTGAAATAAAAGTACTACATTTACTTATATATTGAAAAAAAGAAAAAACCTTTGTAGCAGATGTGTAATATTATATATCAGGTTCAAGTACTTGTTTTACTGCTTACTACAAGTAACACCACCAAAAGCACTATGAACTCTTAACAGAGGTATATATATATATATATATATATATATATGTATGTATATATGTACATATATATTACATATTCATATTGACTCATCTTTATTGATATCTAACTTTATCTTACTAAGAAACATTTTCAGTGTCCTCATTTTCAGAATATTTAATATTAGCTTGTTTCCATGGCGTTGACACATAGTGGTATTTAACACTGAATGCTGTAACTTTTCACACACTATGTGGCCTGTTTTTTTTTTTTTCTTGCACAATTTTACTTGGGTTTGTGACATATTTTTATTTTTTTGCCCCCCAGAATGCAAGTTCAGCACAGCGGGTGTCATTAATACAACTTTCTGTTTGCTGCTGTATTTGAGTAAAAAGCGTGGCCTTGAGTGTGATTGGTGCAGACGATGGGTGGGTGAACCTGCATCACAAAATCCGATAGTGTCAGGTGGGCAGACGGCCACGTTAAACAGTTTGACTTTGAATTTTGTTTACTCTCCTGTCATTGTTGAATTGAGAAACAGGGATCGATTTGTTCCTGAATGGGAAAAAACTTTCTCCTTGTCATTAATCCAAGTTCAACTAAAATCAGTTACGATGGTGAGTGATAATGAGCTGATGGACTTTGCACTAACCACGCTGCGACATGTCTTCTCACAGACAAACCACATCGACCTCATTTTGCGCCTCATCTAAATATTGTCAGCACATTTATTTTTTTTATTCTATTCCTGGAAGATTGCACTGACCACGCCGCTGCACCTTACACCACAAACCATTTGCAGCATATGTAAATACTGCGACTACTGTATGTTATTTTTTGTTTGTTTGTGTGACTCTCATTTTTAACTTGTTTTGAACATAAGTGACTTGTTTTGTGATCCATATTATGTGTCTTTAATTGCTCCCTGAGGGCAAGTTAAGTTGTGGGAATTTAACTGAATAACAGTCAGGAACTTTAAACCCTTCATCAGACTACATATGATTTTTGACACATTTTAAACACAGGATTGCGAATTAAGATTATCTGTGACGAACACAACTATTAGTCCCCCAATCTTCAATTTACAGTTATTAATTGACTTGTTTTCAGCATGAAGTCTAGCAAACACTGAACGTTTCCAGTACTATGTTGTGAAAAACAGTTTCTCAGTAATTCAAAGGGTTCAAATTAATCTCTGAGAAACCAGTGTTGACTAGAGATTGGATCTTTTTTGGCTCAACAAACATTTATTCCAGCATTTCTCTTATGATTTATTGACTAAAATGTGCATCAAATATACACTGAAATAAAAATATTGACAAAAAGTTATAAATATTTATTTAATATCGGTTACACCCAAATTAATTAAAGGAACAGCGCGTAAAATATAGCAACATTTATTGGTGGAGTTGCATGTTGCAGCTGAGTATCCTCCAGCTCATCCTTCCCTTCAAAGTCTTCTGGAGAAACTGTGTAGCCTTCAGTTAGCATCAAAAGATATTTAGTGTGTCCATTGTGGTCTATTGTAAAAACATGGTGGTCTAAAATGGCTGTCCCCCTAGAGCTGACCCAACTGTTGATATAAAGGGTTATAAGAGGCTCATAATAGGGCAATGACCTGGTTAAAAAATGTCCCCTAATGGAAAAAAAAGGCCTGAAACATCACTATTTACTAATCCAGTCCAGGTTACAACTACTGTACAAAATGTCAATGTTTCAGGACTCAGTCATGTTTGAGGAGGGAGGTCATTCTCAGCTGTTATCAGACTGTCTGTCATGTCTGGGGCCCACAGGTCAGATACACAAATGGAACTTATCAGGCTTTTCTCGTTCATCTTATCAATACAGCCATGCTGGTGCTTTTCAGTCATGGGCTTTTTTGCTTGCCAAGCAGAATTTGAATCTATTCGGACTCACTTATTTGATGACAAATATAAATGTACACTATATCTAAACAGTTTGCAGTCTGGTGAGCTAGATCTCATGCTGGAGTCAGATTTAATAAAACACTCCTCAAACATCCTGCAAATAAAGATGTTTGCGTGTAACTTTTTAATATAAACAAGTGTCTATCCAGTGCACACAACTGTATATCATTAAAGCGGTGTTCAGATCTGTATTATCACCTGGAGACATTTTCTACACTGCACACAGGAAGTGAATTGGTTCTATGTGAAGACAGATGGAACAGCAACATTGTGCCAGTAAAGTGAGGTTGGAGTTTGAAAACACAAAAATGTGCCCGCAAAAAAGCTTCAGAAGTGAATTCTACCGCTCAAAAAACCTCTGCACCACTGCTGTATACATACAAACGCTCCCTCAGTCAGGTCTGATAGTATTGATTTCAGATGAAGAGATGCAACATACAAATAATGTCACATCATTTTTGTTCACAAATCTTCCAAATATTAACATCAACAACAATACTTTTTTTTTTTTCGCCAAAAGTTACATATTGAAGATTTAAAAATATATATTTTTTATTTTTAATTAAATGCTGTCACTTATTACAAGACATTATCAGTTAAAACCAGATGTTGTCAGTGTAACCTGGAGAGAGAGTGTGTGTGTGTGTGTGTGTGTGTGTGTGGTTGATACAGCAGTGCTTGTTTTTTCCTACATTCAAACCAAACATGAAGCTCAGAGTTGTACTTTGAAACCTGACCTGGGGTTAAACACAATGTGATTGTGAAAACATCCTTTTCTTCTCTTACGTGATGCCCTTGAATGAATCCATTATAACAAGATTGCAAGAGTGTCACGTTTTACACAGTGGAGGAGAATGAAAAGAAAAAGAGTCTTTTAAATAAAACAACTAAACACACAAATTAAAACGGTAAAAAAATAAAACAGCATAAGGAGCTTCAAAATGTGGCACAGAGGGGAGAACGGAGCACAGAGAGGCGGGGCTAATCAAACACAGGTGATTAGCATTAGGGCGGGGCAGACAATCAGGAGGGGAACAGGACAGGAAGTAAAACTGAACAAGGCACATATACTAGAAAGAAGTACAAAATAAAACAGGAAGCAAGAAAAATGTCTACGTTAAACAAAACAGAAAGAACAGTATATTGTCCAAAAGCATCAGTGTCTGAACATACATTCACTGTCTTTCAAGGTTAATTTGTGGTGAGTCTGTAGATCAAGAAAAGCTCACAAAGAAAACATTCAACATTCATTAGTACATATGTCCTAACGTGTCAAAGACAAACACGGATCCAATTCATTTGTTCGGGCCGCTCGATATGATTGGATGGCTTTTTTTACAGGCCTGTCTGTTCCACGTGTGACTGACACTTTTAATTTTTGTGTCAATGCATTTATTAATTGGCTACAATAGGAGTGTGAAGAGGACTTTAGGTAATACAGTAAAAAAAATGCCCCAGAAAATGATCTCCCACCCTACCTTTAAACACTTGTTCCCATTAAAGGGGAACAAGGGGAACAAGGTTATGGTACAGAAACAAACTCAATGAGCTCTATATAAATACCTTGTTTATAGATATGTATATATAAACAATCTAATTTCAGTTTGTTGGTCTACCCAGGATTTGAAGTGGTGTCCGTCTTGCTGCAACATTGCTAGCCATTGCATCACTGTGTGGCCATATCTCAATAGACAGTGTTGATATAAGTGTAGGAAGAACCAGGGCTATCCTGAAGGCCAGACTGCAAGGATTTAATATTGCGTACGATGCATTTAAAAAGCAAATCTTTATTATTGATTTGTATATCTCTGTGTGTGTTTCTTCTTTTCTCAGATTCCCTTTCTATTCCTCTTGCAAAGTTGAATCTATTTGAAGATATAACAGCCTCCGGAACCTGTCACAAGAATGGAAATGCAGAAGCTGCCAAATGGTAATAACCACCATGACGCTGACGTATCTGTGGAGGGAGGGTAAGTACAGTATGCATGTCCCACTGTGCTGTTTCAGCATATAGAAAAAATATAGGAAATATACTCAGATTCTAAAACTGAAAAAGAGTTTTATTTGTTATTTGAAATCGGTGTTTGCAGACTCCCACCAGAGAAAGCAACCCTCTTGCAGCACATGACTCTTACACCAAAGAGAACCCAGTTCACAGATGTGAGTATACACACGGTGCATTCCAATTGTAGTTGGAATTTCTGAGGTCACCAAATGTTCAACATTTTCAACAGAACAAAACGTGGATGCAAACGGATCTCTTTGGCTTGTTATTATTAGCCATTGTTAGCAATAGCAGTCGATTACATTGTATTTTGGGCACACAACGGCGTAGCAACATGTCTAGTTTGGGGCAAGAATCCTAACTAACGAGTTTCTGAGTTGGAAATCTGAGTTCAGGGGGGCATTCAGGTTGAAGGAAAGCCCATGACCTCGGAAATTCCAAGTTCCGACCTCAAATGGAACACAGCACCCCGACATGGGATTCTACGATGGCTTCCAATGTTCAAATACTGCTACTTTTACCGTTAAAGTTAATAGCATTTCTGACACATTTGTTTCACAGTAAATCAGTCGTACAAGTACTACGTTTTTAGGTTATCCTAGACTATGGCGGGCCCCAGTTAAAGAAGCTAATTAGGGCCCTTAACTATCCCCAAGTATCTGCCTGGCATGTTGCTAATAATAGCTAACGATGGCTAGCCTGAGATACGTCTGTGTCTTGTGTTTTTTCCCCCACTTCTCAACTGGAATGTGCTGAACTCGGGGATGATGTCAGTCTCAGTTTTGACTTCCGTCGTAAATGTTGAATTTGCTTCCTTTTTGAAATAGGAAGGTTGGAATCACCCCTGTGCTATTTATACGCTGATATATTATGTTATTTATACTATTTATATGTAACAAGTATATGAAAACATGTTTGATTCAGTTTCCATTATAGACTCTTCAAAGGTAATTTGACTTAATGTCTATTTCAGTTTGAAGGTAAAACATCATTTGGAATGTCTGTGTTCAACCTAAGCAACGCCATCATGGGCAGTGGCATTCTGGGTCTGTCGTACGCCATGTCCAACACTGGCATCGTGCTTTTCCTGTGAGTACTGCACATGTACACACGGACGTAAAGACACACACAAAAAAAGCACAAAGCAAATATTGCACAACACTCCTGGACATCGACTGTAGGTGTTTTTGACGCGACTGTTCTGGATGGAAATGGTGACGTGTTACTTTCCAGTGGCATAACTGGAATCTCCTGTATGTTTACTGTTTGTTGTCATGGTAATAGGCTCATTCCATGGCTACACTGACTTCCTCTTTGACTAAGTCTATAAACTGAGATTATCTGAGCTCTAAGATGCTTTCAGGAAGCATGAGTCCAACATGGTCATGCGGGATTTGGTGACTTAAGGCTGCAGTGCACCATGTGCACCATCTATGACCTTCTCAGTCAAATCAAACTTTTAAACGATGATCAAATGTCTTTTTTATTGGCTCATTAAAACACATATCTCCAAAGTCTCCAAATCATTGTTTTTGGATGACTTCCGGACAAATCTGCATGTAAGGTGCACCAGTAATGATATGACATGTACTTAATATATCTCTTTTATTTTGCAGGATCCTGTTGATGTGCATTGCTTTTCTTTCCTGTTATTCCATCCATCTGTTGCTAAGCAGTGCTGGAGTTGTGGGTAAGGCTGCGTTATATTCTTTCTTTTCTCATAGCGTTGGATTAATTATATGAATTAATTATATACAGTACACTTAACTTCCTTTTGCCCCAGAATGGGCCTTTCATATTTACACATTAATGCAACATGAAACTTCACCATTTAATGTTGCTTTAAAAAAAAAAAAAAGTGTTCATATAAATAGCTCCTAGATAAGGCCCTTCATTATATTTCAGATATTAATACTTTTGAAGGCTGGTGTCTGTGTATGTTTAAGCTATTTTTGTATGCATAGGCAGTTTATTAATCCTTCAAAGTTTCAAACTATTGTGTGATGGTCTCATCAGGTATTCGTGCCTACGAGCAGCTTGGTCTTAGAGCGTTCGGTCATCCAGGGAAGATCATGGCAGCTGTCATCATAACACTACACAACATTGGAGGTGAGACGCTTGTTAGTAGGTGAGATCGATGAAATGTACATGTCCTATGAGCAGGTGTAGGACTTCACTGTTTATGGGAACATGTTTGTGTCTATGTCTTCTTTCCCCTGCAGCCATGTCCAGCTACCTGTTCATTGTGAAATATGAATTACCATTAGTTATCCAAGCCTTTCTTGGCGAGACGACCAGCTTGGAGTAAGTACTGTTGAAAAACTCTGTAACTCATCAGTTTCATTTGTGTGTCCATTACAGATACAGGTGCAAATCTGTGTTCTTTTACACTACAGTCGTAACCTTTATCTTTATTTGTGTGTCTCGTTGTGAACCCAGCAACTGGTTTATGAATGGAAACTACCTCATCATGATTGTCTCTGCCTGCGTCATCCTCCCGCTGGCCCTGATGAAACACCTGGGTAAGTCACTTGATATGAAATCATACTCAACAAACAAAGTTGAAGAGCTCATACGGGATGTGTTTAAAGTGTTTTTTTTTTTTTGCATTCTGCAGGATATCTCGGTTACACCAGTGGATTCTCGCTTTCCTGCATGGTTTTCTTTCTCATAGTGGTGAGTAGGGCTTTCAAAAATCAAGTTTGAACAAATATGACATGTTATTCAGTCAATCCCCCGACATTGTTCCTGGTAGATCACTCATTGCGTTACCTGTCTGTCTGTGATGGCTAAGCTTACAAGTGAGTCCATGGAAATTAACTCAGACATTGTGATGGGCTTCTAGGCTGTATATTTTGAACTCTGATTTAAAGTTTGAAACCTGTACACCGCAAAGTTCCAACCGATATCAGAATTTGGGATAAAAAGATACAGCCTTTGTGAGGAATCTGGGGGTAAAATTCCTAAAGTTTTCTTATGAAACAAATTGTAGAATTTTGACAGTCCCAATGAAACCTAGTACAGACTGTGTGCTGACATGACATTAAATACTCTGTGTGTCACATCAGGTCATCTACAAGAAATTCCAAATCCCTTGCCCTCTGGAAGTGTTTGGTAACCACTCAGTGATTTCCGTCGTCCCAGAAGACACGTGCACTCCCAAATACTTCACCATCAAACAAGAGGTCAGACATGAATTTCCTGAATTCAACATACAAAAACACAAATTGCATGTCAACTGTTGTGAATGCATCATAGGACACAGGGAATATGACTGCCTGTGTTCATTCACTCATGGCGAAAAGCGTAATTGTCATAACCACTGGATCCCATTGACTCTTGATTTGTTGGTTTTCATTTGGAAGTTTAATATTCTGTCTCAGGTTTAATTAGCATGTGTCAGCTTCAGTTGTGTTGTTAGTTTTGTCTTTGTCTGCCTTGTTTTGCTTTAATGTCTTAGTTCCTACCTTGTTTGATTGTCTACCAGCAAGTCAAGAGTCATATGGGGTGAGGGGTAATGCATCAGGGTCCAGAGATCATGTCACGAGTGAAGTTCCTATGTCATTTAATTTGCAGACAGCATACACCATCCCCATCCTGGCCTTTGCTTTTGTGTGTCATCCTGAGGTGCTTCCCATCTACACTGAACTGAGCAAGTAAGATATATGCTGCTTTCTGATGTTTGTCACATTGGTGAAACTGAAAATACACTCTTGACTTTCACATAGGCTACAGCGGATATAGAGCTCTAGACGCCACGTGACTAATTTTGTTTACAGTACGGGGCACAACAGCTATCCACCATTTTCAACTGTTTATGAATACAGCCGGTAAAAGTACAAAGGGTTTGAACAATGCAACTTCCTGCCAAAATGGCGTTGTTTTGATTGCGATTATTGCATGACGGGGGTGGATAACTGTGCCACTTGGTGTTGTGGTAGCTAACACTTAGCATGTTCTCCCAATGTGTGTTGGGTTTTATTCCCGCAAAATCTTCTCCACATTGTACACAATATTACTGTGCCTTATTTTCAATAACATGCATTAACATGACCAGACACGACACAAATTTATCACGACAACTTTACATACAAAGTCAATGCATAGACGTGATTGGGCTTGCAGCGATGCGACAAAATCGCGCTGACGCTGTGGCCAATCCGCTCGGGTGAACATTTGTCTTTATGTGTGGACACTAGGAGCTGTACGATACTTTATCTGTTGTTGAAACGTCTGCAGAGAAGAAACCGTCGCCTTGTGTGGTTTCACAACACCATACGAACCCAATGTGGCAAGTTTCATGTTCAATTTGGGGGTTCCGTATGGACGAGAGCCGCTTCCAGCGATACTTTTGCGAGACGAGTTCCCAAAGTTAAAGGTGAGTCCGGCTCAGTATGGTGTTGTGAAACCACACAAAATGATGGTTTCTTCTCTGCAGAGAGTGCAACAATGGTTTGGCTGATGGTGAAAAGAAATGCCTGTGACTTCTGTGACTTGGGGCCAGTGCTCCCATCGCATCTATCGCGCCAAAAATGTACAAAATGATCTCAAATAACGTTGTGAATGGTGTGAAAACAGCATTAGTCCAGTCATGGTCAGCAAGGTGACAAATGCTTATACCTGTTATAAGCATTTGTCACCTTCTTGTCCAATAAACTTGAGACTTTTTATTCCAGTCTCCTCCCCCTTTTAATAAACCCTGGAGCTGTCACTATGTTGCTTTTTTCTCTCCCCCTGCTGGAAGCGTGGTGTGAGTGATTGAGAGTGTTCACTCGCAGGGCTCTTCAGTGGGGATTTTCCACACAGCTGCAAGTCAAAGCCAGATTTCACTACCAGGCCACACCCCTTGCCCTTCTCAACACTCTCCCTCCCTCCTCTTCCTCATTAAGCTCCCAGCCCACTTCTTGGCATTTGGGTGGAGTCAGCCTCACAAGAGGGGATTTAGTTACCCTTTAAGAGACTGCTGGCACAGAGTCAACATTTTATTTTGGAGGGGCACACATGCCTCATCAAATAGCCTTCACCTGATATCTACACACACACGGTCGTATATTATGACACACCAACCAGCTCTGGGGAAAAGTGCCTATGTCCTTTTCAACATCTTGCAACTGCTACATAAACCCCAGGGTTATTCTTGTCTGTTGCCTCTTTAAATACAGTATAAGTATAACCCTTCCCTGAAATTATACTACAGCAATAGCTGCACTTCTTTTTTTTGACCTTGTGCACTATTTTGGTAAATCAACTGCCATCTTGTCTTTAAAGCCCAACCAAAAGAAGAATGCAGAATATCGGTAACGTTTCCATCCTGGGGATGTTCATCATGTACTTCTTCACTGCCACCTTTGGTTACCTCACATTCTACGGTGAGGACAATATCTCTGTCTACCAGTTGCAAAAATAGCTCATTGTAATGACAGTAGGAAATCACAGATTCTGTATGTGTATGTGTGTATGCAGAAGGCACAGAAACAGAGCTCCTCCATACCTACAGTAAGGTGGACCTTCTGGACACACTGATCCTGTGTGTGCGGCTGGCTGTTCTAGTAGCCGTCACTCTGACTGTACCTGTGGTCTTGTTTCCTGTGAGAAGATTTTCACACACTCTATCCATCTAACCTGCACTCTCCCTCTCCACTCTCTGTATATACTGTACATACAGTATATATGTGTGCATATATATGTATATATGTACATATATACACACACATATATTATATATAAATATATATGGACATATATACACATATATATGTCCATATATATACACATATATTATATATAAATATATATATATCTGTATGTGTGTATGGGGTGCCGTTTGTGAAGCAGCACATGCTGAAAATAACTGCAACAGTTCACACATTTATCCCATTTATCTTCAAACAATGTTAGTAATTTTTTTAGCACATTTACAACAGTATTTGTTAACTTAGAAATGTATTGAATACAGTAGTTAAATCTAAATATTAAACGTTACACCTCAATGTTATGTTATAAACATATCTATTTTCATTTAGAATTATACGTAGCATTTAGATTTAACATTTAACATTTAGATTTAGCAGTTAACATTTAGGCACAGTTATTGTGCTGCTTTACAAACAGTACCCCATATGTGTGTGTGTATATATGTATGTATTTATGTATATATATTCATCTGAAATGTTTGAGTGTTTTTGTACAAAATGAAATACATGATTATTGAGAAATGCTTTTGCAAGCTAGCAATAGCAAAATTGTAGTAACATTTAGACCAGGTCATAGTAAAAAACAGTAAGAGAGAGAGGCATAATAAAAGAGTAGAAAAAGGAAATGACTAGAACTATACATACAATGGATTTCTAACTATTCAATAGTATATTTACATGTTTGTGCTGAATTTATTTTAAAGTGGAACTTTGCTAGTCTGGATGCTTTTTACAGCACCAGCATATACAACCATCCATTGTCTATTGCTTTATCTTTCTGCTTTAAATGAAATAAATCAGTCAATTCTGGATGAATTTAGGGTCAGTTGCAAGGAGGAATTACACAGATCCAGAAAGTTCCAGGTTTTATTGAGCTGATAATTCCTGTACTATGTCAGTACTATCATGCAGCCTGGTTTATGCCCGTGTCTCTGTCAGATCCGCCGTGCCCTCCTGCAGCTGCTGTTTCCTGAGAAGCCCTTCCACTGGCTCCGTCACATTGCCATAGCAGTGGTCCTGCTGTTTGCTGTCAACCTGCTGGTCATCTTTGTTCCGAACATTCGTGACATCTTTGGCATCATTGGTGAGACGATAGACTTAGAAGCAAAGCTCCAATTAAACCCTGTTAGTAGATGTGTTATTTGATTATTTCAAGGTCCAGTGTGTAAGAATTAGCGACATGGATTACTGAGCAGGCCAACCAGGCCCAGGCACCAAGGGCTCAGGCGGCCCTGAAGCCCACCTTCACACATGCACACTGGACCTTTAAAACTGAAAATTGTGTTTTACAATGCAATGAGAATGTGTTTCTTCTGTGTTTCCAGGAGCAACCACTGCTCCCAGTCTGATATTCATCCTTCCTGGACTGTTTTACATTCGCATCATCCCCACTGACCAGGAGCCCATGAAGTCCAGACCAAAGATTCAGGTGGGTAAAATAAAGACAATGGATGTGACAGCTAGAAGTAGAATTGTGGTAGTGATCGTTGTACAATAACAACTTTGGGTTTCAGGCGGCGTGTTTCACAGCCCTGGGGTTCATATTCATGACCATGAGCCTGACATTTATCGGGATTGACTGGACGAGTGGAGAGAGTCGAAACCTTGGTGGCCATTAGAGTTGCATCCTGAAGCCCTTCAGTAAAAGCCGGCCACTGGTGCACTCCACTTCCTCCTCCAGGATCCTGGACACAAAGCAAGATTCAATCTACTGCAGGAAGGCTTGTGGCTTTCTGGGGATCATTTCATTATTCATACAAGCAGTTGGTTCTTCCAGGGTGTTACGAGGAGGTTTTGTGCTGTCACAGGTTATTATACATACTGTACCACCAGGCGTCATCAGAGGCAGAATCCTGCACGGGTCCATTATTTTTTAAATGCAAACCTGCAGCCACAAAGCTGTGTACTGGACCCAATACATTACTGACTACTTTCTCCAAGTAAAACCTATTTCTGTCACCCCCATGAGGAATTCTGAGTAAATAGAAACACTGCCAGTGCCTCAATATGTTGTAAGGGATCCAGCACCACCCCACCCGCACCGCTACTGTTGCACAAAGCGTTTTTCACATCAAACTGCTAGAATTACCTTCTAAAACTTTGTGGGTGTTCTTGGTGATTTCAGCTACAAAACTCAAACTGTTGCTGCTTTTTTATCTTGCTTAACTAGTTGCCGGTGTGGGCTTCCTCTTTGCCTCGGAATTGTCGGAATTGACATAAAACCTATTATGTCCTGTGTGGAGCGCGGGAATGTTGCCAAGCAACACATCAACAAAACACTGCTATACTGATAATTACAGAGTCATGTTGAGCTGATGCTTCCCCAGCATTGTGTGTTCTCATTAAATGTTATGGAATAAAGCTTTAAATTTGGACCCATTAACTAATGTCCCATGACCACCATCTTGATCATCTTGGTCATTCACATTGAATAGCTTTACTTTCAACTGCGTAGATTATACAGAGAATACTCACGTGTGTATATCTGCTCGATCACTTTGAGTGTCTCATGTTGCCGAACTGCATTATGGGATTTGTTCCTCCGTTTTCTTGTACTGTGTGCAGAAATTGAGAATTGTTCCACTTTCCAAGTGGCAGGGCGACCACCGTCGAATCAAATCAGGTAATGCTAATATTTTTAGCATAAGTTTTAGCCACACAGGTCATTTTTTTGGTAAAGTGCTAGCAGCAGTAGACTTGTTTATGTTTGACAAACTGGACCTCAAAACGGTGCACACCATTAGCATGTTTCGCTGGTTTCTTAAAGCTGCTGTGGCTACCTAAAACTTAAATCGTTCTACCCTTCTAACTTGTGCTAAGTGCAGCTACTTCCTGTTGAAACAGGCTACTTCCTGTTGAAATAGGCTACTTCCTGTTGAAACAGGCTACTTCCTGTCATAACAATTTACAACAGTTTCAGGGATTGTTAAATGAAATAATATCATCATTTATTGGAGTAGTTATTATTAAATAAATAAATACACTTTAGGGGTTAGAGTTAGGGCTGCTGTATTTGCAGTGTGGAGGTTGGCAAGCACAAATAGTTGTAGCAGGAAGTAGCCGCACTTTTGCACGTGGACTACAAATCGGGTTTCTGGTAGGGTTGCCATCCGTTGCGTAAAAAAAGGATTTGTTCCTTATTTTTAATAATCAAGTCAAGTGCAAAATTACAGATAAGTCCACTTATGAAGATTCCTCCTGATGTCATTAATTACTATTACAAAAATATTTGTAATAATAATTGCAAAATATAATGAAATTATAATATCGATTTTTAAATTCATATACTATACTCAATATGTCAATATTATACTATTGTAAAACAGCAAAACTACGTCTTTTAGTCAACTGTGAAAGTGTGTAGTGTGTGGGGGTAATGTAGCCTTGCGGTACAGAACAGGTAGTGATTGTAAGCAGACACGGCCACAGTTTAAAGCGAAGCATACATGAGTGTGAGTGAGTGAGTGTGTGAGTTAAAGACTTTCAAAATTAAACAAGTCCTTGTCACTGACCGGGCTCATTTAGATGATGAAAGTACTGCACAATTATTAAAATTTCCCAGAATTTTTTTTTTCAACTGCTGCTACCTGCTGTGTATTCAGGTCTTTTTAAAAGAAATTTTTTTTTACCTCTGCCCGTACCCATGACTATAGAAACAAAGATGGAATTCCTCTGTTCTACATGAAGAACAGAAGAACATGCTGTCCCAGTTGACAATATATAAGCTTTATTTATCATGGCTGTAGCTTCAATTATATAAGCAACTTGGGCAAATGTCTTGTGAAATCATGCGTTTAATTGTTAGCAAAGTTTGATGAACAATAAAATATTTGGTGCTGTTAGTGGTGCTGGATTGAAAATGCCCTTTACAAAATAAACCCCTCGTTAGAGAGCCAGTATGATGTAAGGAAACATTGAAGTGTGCTATATTCTTGCTATATAAATGCAAATTGGGAAAAAAAAAATCTGGACTCATATTTAAATTTCAAAGTTGAAAAATTGGACAAATGAACTTGGATTGAGCAGCATATGCTGATATGATTCATTTTTTTGCAATTCTAGATTAATGTTGAAAATAAAATGCCATCAAAATATATTGTTGCACGTGCATTCATTCATTCATCAACTTCTTTCAACTCAAAACTCACTGTACTGGCAAATCATACAGTGGTGAACACAGTCAAATATATTATAGAAAAAAAAAGGAATTAGTGTTATTCGTTTAAACTGATTTTAAGGTTTATTAATGACTCGCATGTAAAATCCAAATTAGTATAAATGTTCATGTTATATGAGGAAAATATCGTGTTTGTTGTGCAGATGTCCAGCTCTGATAAGGACATTATTCTTGGGACTGAGTCAATAGTTTATCTTGATATATATATATATGTATATGTAATTATCTATCTATCTATCTATACATGTCAGAACAATAATTGGTTTTCAGAACACATTTTGTAGCCAACACTCACCCTGGTAGCTCAATGAATAAAGGATTACTACAACTAAATAAGGTTAATATGTACTTTGCAGTAATAGAAAATGGAAGATATATCACTATGATCATGTTTTATTGTTCGACGTGTGGCAAATTTGCTAACCTTGTCTACGGAAGTATAGAAATAGGTAATAATACGTTTGCCATTTTTAAAATTCCACATGACAGGCCTACTCATCATGAACATTCAAGTATGTAAGGCATTTTTAATTAAGCTGGTGCCAGGTATACGGCAATATTTTGCCCCTGTGGTTGGACAACATTATTAACTACATTCAAATACCACTTAACATATTCAGTTCAATATAATCGTAACACAAGTGAACTAATAATGTCCGTCTGCTGGAAAAATTAATGTATTAAAAATTACAATTTAAAGATCTCATTTTAATCAAGATTTGAAAACATTGCATACAGCAATAGGAACTGCACACTGAAAAGGTCCGACAGCGCCCTCTGCTGTCCAGTGCCAGGTTTCATCTTGGTCACAAAACAACCAGACGGGAGCATGAATCCTCGGAGCATGCTCAGCCAGTCAGAAATCACTTTGAAATCAAATAAACCAAGTGTCTTCTCCATCCGTACATACAGTCTGTGCATTTAAATGCAAAAAAAGTTCAGATTCAGTATGAAACCTGGAGCACTGATCGAGTCTCCTCCTGGTGCATCTACAGCTCCAGCTTTTCACAACAACCTCGGCATAAGCGGGCGGAGCAGAGCGACGGACCTTCAGCCTTCTCTGACTTTGGCAGCGAGTGCAGCGTTTTCCTGTCGAATGGCCTTGTAGTCCTCCAGTATCCTCTCCAGGTTAGCTATGGTTTTGTTTCCATTTTCTGTCTCAATCTGAGGACAATTTGAAATGAAATGACAGCGATTTTTTAAAACTAATATTAAGACATTTTGGCATTTTTCTTCACACTATATTTTCAAACCTTCTCATTGATGCTGAATAGGATTAAAATCAGGACTTGTGCAGGATCCTTACAGAACAGTCTGGTGTTTTAGGAGTCTTTCTTAGCTGCTTTTAACTGTGTATTTGAGGTCATTCTCCTGTTGGAGGAGGACCTATAAACTGCAACTGAAGCTGAGCTTTCTGACACTGGGCAGTAGTATTTTATCTGATCAAATATAATCAAAACCAGTGTTCTGTATCAATTAACATTTCATAAATGCCATGACATTGTATGACATGATCATCGTGAGTGAACGAATCATACCTGCTCCTCCAGATCTCGAATCTCTCTCAGTATTGTACCCGTCTCCTCGATGGTTTGGATCAACTGATTACAGTTCTATAGTAAAGCACAACACAGAAAGACGATAATGTGATAACAACAATAATAATAATAATAATAATAATAAAAAAAAAACCTAGGTACAATTGAGTATAAGGAATTTAGAAAAAGATGATGACATACATCGTGTAGGGCAGCCAGGTACTTGTAGGCTTTGCGGACAGCTTCATCTTTTTTGGCATCCTAAACAAAAACAATACATAAACAGACACATTAAAAAAATATATATACACATAGTCATATACTTTGGTCACTGACTAAAATCCATAGTGGAGTTGCACAAAATTAAGATAATTGTGTTCAAATACTTGTTAACTTAACTGTTTATATTATAAACAAAACTCCACAGGGTTATTCCATGAAAATAACATTTAAAATAGCACGAGTAGCCCATGTGCGTCAGACTTTATCACGTTACACTTATATAATTGTACTATAAGACTCTGAGACCTTGAAGACCAGCTCGTCAGTCACAGCAAAGGTCCTGTCCAGTTTTCCCGTCAGGCTGTTGATTTCTTTCTGGAGATCCTTAGTATCCGACAAAATCTGCCACAGAAAATCAACACAGAGTTATCGATGTCACGGCTGAGATTAGCAGCAGTGATGATACTGACGTTAGCACAATTTCCCCTTAAAATGTTGCCATTTTTAAATTGCTGATGTGATTTGCAGGCCATTAATCAAATTTGGTGGATTTGGGTACTTTTCTTTACATTTGCACACAATCTTTATTACCTTTGTAATTTCCTCCTTCTGTTTCTTGATGTTGCTGACAATCTCCAGAATCCTCTGTGTGTACGCAGACCGAGACACATCCTGGGAAAGATTTTCTAATTCCGTCACCTAAATTAGAAGAAAACAGGCCGGTTCAAATTGGACACACATTCAAATGATTCAGCATGGCGTTGAAATTCAACTCATTTTCCAACTAAATGTGCAGAAAATGTTCTGAGTCTGTTCAGACAACCCGCTTTGATATGCAGTAACTTTTAACCTGAATACACTTGTAAATGTGGTCAATTACCAGTTGTTTGTACATGTCTTCTTTTTTCCTGGCCTCCTCTGTGGAGACACGGATTTTTTCATGCATCGACTTGATCTCAGACAGCTTTCTGGACGACTCCAGCTGAGAAACATGGAGAGACATGTTCAGACAGAATTTAAATGTTTTTGTGATCGTAAAAACAAAGTCCGCTGAAAATCTGCTGTAAAGGCGGTGAACACTTACATCCTGGTTGCTGCAGATTTCTTTCAGTCTCCTGTGTTCGTCCATAAGAGGAGCGCGGTGTTTCTCCCACTGAGAGGCCAGGTTCACCAACCGCTTAGCACTGGCTTCCACTAAAGCCTGGAGGATAAAAAAAACAAGTTTACAATGTTTTTTTTTTTGAGTTTGACGGTGTCTGTCGTCTCTGTCGATTATCACTGATCTCACTCAGTCCTACCTGAAGCTTCACCAGGCTGTTATCAGTGTCGGGCAAACAGTCAATTGTTTTCTTCTTCATCTCAATCTTGTCCTCTTCTTCATTGTTCGTTAGCTCTTTCTGCTTCAGCTCATTTAATACCTACATGGAAAAAAAAAAACATCATGTTTTGGAGCCTGAACACATTATTTTGCATTTTGAAGAAGAAAAAACAACATCCTTTCTGGTCAGTAAAGGCCACCGTACTCCCCTGACTTGTTTACGAGAGCAAATACACCATGTAAGAAAACAGCTTCATTTTAGAACATAAGTTACGTCATTAGAACATTTGGTTCAGCCAAGTGTGTGTGTGTCAGTTTTTCTACCTGTGTGTTAGTGACACTCATGTGCTTCATGTCTGCTGTGAGCTGGTCAACTTCACCGCACAGCTGCTGGAGCTGCTGCTGCAGTGACGCTAGCTCCTCCTGCTGGCGGTGCTGGGTGTCACCGTCTGACTGATGCCCAGTGGGGACGGAGCTGGTTACCGTTGCCGACTCCTGGAGGACACACGGACCGACTCAAGTTAGAGACAGTTCACTGCAGAGCAGAGACGTCTGACAGTAGTTTGAGCATTGTGAGGGCTCTCACCTGCTCGAATGTGAACTTCTGCGTGTGGGTGAAGTGGGTGCCCTTGGTCAGGACGTGGTCAGAGGGGGCAGAGTTACTGAAGGACTGCAGTAGCTCACACAGATCAGTGCTTGAATGGGAACTACCGAAGGCACTTTCAGGAGATGGAAGTGCAGTAGAACGCAGCTGCTCCTTGATGCGTTTCCGCAGTCGGGTCAGTTTCCTGGAGCGATACTCCTGTTCAAATAAAAAACTAATGTAAATCCCATATATGCATGGTGTACATATTCACACGTAGTGTGCGGTGTATCAGTAATAAAAGTCTTTTAGATACATTTTTAAATGTCAAACATGAAGGGAAGCTTTTTGTTCTTATTCTGATTGGACAGAGAAACTGCTACTTGTTCACCCAGTTTGACAATCCACAACTAACATTACAGGTTTCACCGTTTTAACTAGTCACAGTAGTCATCCTGAGTATTTAACACATACACACAATTCCAGCGACGTCCTATTGCACATGCTAACAATGTTATCGGGTTTCTGAAGGATCATTGATGTAGACTTTATCGCCACCTACTGGACAGGCATTTTTTGAGCATTTGTAGTCTTTATGTACAAGAAAGTTTCTTTTTTTAAGCGGAGGGCCAAAACTATCCATTCAAATACCAAACCACAGTATTGAGGACAAGGGAAAAGTCAGTTTATCAAACAGGGCCCAAATGTAAAGCTAATGGATGTTTTTGTTGTTGAGTAAGTGTGATGACTTGCCTGCGGGGTGAGGCGAGACAGGAGTCCCTGACTGTTCCACTCACTGTCCCACTCCTGAGCAGCACTCAGTACAGTGCTGTGCTGCTCCAGTATAGACGCCGCCAGAGAGGCATGATGGGAAAGTTGTGCGGTCACAGGAAGAAGAAAGTCCCGTTGGTAATCCTTCACCTCTGAAATCACAACACAACACAGCCCTCTTTTTAGTTAGAGCAGTACATTGATGATGCGGTCACCTTGTTAGCAAAAGCTTTTCTCTCTTCCTACACAATTTCCCAAACACTAAGCCAACACTTACACACTCCTGGACCTCCCTTACATTTACACTTCATTTTCATTGTACAACAGGATGATTGTTTCAGCTCTGTATTCACAAATAACCTGCGTCCATAAAGAGGAAGCAGACTTCCAACTCAGAAAATACAGGTAACAAGTAAAAACAAATAGCAATAACAGGGATATCTTTTAATTATTAATACCGATGACGAGGTGAAACTGCAACTGAAAGTCAACACCTTGTGGTCCAGACTGATAAAAGCAGAATCATCATTTCTCAAACTCGAGTTCTGAAATTAAAATGAAGCCAGCAACGTTTCAACTGTTTTAAGTGCTCCAAAACGTATTTGGTGGTCACAAAATTTACCACAGCAGGCATCACCATAGCAGATGTGATGCCTTTTTAAACAGAAACAACTTCAATGAAAGCAACAAGCACAGTAATACAGTACAGTGAGTATAGGAGGAGGCCTACCTTTCAGATGCTTTTTATTGGGGCCTTTAGAAGAGTGTGACAGACTGAGGGGCAGAGCATGGAAGCTGTATAATGCTCCTGCACTCTGCACAGGAAAAAAAGAAGAAGATGCAACTTGTAAGTAACTTTCTCTCTGTGCAGGTTACATTTCATCAAAATTGCAATACGGCCTACTGCTATTTTCAAAATGCAGGAGACGCAATATTGAAGATGGACCAAGAAGAATATATCTTTGTTTCTCACAGATCTGCACAAATAGCACACAGTATTCATTTCTAAAAGAAAATGAAAATGAGAATAATTGATAATTAAAAATCAATCAATTTGATTATTCTAAAAAATGTGATACTTATATAAAAAATGGTTTAGCCTTAAATTGTAGTCTCTCAACTGATTTATTTGTCCACCTTGTCAAACAGTTGGGCTCTGCTTGTAAGTATTTATGGCACATTTCCACACAAACACACACACTAGTGAGTCCATAGCAAAGCCGGCAAAGCAGTTCTCTTCAGTGTACTGAATCATTAGAATCAGTGAATTAAAAAGAGTTCAGTAGTTGAGTACCGAAGAGAGCGCAGACTCTGACAAAGTCCCTGAACGATAACTGGCTTTCAGCAGTGCTGTCTCTAAATACCAGCGACAGCACCTCTTGTTGCGTTTTCAGAATTTTTAAGTCTTTTCAACGGATCTTGATTCTTGTGTCGGATGTCGCTCTAATGACTCTTCCAGTGACGATACTCTCTGACCAATCAGTGGCCAAAATAAATTGGGTAGAGTCGAAGCGCGCAGAGTCGAGTCATGCTAGAACTGTGTGATGGAAAAGCACCATTAGATGCTTTGCTAAAAACACAACAAGATCTTGCCTTTCTCACATTCCTGCTGTTCACCACAAAGGATAGTCGTGTATTGGACAAATGTACCTGTGTTTCAGTGTGCAATGGCAGTCTGCAGTTTACAGGCAGCCAGGGCACAGACAGCTGGGCTTTGATTGCAGCGGCGATGGCTCTCTGGAGGACCACAGATTTACCTGCGGGAAGACAGCACAACTTCGGATGACTCATCAAATAAGAAAAAAACACCATGCGAAAATCTGACCTGAATGAGATGCTCAGAGGGCCGCACCATTTTCTCATTTCCGGAGTAGTGACTGAATAACAGAGTGTCCTCATTTCTTACTTCTGAGAGTCTAAAGTCGATGCTGTGACGATGCTATTTAAAGTCATTGGCTGGAGTTGCCACAAACTCGATTTCCAGTGAGCCTCTCTTACCTCTGTACAAGTCTAAAAATGATTCTATGTGATTTTATCATAGCTATCATGTGGATCAATATCTCTATTTGTTCCTGTGGAGCATTAACATGAAACTGTGCGGATGATAGACTGGTGGTCTCTGTACCTGTTGGCTGGTCTGAGGTCTCAGCACTCTCTCTGGGCAGCTTCTCCACCAGGAACATGAGCAGGGAGCGAATCTCTGGCTCGTTACTGTAGAGAAAAGTCTGGTAGCCAATCTCTCCTTTATACCCAATATCCTAGGAATCAAAAATGACACATGACATTGTTGAGTGACTAGCGCCGACTGTTCCACCATGTGTTCTGTAGTATGGCAAATACAAAAAAATAATAGGTTATTAATTTAATTAGAGGTTGTCTAATTATATACGTAATATCATGTAGCAATGGAGTAAACCAAGAGTTATAGATTTCTTATTACAGTATATTTTAAGAAGTGTATAAATGTTTTGTTTTCTTCAAATGGGCAAACGCAGGAGACAGTCAAAGCCCTTTTGTGTCTCCAGTTTTAATGAACGTCTGTTAGGACTAGCACTATTTATTTACACTTGCAGTAAAAATGTGAGGTGAATTTCATAAGACGATGTTAATTTATGCTGTGTCACTAAAGTATACTACATCAACAATGCACAATGAAGTCATCAGCACACTGGAAAAGATCAAATCACATATAATGTCATTATTGTCATGAAGATCATTACTGTAAATTTCCCTGGAGTATTGTGACATAATATTAAGCTCATATCCCTCAACCCTCATATCCCGCAACCCTCATATCCCCTAACCCCCATTTACCATTTAAAATTAGGGGCATCTTACCTGACAAGCTTGTGCCAGACTCATGCCCACTCTGAAACGAGCAGACATGCCTGGAGGAAGTGAGCTGGGCAGTGCGCTGCCCAGGCCGGGATCGATCACCTGGACACATCTGACAATGGCCTTCACTATCAGCTCACTGCTGAACTGACTGACACTGCCAATCTCCTCACTCACCTCCCTGTGGGCACAAATCAAATTATAAGTCACTGGCAGTGTATTTGGGGGGGGGGGGGGGGGCAATCAATTTGTTTTTGTTGTAATCTGAGGGTTTCTGGGTTTGACATAAGGCTGTCTGTTCAAAATTTCAGATTTTATTTCCTGGTATTTCTTGTAACTAGAGCTGCAACTAACGATTATTTTCATAATCGATTAATCTGTCGATTATTTTCTCGATTAATCGATGAATCGTTTGGTCCATAAAATATCAGAAAACCTTAAAAAATGTTGATCGGTGTTTGTCAAACCTGGAAATGATGATGTTCTCAAATGTCTTGTTTTGTCCACAAACCAAAATGATTCACTTAATGATTTCTTTGTTATCCAGAGCAAAGCAATAAAGAAAATATTCACATTTAAGAAGATTAAACTATCAGAAATATTGTTTTAATCATGAAAAAAATCTTCAAACCGATTATCGATTATCAAAATAGTTGTCGATTAATTTAGTAATCGATTAATAACTGATTAATCGATTAATTTTTTCAGCTCTACTTGTAACTTCTAGATAGACACCAACACACAAACTAATGACAGGCAAAGCAGTAGATAGACAGGGGATATGTTGCCTAGAGACAACATATCCTCTTTCCTGGTCTTCCCCCACTGGCTCCATGTACGTTTTAGGATCCATTTCAAGATTGTATTATTTGTTTTTAAATCTTTTAATGGATTTGCATACATTGCCAATCTTTTACAACCCTTCGTTCCCTCAAAGTCACTGGGGTCAAAGGATCAGCAGCTATTAGTCGATCCTTGTACACACAAGAACACCTGGGGGTGACCAAGCTTTCTTAGCAGTAGCGCTCAAATTATTGAGCTACCTCCTCATGGCAGGACAGCGATGTATCTGTTTATAAAACTAAAAACTCAAGCACTATATAAACAGAGCTGGATTGGACAGTTAAACAACATAGAATATTGGATATTTTGTTTCAACCCACCCATGTTTCCAGTAAAAATACAGGAACATGTACCTGACAAGTGTTTCTTGTTGCAGAGCTGTTAAAGCTGCTGTAGGCAGGATCAGTAAAAACACTGTTTATTGTTGAGTTAAACCTACAGGTAATTAGAAAGGCTCTGTTACAGACTGGATTTACAGGCTGACTCAGTCTAACTGTAGGTAATTGTTGCCAGTGTCGATGTAGCGAACCTTCCTCTGAAGGGTCCTGTATGCAGAGCAGTGTTACTGGTAGTAGAAGAGCCAATAGGAGAGCCCTAACCCTGTGATTGGTCAAAGCCTCCAGATTTTGCAAAGGCTGTGAACAGAACCTAGCTGTGCAGTGTGCAAGTGTGTCATTCTCTTTCTAGGATCATTTGACACCATCAAATCCAGCCCGTTGCACCGTAATCAATTATAGAACATAAAAATGTTTCGTTTTCAGTTCAAACAAGAACTGAAAGAGGCTGTGATAACGCTTCACAAATGAAGATTGCAACACATCTGGTCGTGACAATGGGTCATAGGTTCGGTACATTTTCTGTAAGGTAGTTTATGCAACCAAATTTTAGCTATGTTTACAAAGGCCAAACTAACTGCAACACAAGACTTGTCAGAATAACTGAGGGAGTAACTAGGAGCACCATGAATGAAAACTAAAATATTCCATTGTCATTCTATGTTTTGACGACCTGCTTTTTTTGCAAGAGGCTGTTAATTATGGAATTCACTACCAAATAATATCAAATCAATTTCAGATACAAGACATTTTAATTTGAAGATTAAATGTTGGCTCAAGTTAAAACAGAGCTGTATCGACTTCAGCTAAACTTATTCGTTATAAGTGCTTCCAATCCATTACCAAATGGTGTACGTGTATACATGTACTCTTCGAGAAGTATGTGCACGTCATAATCAAATTACTTTTTCATTTCTAACCAGGATGATTTAATCGGAGTGAAGAATTTTTGACTGCTACGAAGTCACCAAATTTGCTATACTTTTGCTCACCAAAGTGGTCTGAAATATAGGGAGCTGTGACCTTAGTGACTACCTTTTATACTAGTAGCTACATCATTAGTATGATGACATAATTACCATTTAATTATTAGTAGTAATTATATAGTTGATCACTACTACCATGCTGTTGTTGTTGTTATTTAACTAGCTATAGTGTTTATCTATATCTGTTCAGTATTTACATTATGTATTCCATAATGTAATGCTTTATATAATAATAATAATTGTTAAATGATATTGACGAGTGTACTATGTTATTATTAGAATACTATGTTTGTATATGATCTATTAGTATTTAGAAAAATACCAGAATAGCCTTAATCTTACACATGTTATATTCAATTAGTAACAAAACAGGGACTTGAGGAGGCTGTGGCCAGTTGTGTATAAGGGTTATATTCAGTACAAGCTGACAAACTTAGCCAAACAATCCACACACGCCTGATGCCATCATGAGCTGACTTTAGTCAACGCTAATAAACATCACATGAAAGGTTTGAGACGAGGAAGTTACTAATCACCAGACTTAGCACAAGTCAGCTAGCTTGACATTGCAATAACTTGAGGTTTGGTTTACCAGCACAGTGCAGCAGAATTGACACTAATCGATCACAAATAGCTGCCCATACTTACGTGCCGATTTGGTTGAGGGCGTGAATCAAAATTCTGTCAACTTCCTCCATCGCTGAAGTTTCTCCGATGACAACTGGCTAAAAAAGACAAGATTTTAGCAGCACATCTGATGCTAGCGGTGTGATTTGAAACGAATAAAACAGTTAGCTTTAGTCAGGGTTTCACAGGGATGAAGGCAGAAAACTAGCTTCCAGTTAGTTAGCAACGCTGCCATTCCTCACATCCCAGAAAAAGCAATCGTTATATAGTTGTCTTGCTACAAAAAAAGACGTTTCAAGCGTCTTGCTGCAGTAAAGCGACACCAGAACACAGCTGTCTACCTCCAACGTAAAAAAAATGACATTTGTGCGTCTTGTTAAGTGTGGAAATTAAGAAATAAGGAAATTCAAGGCTAGTCACTCTGGGAGGTAGAGTTTCCTCTCCTCTACCGTGGCGGCGAACAACAGGGCAGTTGAGTTCTCATGAACTACATTTCCCAGAATGCCCGATAAGAAACAGTCCCGTGACAGGAAATAGGTGTTTTTAAAATCATATCGAAAAAATATGATACATACAGACAGATACTGTTCAGCGAACGAAGGTACAACTTTACAGAAAATATAAAACAAAATAAATGTAAAAGTAAAGTGTTGTAAGATAAAGGAATGAGACATTAAATAATAATAAAAAAATCATAAAGTAAAATAGGGAGAAAAGCTAACAAATATGACAATTTCATTGATACTGTGTTAGAGAGGTTGTGGCCACAAGGTAGAGCTGTGTCATCGGTTATGGGTTTGTCCAAATTTACACGGGTATTGGGAAAATGTTCATCAGAAGGTTGATATACTCAGTCTAACATGACCTGATGAACTTGAGATTTAAAAAGTGGACTACATTTGTGATTTGTAATTGTGAGTACTGGTTCATTCTTACACAAACAAACCATGCCTCTAACTGATTGCTTACATCTTCAAATGAAAATTTGATTTGACTCCAGGATTTATTCATCCTCTGGAAAGGCATGAAATCAATCAAGATAGATGGATATGATACATCCAGGGCAAGACATAGCCCACTATTTGAAGCTCATATCGCTAAAGGACAGTCTTTACGCTGGAAATAATAATAATAACAAAAAAAGTAATTAACAACTAGAGCATTGCCAGAGTTGCAGAATATGTGGTACCGTGGTAATGTTTGCTGATTGGTTTCTTACCTTTTGGGAATCTCCTACTGTATATGTTCATATGTGGTAATAGAGAGAAGATCTATATTCACTGTTATGTAACCAAGCGATACAAGGATGGCCCTGTTCCTGCAGCCATCAGAGTGACTACCAAAACCCAGCAATTACTGTATCTATCTAAACTATTCTGATCTTGCTTTGATGGTTTTTATCCTGTATTATATTTTCTCTTTATTATTCATTTTTATTCTCACTGTTCTTCTCATCCCCATCTCTTAGTATGAAACACTGTTGTCACTTTATCATCATATGTGCTAAGAGTTGTATGTGCGTGTGGATGAAGCAAACTCACTTCACTGTAAACCAAATCTACCTTCAGGCATAAATAAAGTTACATTGACCTTGACCTTGAGGTTTCTGACATTGCTCGCTGACAATTCCTGACCTTTTCCCTCAGGCATGCTAATAAAAAAGGTGATAAATACTGTGAAAACTGGAAATGTGATATGGAGCTGTCATAGTGACATTGGACAGTTGTATTATAAATATATAGCAATGTTCCACTCTTAGTTTTATGTTTCTATTTGGCCTATTATATAAGATTAAATTAACTCTTTTCGTGCTGTGTTCTGACCCCAATACAGAACATAACATCATCCAGAAAATACATAAAAAGGTAGAAAATGAACTAGTGTTCTACGCTGGATTCATCTATACGTTTTTAAATGTGGTTTTATGGATTTATACATTGAAACACATAAGCCAGACAAAAATATACAACAATGAATATCTTTTAATTGAAAATAGCCTTCATATTTTTGTACATTTATATCTTTTTTTTTTCCACAGTCTTGAGGGTGTTGTTTTGACTCAATATAGTTTCTGTCATTCGAAGCTGGTGAAAGGTATGTGTTCAGGCATAGCCTCGGATGATCGGAGGTGAGATGCCGCAGTGTAAATCCTCCAGGTTAATCCTTTATTCAACGCCTTTCATGAACTCCAGAAACTCTGTCAGAGGGAACAAAGAGAAAGAGACCAAGGTACCAAGAAGTCAATAAAAGGAGAAGAGACAGAGAACAGAGAAAACCACTCACTCAATTCACTGAAATACTGTGTAGATGACAAAATAATGGCAGAATCCGTGCTGGATTTAGCCTTTAAATTAACTCACTCGTAAGATAATTTCATTGTACAATATGAAACCTGTTCTCATGATGCATATGACCTTAAACACTATTGAGTCTTACTAAAAGTCCTGTAGCTATTGTCGTCACTTCAACCTCATTAAATACGCTGGTAAAAGTATATCCTACACTGTATACACTGTTCATATGCACATTTCATATAGTAGTTTAACTCAGATCACTAATTTTACTCACTTATTTTATGTATCTTATGTATATTAGGTGTTTATTTTCTATTAATTCAATGCTTAACATATCGTGACACAGTTGTACAGTTTTTGATTGTTATTCCCCTCTTTGAACCCCAGTTCGCTTTCTGTTCTTCGCTGCAGTAGCTGTGACAAAAGCTGATTTCCCCCCGCAGATTTATTAAGTATTTCTGATTATGATTATGTTGGCAGCAGAGGAAGTTGACTATATATATAAACTGCAACTTATAAGCTTGACATGTCCCCATACAAATACTTTCTCTTTATTTGACATCAAAATAATGAAGATGTGAATGTCTTCTTTAAATAATAATTTGGTATTTGGTACAATGTGTTTGTCACAATGTGCTGATTGACATACCATCGTAATCGATTTTGCCGTCGTTGTTTTTGTCGCCGTCCTTCATCAGCTCCTCGATGTCATCTTCTGTGATGGCTTCTCCGGTGGAATCAAGCATGTTCTTCAGCTCCTCGAGGTCTATGTAACCGTCTCCATTCCTTCACACGAAACAAAGGAATCAGAAGAGGAATTATTTTATTATTTTTTTTAGAGAGTTGCTTCGAGATGAGCCGAGATGATTATATAAAATCACTGGATCAGATATCAGAAAAATAAAACAGCAACAGCATTTTAGCTGAGTCATGTTGTGGCCTGCTTATTTCTTTTTTATGGGAGAAGAATATCTGATTCACAGTTGGATAATTACGTCTTTAAAATTGCTTAAAGTGGATGTAGGTGGTAGATGCATCAGCACAAATGTGTTGTGAACAGCTTTAAAAGGTGTACAATTATGGTATTGGACTGATATTGGTATCGGTAGATACTCAAGGTTGTGATATCAACATCAAACCGTTTCTATAGTACTCTCCTGGTCAGCATTGTTTTATCCCATAAATACTTTGAAAACCTACTTGTCAAACATCCGGAAAAGTTCAGCCAACTCCTCCTCTGATTTTCCTTTGCTCTCCTCCTTCATGCAGCGGACCATCATGACCAAGAACTCGTCAAAATCTACCGTGCCGCTGCCTGTGAAAATGCACAATGACATAGTTATGACGACTGAATGTCATAGAAATGGTCATTCACATGGCGATCGAACGCAGGTGATGACGACGACGTACCGTCCTCATCCACCTCGTCAATCATCTCCTGCAACTCTTCAGGGGTTGGGTTTTGCCCCAGCATCCTCATCACCTTCCCCAACTCTTTGGTGCTGATGCAGCCGTCCTCTGCATCCTGGATAAAGATGTCAAATGCAGCCTTGAACTCTGCAAGGAGAAAACAACGTCTGTTACGAGACTGTGTCTGTGACAAGGAGAGAATTCATCTATTTATTCACACTGTAGCTACAAACGTGCACTTTTTTAACAACAGGCGTTGTGGCTTCTCACAAGGTGAGAGTAGCAGAGTAAACTCATGTTTTCTGCTCCTACATTTGAGGTTGAAAAAATATTAATAAATAATAAAGTATTGCTGCTACACGACTGACTGCTTAAGCTGCAACGGAACCTAAAAAGTATAAGAGAGTAATAGAGGAGGATCTATTATATATTATATTATTAAATATATTACATATACAGATCCGGTGTGTCAGTGAAAATGTTCTCATCAGAATGATTAAATAAAGTGATAGCAGTGACTGTGACGTGGATTTTGGTTCATATTTCACTTAGAACTGTACAACGGAAACAACCGCAAGGATAAAAGGAATAAAAAGAATAAAATCTGATTCTGTTTAAGTTGAGATTTTATTGCATCGGGACAAAGGGGAATTTAAACCTCTTGCTTTTAACCCTGGGGTGCCTGGATCTCCACCCAGAAGGGAGAAGAGTGCATTTTTCCAACAGTGGGTGATCAGAGTCCCAAATAGATGCCAAAGAAAGCTGCTGTGCCAATTATCTTGCTGGCTACTTTAATTAATGACACTGCACAGACGATTGATGATGATACAGAGCGTTAAAATGGACTCAGTAAAAGATAAGTAGATAAAATAAAGCCATCTTGTCTCATCCACACACAGAAAGTATTTGCAGGCCCCTTTTTGCAGATTGCAGTTGTGTTGAAATCACGATTCAAATTTATTCAAAGGTATTTATAGCGCTGTCTCAACAAGGGAGCCTGTAATAATAGCTTGTAAGGGTTGAGTGGGAGGTTTAGTTCTTTCGTTTTTTTGGACATTTAACCTCAGAGAGTGACATTAATGTTTAATAATTAATGTTATGTGTTGTCCAATTGTAATTTCCTTACCATTTTTCTGTTCTTCTGTCAAGTTTTCCACCTGTAACGAAACAGAATCAGGATCAACATTGCACACAGGAGGACTTTTGACTGGGGCTCACTCCATTTGGAGTAGAACTGAGCGCTGTGCTGCTCACACCACTGTTGTGGCAGCTCTGCAAAACTGCACTGCTCTTAAATGCAGCAGGTGGGGGTATCTGGCGTCGCCCATTTGTTTTAATAGCCAGCAGCTGTCACTTCTCTTCCCACCCTGAAGTGTCCAGCTGTTGCTTGTTCTATTGTCAGGCACAGAAATGTGACCTAACCACCGCAGCAGCCTGATACACCTATTGTATCTGTTGAATGAAAATATACAGATTCTTCTTATCTTTAAAAAAAATACACATTTTCCCCCCAAAAAACCCAATATTTATTCAATTTCAGTGATCAGTTACATATGTGACTGCAGAACCAGGGAAGGAACTTGTGATTTAGCAACACAAGTTCCTTCCCTGGAAAGTTAACACTTTCATTTAACTCCCTGTAACACTGTCATTGTCATCTTTACAAATAAATATAAGCAAATAAAATGCAGCACTGTCCAAAAAAAAATAACAACCAAGGACATGACCTCAGTGTCCTTACCAAAAGGTACAAGGGCAAAAATTAAAGCATTCAAATGTGAAAACTGTTATTCTGTGACAATTAATCACTTCTTATCATTCTAAATTGTTTTTCTTAACTGTTAATTCTAGATTAAGTATGTTATCAATGCAGAAATTAGTCAAAGATCACAATCTCAACAAAATTCTGAGTTCCAGCCTCACAAAGAAGCAGCTATACTTCAAAGCTCTGCTCTATAAATGTAATAATAACAAGTGTGTTTGTATATTTTTGTCTTTTGTTTGACACAGAATTAAATAATACATGCTTTTAAAACACAAATATCAGGACATGGAGAAACACGGCACTGGGCATAATCTGTACTCACCGCTGCTTTATATACATCATCCATGGCTGCTGGTCAGTGCTGGGCCTCCGACTGAAGGGACTGCTGCAAAGAGATGCAACACAAAAACAGGCGGCAATAACTGCTTCAGTCTGGTGCTGGACAAGCGGGGCACTAAAAAAGATCTTGACTCATCCCACAACATCCAAAGGGAGAGAGAGACACACACACACACACACACACACCGAGACAGAGACAGAGAGAGCTATAAATGGTTAACAACAGAAGCCTCCCAACAATAGTGGACAGCTCAGGCTTTTCTTAGACATGACTTCATTTGGATTTTAATGATAGTGATAAGGACTTACACAGAGAGGTCTGTAAATGTCAATGAAGGTGGGTTTTAAAGTGGTGGCTCAGGGTTTTTTGATGGTACGCAGGGGTTTGGGACCAAACAGTTATTGAAACTCGGGTTGAAGGAACTCGCTACTGGACAGAACCTACCCACTGTGTGGGACCTCCTCTCTGCTCGCACAACCAGTGCGACGCATCTGTGCAACACAACAGCAGAACTACAGAAACCTCCCCTGATGCTACGTATAATCAATTATGTGTTCGGCCAATCGGTGTATACTTATTCCACTCCCAGTTCCAAATGAGCTTAAAAAAAAAATCCCCTTCCCCTGAAGTGGGAGCTAAAAATGCCCTCATGACAGAGTTCGTAGACTTACAATCATTCCTAGCTCCTAAGTGGTGTGGAAATGCCAAATAAGGGCCATTTCCCAGCAGCACCTGGTGCAAATGTGACAATAATCACTGCTGACTGCACCACGCTCCATATTTGCACAGTGCACACACCCACTCCATGATCTTTTCAACCACAGAGGACGCTTGTTCATTTGTGGACATCCTCGCGTTCAAAGCGGTAGAGAAAATTTTTTCCCCAGAGGTGGGAATTAAACTAGATGATTAAGGTAAGGATATATACATTTATACGTTAACACACATTTGTTGAACAGTTATATCAGATACTGTTAGAACCATTCATTTTCTGAAGAGGGTTTATGAAGAGGTTGCCAATTTTACTCATCGATATTTACAACACAAGTAGTTTATAAACTGGAGGGACAAATAATATCACAGTAGCTATATAGGTAGGGGTAAATCATAGAATAAGATGACTAAACCTTCATCCACATGAATAATGACACTCCCTCGTCCCAACTGCCAAGAAACCACCGGCAACAAGTAAACCAAACCGTTTTAAAGGTTTATTAAAACCAACCACAAAAACGTGGTTCAATGCGCAACTGGTTCAAGGAAGTCCACCGCAGCTGGGATGATGATCAGGCCTCTTGAGCTGGTTTCTCCTGAACAGGACCAATCAGCTCCCAGCATCCACCTGGACTCACACACACACACACACGTCATTCACTCAGTCGTAACAATCCCCAAATCATGTCATAGAAATGACATTTTTAAGTTGAGCTCCTCACAAAAAGACAAACATTTGTCACCCACATTGTAACACTGTGGCACTGTCTGACTGAATAGGGACAAAGCTGCTATTTTATAACAGATGATAACAATAAATCTAACACTTTGACAAACAACACAGAATTGCAAATAAAATATTGATTTAATCATTGAAAAAATATTGCATTTTATTTGTTTGAAAATGCAATAATTGGAATCCTGTTTGCTCCGACTCTTTTCCGTTTGCGCTCTCTCACTTGTTCTTTACGCTCCCTGATTTGTTCTTTGCGCCTCCGAAACTCAGTAGCCTATCAGAAGGCAGCTTCCTAAGACCCGCCCATGGTCAGAAACAAAAAAAAAACATGACAGACAAATCACAGAGTGCAAATGCAAAAGAATCAGAACAAACAAAAACAGTGTATTTTCAAACAAATAAAATACAATATTTTTTTAAATGATTAAATCAATATTATATTACCACTTTGTGCATTTTGAGTTAGTGGTTCATTTTAGTCTCACAAAGTGTTGCTTTCTTCGTGGAAAGTGATCTAATTCCAATAATCTGCTCCGTCAATTTCAACATCTGGACTTCAACTAAACAACTGTTAACAATGCAATCAGCAATGTACCTCACCATTACAATAATGTCATTTCCCTTGTCAATTATTATACGTAACAAAACCAATACCATCAGCAGGAAGCTAATATCAGCCCATGACTACACAGAGCTCACAGGGTCACATGCCAACAAACAGGATGGCACAGAGAATACTTGTCAGGTCACTGGTATCCATTTCCCAATAAACACATGAGCTTGACATTTTCAAAGTATTTCAAGGGCAGAGCCTCTGGTCAGAGTGAACTATACCCCCCCTGTCCCACCTTTTTTTTAATAACAATGAATATTTTAGTGGTTAGTTTGGAGTATTTGCAGTATGGAGCGGGATCAGTAAACTTACATGACAATAGACAGACAGATGCGGCTATTTTGAACGAGTGTCCTTGAATATAGAAATACGAGACCTCTGCCAGTGGGGAGGGTGAAACAGCGACTGTGGTAATAAATCTCAGTCCTGAGGCTTCACCATTCAGGACACCTGCTATTGTGCGGCAGCTGTAGATCAAGCTCATGGGTCAAATCTGAATTAAACTCTCTCTCTCTAAACTGGCACCACATCTGCACATGACCAACGTTATAGGCCCACTTAACACTTTACTCAAATCATAATAACAGTACATTAGATCACAAAAAAAACACATAGTTTGATACAAAAAAAACATCTTCACATGCTGGAATTCTTCAGTTCCTCAAGGAAACAACTTTGTTTGCATGGAGCCGATGTTATATCAAGCTATATATTCCCTCACTGGGATCTTTTCTGGCTGCCGGGTACTGATGCAAATATCAAAAGCTGCTGAGGGACGATGGAACAGGTCAGACTTGACAAGGAAGTAACAACAAAAGACATTTCAGACAACAGAGGACAGTGTTAGTGCAAGCACATCTCACACTGCTGCAGAACACAATTCAGTCCGTATTACCAAAAGTTAATACGGACTGAATAAATGTTGCACATATACATTGGAGTATTTTTGTTTTAAATTGTAGGGACTTGGCAGAGAGACAGATGTTTTTGTATTGTTGATGTTTCAGGTGAAAACATAGCTTTAACCCTTAAAACACAGAGCATTTAGGCTGCTTTTTTTCCCCATTTTAAAAAGTATACAGAGGCTGTAAGAATGTACAATATACAGTGTGCTGATACTTATATCCTTTTTTTCAGCACAACCTATAAGCATTCTGATTTCACCAACTATATCAACACACCTGAGCAAAAAGTATTACTTTTAAATAAATCGGATTGAATTTGTGAAATTTTGGATATACATCACAGTTCCAAGTTCTCTTGGCATTTTTCTTATGAACAAAAATAGAGGTAAAGCACTATATTTTTGTGAATTCTGCACAAGTATTACTACTCCCATCTTTTTTTTTCTTTCTTTTCTTTTAAAATGCCATATAGAATTAATCCTAACTTTGAATGAAGATATGACCTATCTGTGTGAGCACTAAAGTTATATTCACATAAAGAAAATAGAGGTTGAATCTATACTGGGGATATCTTTATTACTATTATTATTATTTAATTCATCAAATTTCTGGAATTTAGGACAGTTACTATGGCAAACAGGAGGAGATAAAAAATGCTAATTCAACATATTGATTCTTCAGTGGTGGAGCAATTTGTCTTTCGACTTGAAGGTTGTGGGTTCAATTCCCGACCCTGCTAGTCAACGTGCCAATGTGTCCTTGGGCAAGACAGTATACAGTGGTTGCAATTATTGCACTATTCTTGTTACAGTGTGTTGACTTTTTTAGGTATATACAGTATATGTATATGTATATGTATATATATATATATATATATATACGTATGTATATATATATATACATTTGTATATATATATATATATATATATATACATATGTATATATATACTGTATATACCTAAAAAAGTCAACACACTGTAACAAGAATAGTGCAATAATTGCAACCACAGCAGTAAAGTACAGCCACATCAGCCCAGTGCTAGATGTCAAGTGTGTGTCCTCTAATTACGGCGGTGTGATACTGTGTGGTGTCAGGGTATTTAGGACTCTCACAGCTTGAGGAAAGAAGCTGTTGCAGAACCTTGCAGCGCAGGTGTTAATGCTGTGATGCCATCTGCCAGTTAACCACAGAGGCTGCTGGGTCTGCGCGCACACACACTGGACACATGTTGATACACATCCACAAAATAAACGCACTTCACGCCTCACAGGGTTGAGTTTCCTCGAGATTTACTCGCACACCTGAGACTGAGAAAGTCATAGCTGTCGCTGACGTCGAGGTTTTTTTTCTCCTCTCTTTCCAGATCAATTCCTTTTCTTTTGCTTCATTACCTCCTTTTATTGTTTTTTAACTGCTACTTATGGTCATAGCCACAGGAGGCCACTAGGGGGCGCACACAGCTCAGAGTGTGTGTCAGTGCAGCCAAACCTGAACTGTCCCTTTGATTTCCTTCTTTTTGTACCACGAGAGAATCATGTAAATATTATGCCATGGTGTTTGTTGCCTGTTTCCTATTCATCCTTAATGTATGTGCACAAAATAACGGTGAAACTGTGACTTGTGTGCTTTAGTGTGTCAGTTCCAAGCCCAAACTAGAGAAATGCACTCATCACAGTCCTTGAAATTAAAAAAAAAGTATATGGATCACAACTAAAATATCATGTTTTTTTTCCCTTGGCCTTCCTTAACCGTTTAATACGGTTTAAATAGTCAGACAAACGCGAGCAAAAATATAACCGCCTCACTGGAGCTAATAATAGCAGGGAGACTCTGGAGGCTTTTAGAACTCTACAGACTTAGTTGTGTCGAAAGGGCCAGCCTGGTGCTGACTACAGTCTCATCCTAATTCATAAAGGGACACAACACACAGCACCAGGTGAAAAGTGTGCTAGTAGGTAAAAGCAGACCACACAGACGATGTACCCGATGATTAATTACAAGTACTTACTGCGACAAGCTGTGGATTCCAGGTTTTAGGCTATGCCACCCACTTAGTGTGCATCTGTGTGCAGTGGCCCTGTGGTTCTTTCTTTAGCTTTTTCTTAGATTCAGGTTATTACGGCCTCACACAATTTTACTTGAGAAAGAGAGAGAGAGAGAGGAAGAATCCAGAAGGATTAAGGAATGAGGATGAGGATGAGGAGTTGGGTGGAGAACTTTGAGCTGCTTTGAGGAAGCTGCTCTTCAATGTTTTGAACTGTGAACACGGACTTCAAAATGTGATTGGGAACTTGGGGGCAGCATTTCACCTCTTGGTGTACAAGCTGCACAAACTCAATAGAGGAGGAATAAGAAGGAGCACAAGGGCAGAGCTGCAGGTTGCTCTCATCATCATCATCATCATCATCATCATCTGTGTGCTGTTTAAGGACATTTTCTGTAAACTGGAGCAAATAAAGGCCATATCGGTCATTTTTTTTCCTAATGAGAGTTTTGAGACTATTATTATTGAAAATTGGTAGAATTATTATTTTATTGTGTCTGGGGGGGGGGTCACTGGTGCCAATCCCAGCTGACACAGAGTGGAAGGCAGGGTACAACCTGGACAGTTTAACCATCCACTTTCATACTCACACCTATGCTCAGGGTTATGTAGAGTGTCCAATTTGCCTAATCCCCAAATCTACATGTTTTTGGAGTGTGGGAGGAAACCAGAGAACCCGGAGAAACCCACCACACACACATCCGCCCACAATAACTTGTTTTAAAGGTCCAGTGTGTCATACTTTGTTCTCTCTGAACACTGAGAAGTACATGTGTGGGTAACAGTGGACTTCCACCTATAACCTCATGGACGTTTCCGTGGTTACTGTCTTCTCCCTTGTGTCTTTTGAACTGCGTGAAACAGACTTGACTCGAAGTGTTGTACCACACGGAGCATGTGCCGTTCTATCCGGGTCAAACTGGAGGCGTCCACGCATTTGTCCACATCAGGTCCATGAAACATGAGTGGTGCAAGATGGCGGTCTCTATAAAACAAGGCCCTTGCCTAAAGTACACTAGAAACTATAGAAAAGGTTTATTTTAAAGCTACAAAAACTATAGATTGTATATTTCAAAGCAACTATACACTTACATAAGCATACTTGTGGATGGACTAGACCTATCTGTATCTGTTTATGAAGACTTATGTGGCATGAACCTGTATTTATTTGTTGTTTTGTTTTGTATTTCATTTATTAGGTTTATTAATAGTCAAGTCATGTCTCAGTAATCTTGAAAATGACTGGACGAAATGTTAGTTACCTGAATGCTTCATCAGTAAAGGATGCTGCTGTTTTACACAAATAAGCCGTCAAGACTGAGCCTCCAGCGACGCAAGCTACACACTTTCCAAATGAATTTGAATCGGTCGCAATAATATTTTTGAATGTAAAATATCTTTATTCGACCTTCTCAAAATGTGTTTCAATAACAGAAATTGTCATGGTGAGTTGGAATACTATTCACAAATAGGAATTAACTAGACATTGTAATTCTCAAATCAAAAATCAGCATGTCATCATAATCCATGAAAAGCAACAAGCCTCTTTCCGACTCTGTCCACTTGTCCACAATCAAGCAACTTTAGAAAGAGACTCATTCATTGTTTGGGGTGGGGTGGGGTGGGGTGGGGGGGTTGAGATTTTAACAAGCAGTCACCCGTTAGAGAGTCCAACTTGAATGGGAGATGTTAAGTCTGATGTGACAGAACGACAATCATCATACGCCGTACCAAAAAAACATCGAAAGTAACCCATAACAGAAAGCAAAGAGTCTGCAGTTAACACATAAAACAAAGATCTCATCAGAAGTACTTGACAAATATCAGTATATAATTCCTTTGTTATACAAAACAAAATAACTGATTATTTCTCCTTTATTTTTTTCCATGTTAACACATGATAGTCGATGGTATTTTGGTGACAACTGCATTTCAGGAGTTAACAGAAAGTCAACTCTAATAATAATAATAATAATGATAATAATAATAATAATAACATAAGTCACTGGACATATTCATTCATCTTTGCCCCATCACTGTCCCTCCCCCACCATTATGTCTTTATACATGATATTGCATGATAAAAACTATGATGAAATCATTAACATATCAATGACATTTACATAGTCAATAAAGAGCAGAAGTTACCTCTCATCAACTGTGTCCTTATATCATCTTCTTTTTTTTTTTTTTTATCTTTTTCACATCTGTAGACGGTTCTGTGATTCAAGACTGAGGTGAATTCAGATTTAGATCCACAAAGATCGCAAAACAAAACAAACAAAAAAAGCAACACAATTGCTCTCGCTTCAGTTTCTCGATATCAAAAAAAAGGTTCCCTCCGAATCAAGTTTAACAGCAGTCGGGGAAATACATGTTCTTAATTGTTGTTGTTTTTTTCCCGCCTCAGTTTCTGTTGTTTTGAGTTGAAACTGAATGGACCTCAAATCTGCAGTAAAGTCCATCTGTCTTCAGAGCTCGGTCAGGGTTTCGTAGTCTTCAGTAGAAAAAAAACAAACTACAGTGTCACTACTTGTTTTGCTGGTTCTGCACCACGTCTGAATGAAATCAAGAGTTCTTAGAGGCACCTGGAGTGGTACAAATATGTGCTCATCAGGGTTAAGGTATTGTCAGTTCCTTGTTAAGTATAAGGTATTATTCAGTTCACCATCAAGTCCTCAGGAACAGATTACCCAGAGAGGAGACCAGATCAACGATCACGCAGGAAATGATGCTTGGAAGCCTGACGTGACCATTCAGCCGTCAGGTTTTTTTCTTTTTTCTTGTCGATTTTTTCTTTTTCAAGGTTTCTTGTAAAATACAGTATGTCCTGCATGGGCCTGTGAACGTTTCCCCACAGAAGAGATGCACACTATGGGAGATCACAATATATGCCATATGAGAGACATGGCTACCTCCTTTCTGCAAACTTCAGATGGGAAAAAAAAAGAAAAGAAAATCTCCATATTAGTTCATAAATGACCAAAAAGAAAAACCTGCTAAACCAGATGGATGAGGTTTTTTTTTAAATACTGCTTCACGGTTAAAGTAAAATAAACATTTCTTGAATGGGGGCCCAGCGTTCCTACCCTAACATGGTTGATAAATGTAGGCCAAGGTCGGTGCAGAGCTTGCATGGACAGCATCATTAGATTCAGCATTAGGGCTGTTTCATATTGTCTTAAAGGCCCAGCTTGGAAAACCAGCAGCAGCAGTGCTTATTATTTTTTTTTTATTATCCCAAACCCCAAACTTTTGCCAAGACGGCATGCTGTGGAATAACGTGACCACATCTTGAGAGTTGCGTTTGCCGACTGTTTCCTCAGTGAGCCTTTAATACACTAGTGTGTACACAGCTTCCTGAGAGTTAGCTAGCTACCGTTGTAAAAAAGAAAAGAAACACACTGCACATCTAGCTATCTGCTCATTGTACTGTATGTATATAATGTAAGGATGCACTGAAAAGCCAACCAGTGTGTCCTTCTCATTCATGTGGCAGAACTTTTTTATTTTATTTTTTTTACAATCTATCTGTTAGCCTTTTTTTCTTAAATAAATTATACTTTTATTATTCTCGCTATTATGGTTTGACTTTTCAACAATGAATTACCGCACTGTGTAAAATGGATTACAACTGAACGTATAATACAGTATAATTAGTGGTTTCCTCGTGATGTTTTTTCTGGTAAATAAACTGCAGCTTGGTCACAGAACACAGATCGCCTTGTGTGGTTGAACGCTCAGTGCAATCTCACGGTACTTTTTACAGTGTGATTCGGGGCTTTTCCCTCCGAATGAGTCAGTTGCTCATGTTCAAACTATTAACCGTGTGTTTTTATTACACGGCTAATTCTGTTCCCAGCAAAATGGCCCGGCCCAGGTTTGGTGCTTGGGGGGGGGGGGGGGGGGGGGGTTGGCTCCGTTGCAGGTCATCAGGCTGTCACAACTTGTCACATGTTGGAATCAGACCTAGAACGATGTCTCTAGATATAACGGCACGCCACAGTCGTTGATGCAGACGTATCAAGCTGTTATAGGGCTACAAGAGTTATTACAGTGCTAATGGGTGTGTTGGTGAGTCACTGGCCTCACACTGGCAGCATCATCAACCCCAGTAAAAGATGCTTTTGCAGGTAACACTTTTATATATGTATATATGTATATATGTATATATATATATACATACAGTATATACATACAAAACATTATATATATATATATATACTGTATATACTGTATGATTGAAAAGAGGAAACCCGGTTTGGGCAATTCTTTCGGTTTGTCAAGGCCAATCACTTGTATGCTGTGTTGTGTCCAAAACACCCTTTAGCAATGAAAGGTTATTCTGTTAGATGAATGATAACAATTGTTGCAATCGTGCCGGCGATACCTTATGTCATGTTTGTTTTCCTAACAGCCGATGACACTATTGGAATTGACTTACAGGTGCTACATTATTATAGAATTATTGTTGGAGCAACAGTAATCTGGGTAACTTTGGTAGCATTTCGTCATAAAAGCATAAATAATCTTGGCTGCCACGTGCAATTTAGTTAATCTGTATATCTCAAATTTTTTTACGTTGTTACGTTATTTAGTTACGTCCTTGCACAAATAATTGTGGCTTAATAATTCACAGACAGAGTTGCACAGTTGAATTCTTGTTTACTCATCAGGTTCCTCAAGGACTTAACGTCCAGGACAACATCCTTTGTGAGACAGTATATCATCACCTGCTGTATTAGGTTCTGCCGTCAGTGTTCTGTCATACAGCCTTGGCCTCATCTCGTCAGTAT
This sequence comes from Solea solea, assembly GCF_958295425.1. Lineage (NCBI taxonomy): Eukaryota > Metazoa > Chordata > Actinopteri > Pleuronectiformes > Soleidae > Solea > Solea solea. The sequence goes on along the minus strand of NC_081144.1, from coordinate 21,432,428 downwards.
CACTGACTGCTTTGCTTTAAAAAAAGATGTGTCTTTAAAGCATCTTTATTTCCGATCAAACCTTTCCCCCTTTTTTTTATTTCAGTACGGAGCTGCTCCACTAAAGCGACAGTGGCTTTGTTTTGGGTCCATTTAGTGGGTTTAATTGTATTATATAAAATACAAGACTACCTGAAATAAAAAAAAAAGGTTTCTGCTGTTGAACATACATATATGTCAAACCTCACCGGGAAAGAAAAAGCACATTTCACAAATGTTCTTGCACTGTGTTTGGATTGTGCCGCTTTCATGTGGGGGCGGCGTGTGCGGGGCCACGACCTATGCAGCCTCTGCCCATGAAGGCAATAAAAATCTCTCTCATGTAGTCGTAAGACTTAAATCGCAGGACACCATGTCACAGTATAATCCACGGACTCATAGAGCGTAACAGTGACTGGCCACTTTTACACGTTGTGGAACTGAATTCCCCGTTTATTTCTCCATTGAAAATATCCTTAGAAAATCTATTTGAATCCTCGAACCCGGCGCACTACAAGATGAACTGTGACCTTATGAATACATTTTAGGACTGTTTTACTATCAGGGGTGTGGTTTGTTGTTGTTGTTGTTGTTGTTGTAACTTCTTTCCCACGTCCTGTATGATTCCTATGACTACTGCGAGCAGCAAAGAGGCATATTAGTGACATCACCTTAAGTGCAGCACTTGGGGCGTCCCTCTGAGAGAAGGTCAAATCACACAGTCCTATGACACTTTGTAGCGTAAACTGATCACTGTATGCTGGAACTGGAGTAAACTTCACACTGGAAAAAGGGTATAACAAAGTAGAGAACTCAGACTTCGTAGTCTTTCTTGGACAACTGCGGTTCAGTTCAGCAATTAAATCTCTACTGGTGTCTAGCGGGGGTGGGGGCACTGCAGTTAAGTGTTTGTTTTTGAGGCCATGCTGATGCAGAGGAAGAATCTTTTTTCTTTGTCTGTGTCAAATAATCGTGTTCAAACAAAACACAATCGCTCGGATTGGTGGTGCTCTGCGTTTGTATGGACGACTACCCAGCGAGGATATCCGTTCATCTATTCCCATCTGTCTAATCCCACCAAATCGGTGTAGTGAGGACTTGTATAGACACAATGGATTTGCACAACACTTCAATGCTCTCCCAGCACAAGGAACACTGATACAGGGGAGTAGAAATACTATACTCGAATGCATTAGAGTCAGATGAGGTTTTGTCGTCAGCTGTTTTTGTCAGCAGTAATGTTATTTACATGGTTCAGTATGTACAGTAGAGAATCTCCCAGAGATGTTAGGTTCTGTAAAGCTGCAATGGGGGGGGCGGAGGGCGGGGCTCCTTTAAGTTAAAGTTCCTCATATTTGAAAAGTCCTTAGATGAAGAGCCATACAGGTCCCACTATAAAACGTTTATCAACGGGAAATCATGGACTCGCTGCGAGAGAGCACTGACGAATGCGCACAAAAACACGGAAACCGAAAGTCATTAAATAGCACGATTTCTAAATAAATAATTGTCAAATTATACGTGGACATTATGGTTCTTCATCTTAAGTCAAGGCTTTAAATACATTAATGTGTGGGTTTTTTCCATCATCATCATAAAGGTATTCATTGAGAAAGTCAAAGTGATAAATGCACTGTACAGCCATTTTTTTTTCTCTTCAAAATATAGTTTATCCCAGTGTGTTTAGTTTTTGCTGTTATTTTTTTCTTTTTTGTTATCTTACAGAATCCTGTACACTTGGTGTCTGCATTGAGATTGGGCGATAGTAATCCTGATCATTGGAGAGAGGAGAGGAGAGAGGAAAGGAAGAGAAATAGATGGATGAGAGAGGAGAAGAGTTGTCATCCAGTGCTGCGTCATTGCCCTCAGTGAAGACGCTGCACTCCGTACCGTGGCTCTCTTCTGTCCCGGACCTCAATCTGAAGAAAACAAGACAGAGGATTCTTACAGTTTAAAAATGTTTTCAAAGGAATAATGATGAAGCCATACTATAGATATAGAGCACTGCATCATGGGACATTGCCTGAACAGCAATCTGGGCGACATTTTCAATTTTACATTTATTATCTACATCACAGTGCTACTCAACTACTGTCAGTCAATATTAGGTTTCATTAGAAACATCAAATTCATCCCGGTAAAAATGCAGATTAAATATTTAGGACTATGACAAGATGGCGACAGGAACCAGAAGGCCTTTCTCACAGCAGCATCTTTGACTTCCTGTGTCCCGGCTCGTTAATCATTCGCACCTGCAGGTGACCTGCAGGTTCAAAATGTCCGGCATGAAAAAGACGTCATACGTCATTTTTGCAGCTCATGCTTTTGTAGTTTTCTTGTGGGGGAAAAAAAAAGGTTTTTGCTGCACAATCTACTAAATGTGGTGAGGATTTTCTGGAGACAAAACAGGAGCATTTTCGCCTCGCAGGGACACTGGATGCTACAAGCGACTATGAGGTGAGAAAGCAAATATGCGCACGTTATCCGTGGGTGACTTTTGTCCCTGAATGTCTTGATGTAAATTATAGTTTTCTTAACTAAAAGAAAATAGATTTAATGAGATATTTTTGTATTTTTGTGAGGTACTGGCACAGAGTAGGTGCTGACATAAGTCATCGTTACCATGACCCAGCACCATCATACAACCACATTTAATAAATAAATAAATAAATAAATAAATAAATAAATAAATATATATATATACATATATATACAAATCTATTGTTATTCTTTATAAAACAAAGGATTTACTGAATAAAAACTGCCTTAGGATATTGTAATTTTCGTTAATGTCGAAATCTGGGGAGACACTTACAAAACAAACTTAGATCCTATAATTAAATCAAAGAAAAGAGAAATTAGAATAATACATATCATATAGTTGGATATTTGGAATCCACTAATCAGTTTTTCATAGGATCGACATTATATGTTCTAAAACATTGTGTGGTGAATAAAACTCATTTGCAAGGATTATTTATGTTTGAAACTAAGTGAGAAAAAATATTAAATACAGATGTGTGTCAGTTTTGGGCTAAAGTTGTAGAAGAAACTCAATGATGGAATGAACTTGTGAAAAACACTTTTGGGTTTCAAAAAAAGTTTGAAATGTAAAATAATTACAGCTTACAATGCAAAATGGAGTTTAGTACTATACTTGTGTATACTGTGTCAATGTTTGATAGTGAATTAATAACCGCTATCACTTAATACAGTGTTTCCCAACCCTGGTCCTCTGGGACCCCTGCCCTGCGTGTTCTCCAACACACCTGATTTGAATGGTCAGCTCGTCATCGAGCTCTGCACAAGCCAGATAACGACCCATTCATTTGAATCAGGTGTGTTGCAGAAGGGCAACAGCCGGGCAGGGGTCCAGGACTGGACAATGCTGGCCAGCCAACAACGGGTTTTATACGCGTGTTGTGTATTTCTCAGATTTAATAAACACATAAAGCAAAAGTCAACTTACCCTCGACACGGCGAAATCTGCAAGGACAGAGAAGAACAAAAGTGTTGGCACATGCAAAGTGAAAACCAAGACCTTAAAAAGTGCATATCTGTGCACAACGTGTATGCCTGAGTTATGGATATGGGTTACAAATGTTCTAAAGCAGTAACATTGCAGGTAAAACTCCAAATGTTGTATTTTAATAGTGATAATGATAAAAATCCCTTCATAAGGCCCAAACTGATGTGGTCTTTCCCAATAGAGAGAGCTTACTTTTCACCCGTGTTCTGTCCATTGATCCACACATCAGCTGAAGGGAGATTTATTTGCTCGACATGAAAGCGAGCGGAGAAGGAATAAACTTTACACAGCTGATGAAGCATTAGATGCGGTAAACGTGCAAAATCGCTGAGACAGTCTGTGAGGTTAATCAGATAAGAACAGAGAGACACGCCCACTCTCTGGAATATCTCCAGTTACCATGGAAACCATCACTGAGAGTCACTGTCGGAGAACTGAGACATCTCATGTCACTATTCTGTCTTTATCTCTTGGCCTCCTCCTCCTCCTCCTCCTCCTCTCCTGTACTCGATCTTGCTCTTTCTCTGTCTGCATCTCACTCTCCTCTACTATGTCTTATGTCATTGTTCTCCTTCTCGTCTCTGTTTTATTTCTGTATCTTTGCATTCATATCAAGCACGTAATGCTTATGTGCACGCTGTTTCACATTGTGTCTTTGACTCTGGGCCATCTTCTGCCTCCCGTTCCTCCTCATCTCTTTTGCCACAGCTGAAACAATGCAATTCAACTGTCCTGATGCAACATCATGCAAACTGTCAGAAACCCTCTGGAGGACACTCCCACTCTTGAATACAGCGCTGGAAGCATTTTGGCTAGAGTAACTGAGGTCAGGTTGGAGCGCAGTCATTTTTCAACTGGGATAATCACGTTTGGGTTAATGGCCTCGGCAGCGAAAACCTACAAAATAAGAGCTGGAGGAAGACTGACTCGCTAATCCAGCTAATATGGTTTATGATCAGCCATCCATCTTCTACCGCTTTATCCTCCACATGAGGGTCGCGCTGTGCCAATCTCAGCACAGGGACACACAGGGACACACAGGGACACACATGTAGACAAACAACCATCCACGATCACACTCACATCTACAGTCAATGTACAGTGTCCAATTTGGTTTATAATCATGTAGTTTTAAATACTTAACTGTTACACTATGTAATAAATCTAAGTCATTGTTTAATTTTGTTCATTATATTCATTCAATTGTGTTCTTTGCTGTCTCTGTCATGCTGTGTGTTGTTCTCAAGTGCAATGTGTCCTGTAAGCATCTCTATTTTGAAGCCTCCAGGTGTTGATGAAGACACAATGTTGAGGTTTTTTGAGACACTAGCTGTCAACTCACATGTGTTGTGATTTATCATCTATTTTCCTCCAAATGGCAACATAATACACACAATTGACATCGCCTTCTATTTAAGAAGACCGTCTTCTTTTGATATGCAGTCTATTGTTGTTCTGCGGCCGTCGCCTCACTTTTGCCCATCAAAAAATATCTCTGTGGTTGCAATAGAATGTATTTAATTGGACTGATTTGATATTAAATATATCCATTAACCCGTGGATGCATGACCTACCAATACCTACACTCTACCATGAGTGGGGTCAAAAATTACCCCAATAGAATCAATGTTTTTTTTGCAATAAACTTAAGAAATGTCTTATAAAAGTATGACACAAACATGTTTTATGAGGAATACCTGGAATACTGGAATATGAAAATATTTTTGACCCCTCTTATGCATCTAAGGGTAATGTGTAAAAGACTGATCGACAGTTCAATGTTACAGCTGGACTTAATCAGCTGACTACAACTCAGCTACACATTTATTACGGGAGACTGTGCCCAGTTTTATAAATAGATACGCACAAAGAAAAAAAACATTCATGTTAATTAAATTCCAAAGAATGTCTGCTGGTAATTTGGCAGAGTGAGTCTGTCAAACAGTGAGCATGAGGCTGTATCAAAGTTGCTCTCTGAGGGAGTGGTGAAGTGCAGGGAGGGAGGCGGCATGCCTTTTGTTGAACACCAGAGTGCCGCCATGGCTCACACGGTGTGACCATGGAAACCACAGGAACTACGGCAACTACAGGTAAATGACTCAGGAGATGATTCAAAAGGTAACTGAGTTCACTGACTGATACACATCCTCCGTTGCAGGGGAACCAGCAGAGCCACATTATAAAGAATTGATCAAGGAAAATGAAAAGGACTAGAATAGCTCCCAAAACAATACAGCCTTTCACTTGCCAACATCATTATTCTATAAAGTTATGTCTGCATGGGCGCCAATTTGCTGCTGGCATTAAATCAGAGCTAATGGTAAAATTAGTGGCTGGTGTAAAATATTTCAGCCATTATTGATTCTGAATGGCTGCGCTTAATTATCCCATGACTGACCTTTGTTGTCTGTCTGCAGATCATCGAGATAGAAGTCTGTCTGCCTGTTTCCCAGGACGAAGGCCAGGAAGGAGAGGATGAGGGCATCCAGGATGCCCATGATGGCCAGCATGTAGGCCCAGCGTACAGAGCAATCGCCCAGGGAGTATTTCCCCGTCTGCTCACCGCACATGTCCCGGATCACCTCGGCGTCCCACCCGTCGGGGAAGATCATGCAACCCAGCACCAGGCACACTCCTGCAGGAGGAAGGAGACGAGAGCAGGAGCAGGAGCAGGATTAAGGTGAGAAGTGGGACTGGGGTTTGTAAAGGCAATTACATTTCAGCTTGCACGTAACAAACACATGACCTCCAATGGCACCAAAAGGAAAACTTATGAAGAAATTTAAACTACACAGGGAATCTTTGTACGAGTGAAATTGCTTCACACGTCATTCAATTGGTGGCAACTGGATTTGTACATTTGTAGATTTGGCTTTGAAAATAACAGTGAAACCTAGGAATTTAACCCACTGTGAAATGTGTGCCATGCTCACTGGTCTAAAGCAGGAGGAGAACAACCCTTCTCCACAGTGTTTGGTCTAATCTGACCCATTTAACAACTTTCCCAAAGCATCATTATTTATGCTTTCCGTCCTATTGCCTCAAGACCTCATGATGACAACCTCCCCCACAAAGCATCTGAACAAACAAAATGGCTGACCACCACTTTCACTGAATTTAGAGTGCATTATTATTTGGTGTTTCTGTCAAAAATCCTTTGACCAACTGACAGAAAACATGCCCAGACACATCCACAGCTCCCTGCCCAGCCCCAACAAACATGCCTTTCTCATGCTTGGGTGTCCGTGCCCTCATGTGAACCACACTTCTAAAAATAGTGCCACACAGTTGCTGGAACCTGTCTCTCTCTCCCCTGCTTTGTGTCACTCATTCCCCCGCTCCAGATGAAACACAAAATAATCTTTAAAGATAGATTTAAAGATGCAAACGAATGGTTCATGCGTTCACACAACAGCACTCACTTAAAATACACCTGTCACATTAGATCATGCACAGCGAAATAAACGAGGGCTCAAGGAAGGAGGAATCAAGGAGCAAGAAGCGGGAAAGGACGTGTTGTTGCTATTGGGTTGACAAAAAAAGATAAAGTCAGGATAAAACGTAAAAACTGGTAGACCTTTTCTTTGACCTTGTTGAGACTGAAAATCCAATTCCCCCCCGCCTGTCCAGATTTTAATCAGATTGTTTAAACGTTTGCGGGAAAAAGGGAGAAAAAAAAAAGGAAAAAGAAATCAGATTTTCTCAAATCCTGTTCTGACCAAAGTTATAATTTCAAATGAGATTCAAGTTCTACAGACAGATGCATCTCTGTCTGAAAGCTCTGGCTGCTCAAATCAGATTTCAATTTGTCTTTTGCTGGTGTCTTAACATGACACACGATGGTGACGTCAAAACCGGTGACCGACAATCACTGCACAGCTTCACTGGCTGTTACTACAGCATGGGAAATTGCAACATAGATTACAGTACAAGTAGTAATGCTGGTGGTTTGAGCAATATGGGCATTAGGTAAATTAGCTCAATTGACTGTAGGTGTGAGATTGAGAGTGAATGGTTGTCTGTCTCTATATGTGGCCCTGCGATGGACTGGCGAACTGTCCCACCTATCGCCCTATGTCAGCTGAGATTGGCACAGCACCCCCAGCGACCCTCCTGTGGAGGATAAAGCGGTAGAAAATGGATGGAGGGAGTTCTGCAATTGTACTTTAAGTGTTTGGAGACAGAGATGGCCCATCCCCATGTCTGTTACCGAAACAAACCATGCAGACAGGTTGGTTCTAAATCTTTTATATCACTCACTGTTTCTGCTTTCTTCGTACAGTGTGGTGTCCCCACTTCACACTTAAATTTAAGTAAACAACGTGTTTTCCATAGACTCTCACTTAGCCCCACTTTGTGAGAAATGCTGATGAGCTCATTGTGGTCTCGCTGTAAAGTGCTGAGTTTAGGCACCTGCGGCGCAGAGGGTTTAATAGTCATACATACTTATACATCGTCCCGAGACAAACGAAAGAGAGAGAGAGAGAGAGAGAGAGAGAGAGAAGGAATTTAACCTCGAAAAAAGACGTGAGCACACTCTACATACACACAGTGCAAAGCCCTGTGGTGAAATCCATACATTGTAATTGTGGCACTTTAACAAAAGCGGTAATCCATACTTTATACCTTTGCTTATTTATCAAAGGGTGCATCACCGGGGAGCTGACTGTGCCTTATTCTTAGCTCACCAGCACCGTTTGAATAGCAGCCAGCCTGCGCCTGAGGGGCTGTAAGTGAAGCAGGGGGGGTTCCACAGGGAGATGAGGAACATACATGGCAGGCATCACACTGGATCTCCATTCCAGACCAGACATGTCTTTTCCACAGGCAACATCACTCGTGATACACATGAAAAGTCAAATAGATTTGGCTAAGTCGGTGATTATTACGCTCCAGTGCGATGCGCATTCAGAAAGACTCAACGTCTGGGAATCAATTGGTGTGCAAATGTGAATATTTTAAAAGCAGCATTCAGACACAGTGGCTGCCGCGTGTAATGAGGGTGAATGGTGACACGGAGGATAATAGTATCAGTAAATTCTGCTGATCAGCGGCTCTTTGTTAGCATGAAAGCCTCACAGGCCAATAATTGGTTTAGACACAGCACTGGCAGATACATCACTCTGGAGTCATCTAATGCTGCCCAGAGATTAAAAAAAAGTTCATTACCTGATGTATTGATTAAAGTCCTGCTGAAATGGCAAAGGATTTTTGGAGATCTGTATCAGAAATGCACTTCTTGCCTCCAAGCTTCTGAGTGGGTGTGTTTCCAGGTGTTGTTCCATAAAATGATTGATTCTAACCCTAATGATTCTAACCCTAACCTTCGGACTTCGGACTATGGTTTCTGTAACTCGTTCTCCAAGTCCAGCTGCAGGAATATGGGGACAGGGATAGAATGGTGATGCCATAGTGATAGAATGACCTGGCACTGAGTGGAAATAAGCATTATTTGCTTCATTATCCTTGTGTCAAGTTAAACATGGATGGTTGTAGGTCAGTGTCCTCATGTAGCACATGCAGCTGCAGTCTAAGGCCCGAGGGAAAACATGTTTCAGTCATTTGTCACTGTAACTTTGTCTCCCCGTGCTCAGGTTAGTTTGACACACTGTGTTTCCCTGTTGCTTGACAGCAGTTAGTTTGCCAACAAATGAAAGTACATAGGCAATAACAACATTTTTACATCATAGCACAGGAGTTATTGAGCCAATGCTGCCTCATCATTAAGTTCAAATGTGTTATATTGTGACTTCTGTGTTTGAAATCCTTTGTTCGGGATTACCTAATTGACACAAGCAGCTCCTGTGTTCACTATGAGCTAAAAATGCAGATTTTCCTCGAGTGTTTTAGATGCAGGAGAATGTTTCCCAGACAGAAAAGGCTTTCTTATGGAAGTAAAAGACATTGTAAACTTTAGCAGGTGTATCTTTTACTTGGGGGAGTGCTGAATCCAGTTTTGTCTTTGTGTCCCCAATGGCAGCCATGCTTTCAGTGAGAGTGAGTGTCTGTGTCTAATTCTGGTTCCCAACAGCAGCAGCAGCATGTTTGGCGACGATTGGCTCTGACTATGTTTCAGTGCCCAATACAACAACACTTCGAAAAACCTGAACTATCCCTTATACAGTTCTAACCAACTGCTTCTGCTTTACACATATTTATTCCTGATGAATACAAGTGGAGTAAGTGAATGAAGACTGATCCACATCAGATTCTATAAATATGCCTAATTTGGTTTCATAATGCAGTATTTTTTTTTGACAAATTCACCAGTATTTTCAAAAGAAAAAAGCTAAAAAAAGGTTAAAGGAAGTGAAATTAAATCCTGTATCCAGGCCATTAATCTGCTCAGTCAGCTCAAATTGTAATAAGTTATTCCTTGGTTCACCCCCTCATAACATTTAAAATATCATTTCAGTAGTTCGTAAAGCATCATCTCCCTTTTTTGGGGAAGGGGGGGAAATATTGTACAAGTGTAGTGATTTCAGTGATGTTTTTACGTGTGTAAAAAAGACAACAATCAAAGATAACTGAACACTTTTCTCGGAAGAGATGAGAGGACGTTACAAAGCAGATCTCTGATCAGCAGGCAGTTGGCTTTAAGCTCACCTTTGGAACGTGACTGGATTTCAAGTCCGAGTGCAGCAAACGTGAGGGAATGTTTTATTTGTAATGTATGAAGCTGATGCATCTGAGTGTATTACAGTGCAGTCCATTAGTCATACGACTAAACCTTGTCACATAAGTGATTCCCTTTGAAGAGCCCGTGTTTCATCTGCGAGCCATCCATCATGAGAAAATGGTGGGCGGCGAACTCACGGCAGCAGATGAGGGCGGATATGAGATTAGTCACCAAAGCCCGAAAACCATGCAAATACGCGGAGTCGCGTTTCAAGCTGAGACGTGCACCGTTTGGGAATGTGTCCGCTCGCCTGACAAAATAATTGCAGGTAGTAATGAGAGAGTCTAATGAGAAAGAATGTAATGACGATAATACTGTAAGTAATGAGAGAATAAAGGAGCAATGGAGGTAATCATCATGGGAAATCATCGCGTTATTAGCTTTTTTTATGACCCTAATACAAGATATTAACATAGAAGCGACGCGATAAAATCATTAACTGAGTAATGAGCGTCATGTAACGTGTTTTATGGATTTTTGATGAATGTTTCCCCAACTGGCATGAAACCTGTCCAGAGTTATTGAGTGTGGGCTTTTTGAAAAATGCGATGCAGAGTCACTGGAAGAAAGTGAAGACACTTAAACCATGTCATTCATCTTTACAGTATATGAGCGATAACGTCAGTTTTTTGAGGTTGCAACAGATAATCGATTAGTTATCAACTATGAAAAGTAAGCGAGTTGCAGCTATGGGTCTATCTGCTAGCTAGCTAGCTGGATAGCTTGCTAGCTAGATAGCTAGCTAGTGCTGAGTTTCCGTGCTCTATAATGTTTTGAATTGCGAGTTTAATAACTGTTTTGAGCGCTAAAAGTCACCTTTATGCACTTTTACATGCCCATTAAATGTAAATATGTTCTGTTTTCCCTGTGATGGACTGGTGGCCTGTCCGTGTTCTACCTCACCTTTCGCCCTATGTCAGCTGCCTCATGTGGAGGATAAAGAGGTAGATAAGGACCGCTCTGGTTTCTTTTTCTCTCTCTATCCCAATGAACTGAATATCAGTAAACTAAACTGTTGAGGACAGGTCACATAGTGATACACGTGATTAGCACTGTTACCTCACACCAAGAAGGATGTTTGTTCGCGTCTGGGCCTTTTCTGTGTGGAGTTTGTGGATTTCTCCGGGTTCCCCAGTTTCCTCCCACATGTCCATAAACATGCAGAGGTCAATTTGACACTCTACACTGGCCGTAGTGTGTGAGTGGTTGTTTGTCTCTATGTGGACTGGTTGGACCAGTCCAGCGTACCCCGCCTTTTGCCCAATATCAGCTGGGATTGACACCAGCAGCCCTGGGACCCTCATGTGGAGGATAAAGCGGTAGACAATGGATGGATGGATGTCCAGTGTTTCTCAATCCTGGTCCTTGGGACCCCCCTGCCCTGCATGTTTTAGATGTTTCCCTGCTCCAGCACACCTGATTCAAATAAATGGGTCATTACCAGGCATTTGCAGAGTTTGTTAATTAGCTTAGATTATTTGAATCAGGTGTATTGAAGCATGGATTATGAAAGAAAAAGATTTACAAACACATGGAGTCCATAAAGGTACCATGTGACATGATCTCTCCTCTATCTGCCCTTCCCCTTCCTCTTGAAGTGTTCACCAGCAGACTAAAAATAGACCACACCTCCCTACAACCCAGGAAAAGCACTTTGAAGTTGCTGGGGGTTTCCTCTTCCTTTTCTGCGCTGCACTGTCTCAAGGCACTGCACGCCAGTCTTGGAAAGAAGGAACTTCAAAGGCAGCAAGCAGAGGGCTGGAGCAGAGAAGGAGGATGGGAAGCGAGTAGGAGAAGGTGACAATGAGTATGTCGTACGAGGGTGGCTACTGCTGCTCCGCTCTATTTAGTCATTTTTTTCCTCATCGCAGCTCATCACTTCCTGTCATTTCTATTCATCATGGCATTCAAAGCCCGTCGGTCGTTAGCAACAAGACATCAAAGCATTCCAGGCTAATGAAAACACTTGGAGATGCATTGCCAAGACACATCCTCTGATCCAACTACTGAACCAATTTATTTATAGCATCCGCACAATATTTATAGACTTATTGCATAACATTTTTTTTTATCTATAAGCCAACACGGATCCTTTTTTTTTTCATCCCAGACAAAAACCAAAACTGATTATATAAGAGCTTCAAAAATACCATCAGTGTGCTATATAAAGCTGTGTGTGTAAGTATTTTTGATGGGAGCAGCTCCAGGCTCCACACTGTTCTTCTAGAAGATTGTGACACCATCTTTACACTGTGTCATGTGCTTTTGATTCAGATACTTAATCAACAGTGTAACAAGTACATACTGTGTGTAAAAACGAGAAAAAGCATAAATGCAACACGTATTCTCAGCTTTGGAGAAACACCGAGACCTGAACCACCTCCTCCATTCTGGATCAACAGACATTCGCATGCTGCTGCGAAGCAGACGTGGAGAACCATCTGCAGATACTGTGGCTAATACCAGCGTGGACGAGCGATAGCTGACGATAGAGTAAAGTAGTGTCAACATCACGGCATTGTTTTGGTCCAGTGTGTGACCTTTCTGGCATGTTTTCATGACTGCTGGTGTGGTGTATCTTGGTGTGTGACAAAATTGCGATCTGACTGAATTTCAGGGCAATCCGATGCATTTTGCAGAAATTATAGTTTAAATACACATTTTGTGTTCCCACTAGCCACTCAGCAGGCACCTGCCCAGACAGACACTGCCCTCGCCCTCATTTGGTCTGTATGGAGGTTACCGCGGCAAGGTTGACCACACAGAGCAGCAGAGTGAAAATGTGTGAACATGACTGCATTAAGAAGCCACCGTCCTATTAATGTAATGTAATGTAATAAAGCTGTCTGAGGTCCACCCTTCACTTTGCTCCTGTGTCTAGGCCTCGGCCCCGCTGTCCTCCATCTATCTAATGGACGGCCGTCTCGCTGATATTGGACACCTGTTTGTGTGTGTGTATTGCTGAGGGGGCACTTTACATGATGTTGCTTCTGCAGGAGGTCACTGACCCACTTGGCATTGAGCTTTCCCTCTCTCCTTTCCCTCTTTCATTCTGAAAACCTAATGTCATTTTCTGTTTCTTTATTCATGTATTTAGTTTTTGGCTTTGTTTTAAACCATTTATCAATCATATATTTGGGTAATTTAATGTAAGCATCACGGGTCTCTTCATTCAAAAATATTAACATTATACTTGCCCAAGCCAAAAAAGGTACATGATACTGTTGTATCATGTATCTACCTTTGCCAAATATTACTTCTTATCATCCCCCTTGTCTATATCTACTGTCTTCCCCTTGTCTCTTATTTCTCTTCATTTATATCTTCCTCACTCACTCATGTGTCCTTCCCTGGATGAGTGGGAAGTTGCTGGCACGAGTCCTAAATCTGGAAAGAGGATTGGCAGGTGTACAGAGGCCGGCACATAATGTGCCACCACACAAGTCCAAGCATCGTTTTTCACTGAGCTTCACGGAGCAGTTTTGTGATATAGTGAAGGATCCGTGCATGGTCCGCCTTTGGCAATCCATCTCATTCATAATTAGAGGACGAGCAACTCACTGAACCGGGCGCTGATGCTGGAACTACACGTTACTAAATGTTACCACTTTGGATTACAATCTTGTTTTCAAACGTTGTTTTTTAAATCACTTTCGAATAACATTGTGCACAGACTCATTTCAGGTTGTCTGAGGAAAATGTGAAATATTGGAAGTATGTACTGTATATAAAATGTCTATATGGAGTTTTAGGATCTCTGTTGTTTGTTTTATTCAAACAGATAATAGAGTTAATAGTTTAGTCTCTCTTCATCTTCAGGGTGAATTCTAATAATCTGGGATTGAGGCTCTCTGTCCTGAGCCCCGCCCACCAGATAACCACAGACAGGTTCATGTACTTGATAGATGATCTGATGCAATCTCATCAACTCCTGCCTGTATTGACACACAATATATTAGGTTTATTGTCCAACTCTAGACTTTTTTTTTTTTACTTGTTTATAGAAGAAGAAGCCGGCAGATCAGCGTCTTTATTCATCAGAGAAGAGAGAGTTGGAAAAATGGCTGTAGTTTCTATTTTTTACCCGCACTTACTTACCCACAGGACATTTTTTTGGTCCTTTTATACAATTATTTTTTTAATTGCTTATTTCATCATTGGGAGAGACTGTACATAGGATGTTTTAAGTGTTATCAGAGGAATGTGCTCTCATAGCATTGGATTCTGGACAGAGTTGACCATGTTGCATTGCCATCTTTCAACTGTAGCTCAGAAACAACAACAAACACTGGCTCTTTGAGAGGATCTGTCACTTTTTTCACATTACCTGAAAATATGTGCAGGTTCTTGTAAATGTATTCAGTTATTTTCAAGTTGCAAACTAAGCACTAACTTTCCACAGCATATACTGTGCTGGATTGTCAGCAGGATGTGTACCGAGGAACCGTTGGTTGTTCCAGTGAAAAGTGTTCACTGTGATGTAAATTATTCATAAATATGTGGCTGAAATCAATTCACTGTAGATTTTTTGTTTTTTTTTGGGGGGGGGAGGGTTTGTGCTACATTAGACACAATCACATTGAAGCCTTTAGAGAACAAAGCAAAATTTAAAAACAAACAAAAACAGTATTCGAAGGACACATGGTCAAAGAAGCTGTGAACAAAGAAATAAATGGCCCCACACTGAGAGAGAATGAAGAGTATATCCTTTAGAAATGGAGGTATACAGTATATGTAAATCATTATACATATTAATGAGAGGCATGGATGATGTAGAGTAGAGAAATTGTCTTGCTTTAGGGTTTTTTCTTTGTATCTATCTATCTATCACACACACACACACACACACACACACACACAGAGTGACAATGTTGAGGAGGGTCAAAGGAATCCATTATTTAGCTGTCAGGGTATTTTTAGAAACACCCCAGTGACATTGGAATTATTTATTAAGTGCCTAATAATTAAAACATGTACGTTTGGTTGGGGGAAGCCGGCGAGAAATCTCAGAGAGAGAAAAGGGGGGAAGAAACAGAGAGAGAGAGGGAGAGAGAGGCAGGGATATCCCCCGGGGAAACCCTCTCTCTTCCTCTGTACTTCTAAATCGACCACTGCAGCATCTATTTTGCTCCTGCTGGAAACACATGCACGTGGGCGCACCTCTCTACATACATCGCGTACGCTGGCACTGCTTTGAAATATGAGACCATTCACACGCACACACACAGTATGTTTACAGTTTCTGTGGTGAAGCAAAAACACTGGCATTAATAATGCAGCTCTCACACCATCAGTGGCACATTTAGCCACTATTTCACTCGTTCACATGAACAGATGTGTTGCACGTGTGCAGATGTGTGCGCACACACGTCATCATCAGCATGCAGCACACAAACTTATTCACGCACTGTGTTTCACTCATTCACTCTCATTATGTCTCTCCCTCCCTCGCTCCCCCTCACACCAACACAAAGACACACACTGCTGCTCCTCTCCCAACTCCCGACACTGCATTATGACAATGAAAGTGCAAAAAAAACCACTGCCCGTCTGTGACTGCATCTGAGAGAGAGGAATCAGAGGTTCTGACACAGATCAAGCTTTAAAAAGCAAACCCTAGCTCATTGTTCCCTTTGTGCACGATTTACTGTACATAGAATGTAAATGTAGTTTTTGCCGCCATCTTTGCTTACAGTTACACTAACAGGACCAAGTGTCACTGGTGGGCACGTAACAAAGGAAAGAATTAAGATATTTCTCAACTCAGGGGAAACTGAGGTTGGGAAGCACCATTTTTCAAAAATACTCCCCCTATTCTAGTAATACAAAGCTAAATCGGTGAAATATTCCTTCTAGTCAACATTAGCATGTACATTTCTATGCACATGTGCAGTATTGCAGGATGAATCAATGCAATGCTGGTGTACGGAAGCCAGCGTTACCTGATATCTCTTCACAGGCTTACAAGCTCCAGAGATTCCTGCATCACATCTCCTTCCTACTCACTGTTCTATTCCGCCAACGTACACACTTACTTCCACTTCCCTCTGACACTCACACACACACACACACACACACATGCTCTCACATTAAGTCTGAACCGTCAGTGACAGGTCATTTCTCCCAGGACGGCTCATCCTCCATACCACGTCCGTGTCCTGCTTAGTTCTGTTAAATATTGCAACAGAGAGGGTCAGGGTGAATGAGGGATGGAAGTATGAGATGATGGAGGAAAGCAGGGAGAGAGGCAGTCATCAAAATGAAATGGCTGGTGGACTACTGAGCTAAGAGGAAGCTGGATAGTGGGAAGAAAAAACAAGTACTGACCTCTCAATTTGAGTTGGAAGATACAAACTCAGGCTATGACTGAATTTGAGTGGTAAAGCCTGGTTTATAACTCCAAAACTCTAATTTTATGTTTGAAACTTCACCAAATCCTGATACATTATGGGAACCTTGTTTTCATCAATGTTTATGATGCGTTTTGCAGCCTGTTAAAACTGTAGCGTTACGACTTGTACTGTCACTTTGAGAGATTGCTGTTTTTTGATGTCCGCACCAAACTCTGTCTGTGCTTTGCTTACTGAGAGGTAAATATCTCTTTATTGGTCAGAGTTAAGATTCTATTTTACTCTGTTAACAATGCAAACATAGAAACAAGCAATTCAATGTAGCAGCTGCTTTGTAAATGCACTATTTACAAGTTTTCTAGTGGGCATGTGTTTCCCAGAGCTACAGGGTTTCCCGTGTGTTAAACCGTTAACAGGGGGTTGTTGACTTTGACTTGTACAGACACTGAACCACCAGACAGCTCCCGTTAAAAGGACAATCACTCACCATTGTGGTCCGAGTTCTACAAAAATGAACGGACGTGTAGATTTTTGCTGTAAGCCAGACGCGCCTGTTACAACAGCAACATGGAAAATATGTATTGATGTAAGAGTTGAAGTGGAAATGTCTACATAGAGATGGTGGCTACCACAGACTGCGACAAAATAGTACAGTAGAGGAAGGTGGCACTCTGTCACATCTCTATTTTTGAATCTTGTCTTTGTTTGTGGAACCCAGACACTTGTGGAGCCACATCCAGTGGACTCCTAGTGTAAAACCTTTGCCAAATCAAATATGTGGTTCACTGAAAACAATAAGATGGAGACAGATGATCTGCTGTGGTGACCCCTACAGGTAGAAGCAGCAAGAATTATTTGTCTGTGGTTGAGTCTTTTGCAGACCGTTGCCTCAAATTGTCACTTGGTGGACGAATCCATTATTTTGAATTGAACTGAACAGAATTCCCTCAGATGTCCTTGTGTCCTGAGCTAATTTTTCCCTCGTAAAATTTGAATTTAATCACCACATTTTCCCAAGAGCACTTTCCAGGGAATTAATCAAAATCCAAGTAAAGTTGCAATCAGCAAAGTTCTTCACAGACCTTCACACTGTTTTAGAGGGGGAATCTAGCCTCCCCTCTTGTTTGTCCATGTGGAGAAAAATGCTGCTTAGTCTAGATTCTGAGTAGAAAATGACCCCCATTATTCAGTTTCCCACTGGTTTGACGGCAGGAGAGTCACCTATTAGCAGACAGCCTGACTGCATTCTGAGATAAATTTTGGTGCTTTCACCCTCATTTCTGTTGGTTTCCTCAATAATTCATTTGTCCATTCACCTTGAAATATACCAATAGCAAACTTTACCTTGGTTCAAGGTCTGTTCATGGAGATCCTGGACAGTTTATTACTAAAAAACCCATTACATTGAGTTGTGGGTCACAGTGAAGGTGTGTGCACTTGGCGGAGTGCAATTCTAGTCTTATCTGATTCAGATTCATCCTCTCACAAGTTCTAAATGACAAAATACCTCAAACCCAATTGATTAAACTGACCCAATTAGAAGTGAGCTTTGTCTTAGTTACTGTGTTGAAATGCAATGACAGCTGGACAACCAAAGGATATAATCCTCATTCAAAAGAAAAGGCCCCTGCTTTGGTGCTGCAGGGCTGCTGTAATCAATTCCCCCTGGGTTTGAAACAGCAGTGCAGCACGCACGTGAACACTTGAGGTATTTCTGCTGGTGGTATAGTTTTTCTTGCAGACAGTTTCTTGGCTTGTGTTTTCCTCCCCTGTCGTCTTATCGCTTTGTTTTGCAGCCTCTGCATCTGTTGTGATTCCGTTAGACGAGTGATATTTTGACGTTTGTCTGTTGACTTTGGATGGTGATGTATGGTTTTTGTATTTGTATGTGTCATGCATCTGCCTTGGTTGCCTTGTTTTGTAGTGCCTGTGCCTGCGCTTGTGCGTCTTGAACTTTTAGTACATTCAATTTGCCAATAAACCTGATAAATGTTACATACCGGGCCTTTCATCCAGGTAAAAATGGCAACTGGTTGTGATATAACCCGCTCTGAATTGCCACTTAGCCTCCAGAATTACAATTTTGCCTGCACCATGTTGATGTTCAGAGGCCTCACCTGTACACATGCAAGCTCCTTTTGGACAACACAAGCAGTCACTGGTTTCCACTCCTATGTGCCATACTTTATCATTTATTTTCCTTGAAATAAAGTCTATTTAGTTTTTGCAACCAGTGAAGTTGCCCCCTAATGGCTATTGAAAATAAACATAATTCCCTGGTTGGCTTCAGGAGGAACCTGGAAGACTGCATCCATTTTTTTTTTACTACACTTTGGCCTGCATTGACCTAGTTATGAGTGACACCTCATAGTACCATTCAAGTGCATTAACCTTATTCACATTTGCTCAGTGCAGTTAAGTAAGAGGCCAAATTTGGCCCATTTTCAGCGAATTGATGCCAAAACGCACTGTGACACTCGGCTGTGCCAGGACTTCTGCATCACACTGTTGGCCTGGGTTCACTTTCCCCCTCTCTCTGTTTACTAAGCCTATATGTAGCAGTGATTATTGATGTGATTCTTGCTGTGTCTCCATATTTAGAGGAAGATTCAGCCTGTGACAGAGAAAAGTCACACTCTAAGTCTGGGGAATCCTTTGTGGACCTCTTGCCTCTATAGTTCCAGTTGACATGTGGATTATTAATCATAAATTTGTGCAAATTTCCGTTCGACCTTCGTCGCTCTTTTGCTCAAACCACTTGACCTTCATGATCAGGTACCCAACTGCTTCCTAATTGACCCATTTGGCCAAAACTTATGACTCAACCGGTTCAAATGGGCCTTACTGTATTTGTTTGACTCTGTCCCTGTGCCAGCAGACCTGCTGCTACACCCAGCAGGGCAGGGCGAATGATTAAACCATCATCTCCAAGGTGGCAAACACCATTAGGATTGGCTGCCAAGCCTATTAGATAACTCATCTTCATCACATATGTATCCACTGGTGGGACAGTAAAATCTCTCACAGGCCCCCAACATCTGCACATTACAGGGCATATAGGTGAATATTTAGGATGGTTGTAAAACGTTCGTGAGCAGTTTGGTTGGAATTGTATTAAAGGTTGGTGTTGTTAGAATCTATGCTAAGCAAGCATCAAACTAGAATATTTAGAATAGATTTAGAATGAGGTTAGTTTTAAATGTGCATATTTTAATGATGGTTTAACACTGACATGTACGACATCAGGAAACCAATTTGAATGTCTAAAAATAACGGAAGCCCTTCTGTGTTCTTGTGTATCATTTTTTGTACATGAACGGTGGATTATAATATATCTCTGTCAGATACCTGTCATGCAGAGAGTGACCTTCAACCTTTTCAGCCTGACAGTGATGGATGGATCGAATGTGTGGGTATTGAGAGCTACAGTATGAAAGGACTTGATATGATTCAACAGAGTCATTACATTCAGTGATTATTTTTTGTGTGGATCAATGGCACGTTTCTCATCACGCATGCTGCATCCTTAATATCCCTATGTGTATTTTTATCCTCATTCTTATCAGCCTCATCCTGTTCACCTGTGTCTGATCTGCCACACCTGATTTCTGTTCTCCACTCAGCTTCCTCCCTACTTAAGCCTGCCCTTCCCTGTGTGTCTTTGTCAGCTCGTCACTCGAGTCCGTGTCTTGCTTCACGTGTGTTAATCTGTCTCCCTGCCCTGATTCCTGACTACATGTGTCTTTTTTTGGCTTTATCTGTTTGTCTGCCTGCCTGTGTCCTGATTTGTTTTGTTTGACCATCCTGCCGAATAAACCCTGCCTTTTTCAACTCTGAGACTCTGCCTGCACTTGGGTCCTCTGTACAGCCTGACACATAAGTGTCTGGTTTACCTGTTTAAAATAAAATTAGGTGCAATAGAAATTGCAGTAGAAATAGTCATGAATGTTATATATAGCACATATTTTGATCTTGTTTATATCATGAATTTGGGTCACAGTGGTTTGTGATCTTTACAAACACACATACATATATATACAGTAGTTGTGGGCGAAATGCTGCTGGAATGTTTACATACATGTTATTTGACTGGTTGTCTGGTTGGGCAGCTGTGCTCAGTGGCAGAGCTGGTCGTCTTCCATCCAGAAGGTTGGAGGTCTGATCTCTCGTTCATCTACTCTACATGCCGATGATTTTCTAGACAAGGCACTTACATTTTATGCAACAGTTGAAGTTGTTTTACCCGTGTCTGCTATCACTTCCGGGGCAAACATCAAGAGGAGGAAGGAAATGTATGTTACTACAAGTACAATTTATTGTATGTACTTGTCACTAATAGATACTCCCCAACATCATCAACTATAGGTCTTCCAAATTGAGTTCCTTTTAAACTGTTTTTCTTGAAAGCACCAAGGTTCTGAGACTCCAGAAGCAGAGCCAGAACCAGAACCGTGGAGCCACCAGGGGGCGACTCCACTACAACTCTATTTGAATGGAAGTCTATTGGGAAATGAGCTTTCTCACTTGATTTATAATGTCCGTTAATGTTAAAGGTCTCACTTGCTACTTTCAGGTCTAATTCACTATGGAACAGAAGAGCGAGGAAGGAAACAGAAGGAAATAACTGCTTTACCTTGCAGTTTGAAAGTCTTTTCTAAAAGGAAATGGAAGTTTGTGAACCATTTCATATATATATATATATATATATATATATATATATATATATATATATATATATATATACTGTATATATTGACAATGCAACGCTTTGACTTGTACTTTGAAAAGTTTCACATTGCTGTGTCGTGCGTTAAGGGACTTTTTAACCAGTGTTTAACTTGATTAATGGTTTGTGGACAAAGGTTCAATTCCTGTTAAGTCATGAAGATTTAGGAAGAGAGAGTTTGTGCATTATTTGTGCTGATTGTGGAGCACCACAACACTTTCAACACACTCGGCAGAACAGAGGACAGAGTGGGCAGATGAGGATGAGGAAAAGAACAATACAGAAGGGAAAAAAAGTGCTGATCTCTCTCTTCCTCTCTCTGTCTCTCTTTTATTCTCCCTCCCTCCCTCTCATTCAGTATGCTGACTGTTTCCATACAGAAAACTGACTCCCACGCTGTTCTGCCTGGCCTATTTATCACATTGATCAGCTTATAAAGGAGTCGGATATACACAGGAGGCTCACGAGAAATGTGCATATGAGCGAGATCCTGATGTCTTGCGGCATCTGAGAAACACACAAAGGTGAGATCTTGCTGACGCGGTCATTTTCCATCGCTTGGCCTTGTGACATCCAAAGGCTAATGATTACTGATGATTGCTTTAGCCATTTTCTCTCCTCACAGTGGAAAGTGGACAGTGGAAAGAAATACACTGAAATCCATAATCTTCGTGTGCGCTCTATCCAAATTCAGGGATGTTTTAAGAGGGCCTCGGTAAAAGAGACCCGGAGGAGTTGAACAAAATCAAGGCTGTGGGTCTCATTAGGGTTTCCAACTATAGAGTTATTGAACTCTCCTAGGAGAATTCACACAAAACTGTTGTTGCTGTGTTCTAACATAGTGAGCTGATTTCAGGGGCCCCTCATGACATATTGCCTGCTTTGCCTAACCTGATGCAACACAATTGTCTAGATGAAATAGTAGAGATGGGTGTCACTGCCTTTATTTTGAAAGAATATAAAAATACAACATAAATACTGTTTAAGTATATTTCCAGAGCTGGCTGATTGGCGGGTAACTGGAATGTCTGATTCTGACTTTACAAAAGTGAATATGTGCTGTTTTTGTTTGTTTTTCTTCTTTTTATAGTGTTTAAATGGAGCCTGACTTGTATACACATTCAATTCTGGTGCAACTGGTCACAAACTGTCTCTACAAAATCACAATCGGTGACTTCAAAGTGCTCAAGGTGTATATTACACCAGGTGTATGTCTTCGGCACATGTACAGATGGCAGTGTCCATTCACTCTTATTCCTTCCCCCCTTGGTTTGGCCACTCAGTTGCCCGTGAAGGTAGCATGGTTCTATTTGTCCTGCCACCATTTATCCCCAAACACTCCTGCGAGCTGTGTAATCTAGTCTCAAGATCAGGGAACAAAGCATCATCTTCCTGAAAAACACTAATCCAATCGACCTGGAATCATCATCATCCCACCACCACCACCATCATCATCATCATCTCACCACACCGCATCATCACGAACTGGAGTGGATGGATGGATGGACGGACGAATTAATGAATGATATTTGCATGTGATCAGCATAAAGCATCGATCCCCGCTGCTGGAACAGAAATGGTGAGAGCTCAGCTCCGTGAATAATGGCTGAAATGTGTTCCTACTGTCTCACTGCTGCTGCTGCTGCTGCTGCTGCAGGACTGGAGAGGATCTGCAAAACACTCCTAATTAACTGTTACAGGACACAGCTTCTGTACACTCGTTATACTACACCCTATTGGTCTCACAAACACACAAACAAACATGACTTCCACTCAGCCACATGATTGTCATATAGAATGTCAATATGTTTACATCAACAATGAATGATCTTTCATACCACCTCCTCCTTTCAAGCATTAAAAAAAAACATAACATGCATACTTTTGTTAACATGTGTTGGTTTAGAAGCAGGTATTAAATGCTTTTAATTGATACCAGGGAGGTTTTTAAAAGTGGGTGAGCCATAAACCAAAATGTTAAATGAAACCCAAATATAAATGGTACCTGTGTGGTTTGAGGGTGGGTTTTTACCTTGTTTGTTTGTTTGTTTTGTTCCATCTGTGAGAATGAAAATAAAAAAATATATAATAAAAAGAAATAAAAAAGTGTCTCACCACACAGCAGCTGCATCCACGCGCAGGTCTTGTAAACGGTGGAGGTGTTGCAGAAGAAGAAGAGCGCCATGCAGGCGATGCAGCTGAGGATCAGCACCATGGACAGCAGCACGAACACCGAGGCTGCCTTGAAGGCTCCGGACGGGATGGAGCTGAAGTCGGAGAAGCTGCCCACGCAGTTGAGCTCCCGACTGGGCGACGGCCCGGTGCCCACGCAGTAGTGGAAGAGGCCGAAGTAGCCGGCCTGCGGCGTGTTGACGCTGTCGCCGATCCAGTAGGGCTGGATGAACACCACCACGTTGACGATGGCGAAGCAGATGGTGAAGATGGCCCACAGCACCCCGATGGCCCGGGAGTTGCGCATATAATTGTCATGGTAGATCTTGGAGGCTTCTTGGGAAGGCAACATGTTTGATTCTTTCCCCCCTCTTGTTTCTTCCTTATACCTCTATATTCCCAGCCCCGTCCTCTTTCTTTTAAGGCTCTTATAAGAAAAAAAAAAAAACGTGAATATTTAAAAAACCTCACAATCAGATCTTGTATTTTTATCCTTCTCTATCTTCCTGCGCCAATATTCATCTGCGTTGGCTGTTTATTAAAGGCTAATAAAGGGCCTATATTTAACCATATATAGGTTAAAAAAAAGGATTAATCATTATTTAAAAAAAAAAGAATGACAGTGGGTGAATGCTACATTGAAGCAATACAAAATCATAGTCTACCTACACCAGTGATGAATAATTTACCAAGACCAGTGATTCAACATTGCAAGGCTCGTTTCCTCGGGGCTACACCATGAATGATTAAAAAAAATCGAAAGAAGAATCCATCAAAAAATTGTATTTTCTTTATTTCACAGTCGACGGTTTGTGTAGGCTGACGCCGTGTTCATCCTCATCCATCAGTGCACAGCTTTTCTTCGGGATTTCCTTTATTAACACCCGAGAGCTGGGATGTTTTTGCGTTTTTGTTGCCTGTAGCGCCAGCGGTGGAGCCCGTTTCTACCTTCCGAGGCATCCGTGCAGGGGGAGCTCCCTTATTATTCCCTCTCTGCTCGCCCTCAGTGTCCACGCAGCGTGAAAAGCCCCCCTCACAAAATAACAAACAAACACAATGAAACCTTAAAAAAAAAAAGAAAAAAACGAGAAAATGTTTCAAGACAAAGCCCTCCGTCAGATTACAACAGTCCTTTCTCGTGAATCCGACATCCTCCACCGCCTCGACTCCATTATCATCACGGTTCTTCTCGTAGCCTTTACCCAGTGTCTCTCTCTCGCTCTCTCTCTCTCTCCCTCTCTCTCTCTCCGTCCTCCTCCTCCAGCTTCCCTGCGCGCCCCACGGAAGATGCTGATGTTGTGGGCTATACCGATCACAGCGAAGGAGCGCGCTCTCGTATACGCGGGCGCAGCAGCAGCAGAAGAAGAGGAGATGTTTGCATTCCTTCACCTTGATTCCCCAATTAGAGCAGCATATACATGCAATTCCATCACGTGTGAATTATCAATGAGCGTTTCCATGACAAGGTCTTGCCAAACCAATCCCACCAGCAGAAAAACCAACGGGGGGAGGAGTGAGAGGATGTGAGATGGATGGAGAAGAAAAACACGCAGTCCTCAGTAAATGCAACAATGGGATTGAAGGAAATGAGAACAACGTGCAACCTTAGAGCTGTAGGGCCAAGTATGTCCACATAAACTAATGTCTATTGTCAAATGAGTTCACACAATGTTGACTAAGCCACCTCAACATGACTCCCTCTGTGTTTCTCTCTATATGTCTGTCGAAATGATCAATTTTATGTCAAGACAGGAGGTAACCGACATATGAATTGTACTGCTCAAAAACCCGGTCCTTCAAAAACTTCCTGAACGCTCCCTCAGTCAGGTCTGATAGTTTTGCTTGACACAACCTGCTTTCAGATGAAGGACACAGCATACAACTAATGTTACAATGTTTCTGCTCAAAGAGACCAAACAGAGGCAGAGTAATAATAACATAACAAAATAATCCAAAGTTACACGCTGCAGCTTTAACTAGAGATGGCTCCGTACCACTTTTTTATGCCTGATATTGTATCAACATTACAGTGTGTATCTATCAATGCAAAGGGGCACAGGATAAATAAAAATAATTAAAAATACATTTCCCAAACAATGTCAGAATTGCAAATGTGGGCCTTATAAAAGAGGCCAACTGAACAGAACTCTACTCAAATATACTGTCAAACAAAACATGGCACTAGCTCCACAAACAGCAAACAACTAAGACAAGACCATTTCAAAATGAGTGGGGAAATTAAACGCACACAATAACGACACTCAAAGACACCTAAACACCGCACACACAGAATCACATGGAGATGATAGGCTGGGGTAGGTATGTCTCAGGCTGGTTCTCGATGGCTGACAATATCAGTACCTCATACAATCATACTTGAAAAACATGAACCCATTTAAAATAAAACATGTGTGAGAAAAAAACCCTCAAAGTACCACAGTACAGGAAAATATCTTCTGGGAACCATGAGAGCCAATGCTGATGCCGAGCCTGTGGAAAATCTTTGTGTTTGTGGGAAGATCTGGGATTTGCCAAGGTCATTAGAATGGACCCTCAAGGGATCTAACCTTGGGAGGCAGATGGATTTGTTGAAAGCTAGAATCCATTCATACTCTCTGATCTATACACTTGCAGCCTCAGTGTGCAGATCAATCAGCTTCCGATTGAAATCCATGCAGGCATCATTTATATCAGACCTGGGGAGCCGTCCCTCACTGACAGAAGAACAAAGAACAGCAGTAATACCATTTTTCCATGGAAATTGTGAGAGCATCCCTTTAAAAAAAAAAAAAAAAAAAAATAGATGTAGATGTGTCGTGATGGTAGGCTGTGGTCTGTCTGTAGAGATCTGTAAAAGTCGCTGCAGTAATTCATTCTGGACAATGAGGACCAAACTAAAAACAGATCTGCTTCTTGAAGGCCATCCCTCACATAAAGTCTTTAATGACCTTAAAGCGGAATTTTGGAAGTCTGCTTCAGTGATCTACTGAAAGTTGAGAAGAAGGTCTTTGGTCCAAAATACACTTTTAGCTACTGTTCTGATCCAATGCTGTAGCCCAGCTAACAATTGTTGGTTCCCAGAATGTTCTGGAACGTTCCCTGAAGGTTTCCCCCTAGGTTCTCCTGTAGTTGCCACGGAAAGTTTTCCTAGTGTTCCTGTAATGTTAGTTTGTGATTACAAATTTGGTTCCCGGAACGTTCCCCTAACGTTACGTTGTCACAACCTTCATACAATCTTTAGAGAATGTTCTCTAAAGGTTGACAGAGGATTAAATGACTGCTCACACTATATACTCACACCCTGTTGCTCTTCCCTATTCAGGAGGTGTGTTTTCTTTAGGGAGCTTTTGTTTCTTAAACTACTAAAGCTTTCATTTTCAGTCCATTAAAAGCTCTGTTACTCACTCAGGGGACAAACACATCTGCCCTCCAGCAGCATATTCATGGAAAAACTAGGTCAAGACACATGTGAGTGTGTGAGTGTTAGAGGTGCAACATCACCTCCAAAAATTCGGTCTATGAGCAGGTTTATGCTTTTATATAAGAGTTTTTTGCTTAAAAAACAGAGGAACCAGGATATTTCTGATGGGATGAGTTTTTTTTTATAATCATTTCAATACCTGAAATTTTAATGGGGAGGTGTCTATTTTCAAAAATTGATTTTAATCCTGTACATCAGGGGCCTCACACTCACATGACCTCTAATCTGGTCAGGGGCCAATCAAGTGGAAAAAAAAAAATCCAACTTTTTGAGAAAAAAGCTGTCAGGCGATATGAGCTTAAAATTAAATCAAAACATTCCATCATGATGAAAAGTATAGCCTATATTGATGTAGAATGACATAGTTCACAAAAAAAAACAGGTTTCTCATGCACATTTGATGTGTAAAAAGAAAAAGACATAGATATAATTAATTATAACGCAAACTTTTCCGCGGCGTCACTGAAAGGAGAAGTCCGCGCTCTGATGGAATTGGAGGTCGTGTTTTTGAAACAAAGTGTCCATGCAGCTGGCAGATATTCTTAGTGTCATTTTTCACTTACAGCTGCGTATGGTTCTTGTCTTTGGAAGGACTCAATAATTGTTCATCTGCCCAAAAATAAAACCCCCCAAAGACACTTGAAGACTTCAGGCTGGTGGCACTCACCTCTCTGGTCATGACGACTTTTGAATGTGTGGATGATGCAACAGGGACACCTTCAAATATGTCTGTCTACTTTTTATTGTCTTCTCCTCTGCTTTGGTTGAAGAGCACTTTTAACATCGTCGCAGGCCTGATTTACTGGCTGGTGGACTTTTTTAACAGGAAGGTCACAGCAGGTGAGGGTGAATGGATCCCCCAGGGCTGCGTTCGCTGCCCTATTTCATTTGTCATGTATACAAATGAATGCCAAAGCCGTCATGACGACATCAAATTTTGTGGGTGACTCGGTTATAGCGTCCCTCCTCAGCAGAGACGACGCTGATCACGGTCCAGTGGTGGGTGGTTTTATATGATGGCTGCAAATCATCCTCTTTACACATTAATATGGACACTTAGGCTAAGGAGATGTGTATTGATTTATAGCAAAAAATCCTTCCCGTCATCTCTCCCGTGGTGATGGACAACCAGACGGTGGAGCAGGAGAAATACCTCGATCGATAATAAGCCGAGCCTTGAACCCCAAGTGGATGCTGCATACAGGAGAGCACATCAGCACATGTGTTTATATCACGAGCTCAGCAGTTTTCATATCGACGGCACTTTTATGACAATGTTTTATTGCATCTGTTCTTTCCTATAAACAGAATAATCGCTTAGAGGGTATCCTTAAAGGGTAAGTCCACCCTCTCTTCTGGGACTAATTTCGCTCCAATGCCTGATTTTGAAAAATGCCAAGAAGCGGACTGAGGGTGGAAGAAGTGGGGGGGCGTGGTCTGGTAGTGAATACAAGCCCAGTGGAGAGAGAACGACTTAGGCTTTGACTTTGATGACAACCATTTATAAAGGGGAGAGGAGTCTGGGACAACAAGCTTTTTTACTAATTAGACAAGAGAGTGATGAAAACTTCCACCACTGAAACATAAACACTGGTTGTCACCTGAAAACAGTGTTTTCGGGGTGTACAGAACGACCTCCATGACCTCTATCAGTTCAGGTGTGTGTTTAAAAAAAACACAATCCATCATGGCTCTTCAATGTGTTTATTGTATTGCTGTATTTATTTATCTGTTGTGTTTTGTGGTTACTTGATAATGTTTATGTGGGACTGCCGGCTGTAAACCAAAGCCTTAAGGAGAACAAAGACACCTTGAACACATTCTTTCATGTCTACTCGAAAAACTCATGTAGAAGTCTGATTAATTATGCAGTGAATTCACTCTTTCTGGCACATCTGCCGGCTGAGCTGTGCGCGCCGCATCTGGGTGCTGTCTAAACAAACATGTATGTTTGCCCTCCACTTCTCCAACACTCCAACACCATCTCTCCTCATCCTGAGGCCTCCTGTCATGTGCTATCAGCAACAGGGAGGGTGACAAGCTGTGTATATGTGTGGCTGTGAGTGCCTGCTCCTGTGTGCACACATGTAATTCATATGTGCACATGAGTGAGTGAGTGAGTGAGGTAGCTGCTGAAGTGAGAACATGTCGCTGGAAGAAAGATTCGATCATAGTGAGGTCACGCCCCTTGAGGAAAGAGAGACACTTTCTGGGCGTGTGTGTGTGGATTAAAATAGTCAGAGGCACGTGGTACCAGCTGATTTTAGAACAAAACAATGTCAGATTCATTCAGCTGTAAAAGTAAAATCTGTCATGTTTGTGTGACATCGTGGTGTTTTTGTGTGATTTTCTTTTTAATTCCAGTAATCTCATGTGATATTAAACATTAGTGTTTCCTGTTCCTGTTTCCATTTTTCAGTGGAACAATTCATCATAAGAGCTTGGCCTTGGCTGCCATCTGTTGGATTATGAGTGAATTACCAGTGTGGAATTTGGACAGAAAAGGGTTAGAATGAGATGTTATGTATTTATGTATGCAGGGGAGGAAAAAGCACATGACAGCTAGTGTGTACACATCTCTGATTTATGCAGAATTATGATAAAAAGAGTGTGTGTGTCTGTCAATACTTTGCATAATATTGACATGGATACTACTTACTGGTTGGAGTAATTTCTAGCAAAAAAAAAGGACTGAAAAAAATCACTGGATTTTATTTACTGCACCAGAATGGTGTATGTGATATTTCCATAAATATCCATATTTATTGTATTGAGGCAACATGTCACATGTCACCTATAACAGTGTGACTTAAAGTGAGTGACATGGAGAATATGATCAGGTTTTTGGCTACAACTGTAATAGCTATTATGGTTTTGTAAATGATTTATTGACAATAATATATATATATTACTTGACAAATCTATGAATCTGAGGACAATGTTCATGCCGATTCCTTCATAACAAAGCAATGAGAGTTCTACAATCTGATAGATTAAAGCCCCACATCAACTCACTGCTTCTAAGTAAGTTATGACATTTTGGTGAAACAGCACGTCAAATAAAATAAAAGTTTTAAAACATTGCTACTGATACCCTAATATGAGAAGATGCTGAGTGTGTTACAGTTGCAGCACTGTTTTCGATTAAATATCATTTACATGCTGTCAGGAGCAACATGGGGTTAAGTGTCTTGGACACGTTGGTATGTAGACTATAGTGGAACTGGGAATCAAACATCTGACCTTCTGCATGAAAGACAGTTTTTTCCGTCACTGAGCCTCTCTCAACGCCAGAAGCACTTGGATCTGATACACAAACATTTTCCATGCGGTCAAGACAATTTCTGTGCATAACAGTTGCAATGTTGCATGTTAAACACTAGAGGGGGGTATTTCAGCAAAAATGGGATCGTTTTGGCACTAGTGCTCTAATGCAATGGACTTTTCCCTCAATTGCAGATACAGATATTTTACAAGGATGTGAGCATTCTGCTTTTTAGAATGACTGTGTGTGTGACTGTCATATTTGCAGCTCAGTCCTTGACACTGAAAGGAAAAGGCCTGAAATATGAAAAGAAAAAAACAATTGGTTGTGAGCGAGCAGACGTATTGTTTGGATGTTTTGAGTGAAAATAATCAGAATTCTCTGACCTATGACCCTTCGAAAATAAGTGAGGAAGAGCATTGAGTACATCGCCACCGCCGTTGGTTGCACTCCCCACACGTTCTGCCTCAGATGCTTTATTGAACAGCTGTTGTACTCGCCTCCTCTGTGTGCAGCTCCAGCCGATCACAAGCTGCATTCGGACACAAGCCTGGCAGATCAAACATGCCGTCACATCATCAAAGGCATTTCAAAGTGAACCGCCACGCCACTATTTTTATCCCCTGGTTTTTCTATGTTTGTTCCGAGGAGGATCTGTTGGGCTGTTTCATGTATGAAAGGTTCTGCATAAGTAAAGTTGTGATGTATTGTGAAGGCAGAGGTCAAGCTTTACGCCTGATCAAAAAAACCAAACCTAGTATGTTGTTCAATGTTCATTTGATGGTGATTTAGACATGAACTCACCTGTCATATCATGAGCTACACATAACTTCTAATGAAGATGGAGCAGTGACTGTAGCCCATCCGTTTTAAGAACTGATCTGTCGTGTGTTCAGAGCTGGTTTTCTTCTTACTTTGGCTGTAACAAGTAGTTCAACCCATTATTTCAAAGCAGTCTGGTGACTGACCCTTTGGCACCAATAAGGCATTGTTTTCCCTCGAGAACTGCAGCTCACTGGTTATTTTTTGCTTCTTTTTTTTTTTTTTTTGGACCATTATCTGTCAACTCTCGAAATGGCTGTCAGAGAAAATCCCAGTAGATCAGCAGTTGAAAATATCAGAGCTGAAATGCTCAGCGCAGCCCATCTGGCACCGACGATACCACATTCACAGTCACGTAAATCACCTTTTCCCTCACTCGTGGCACTCTGTGATGTGACATGTTGTGATTGTGACACAGCTCAGGGCCATTATCAAAGAGTCTATGCAGGTCATGTGGACATGTTATTATAGAGAGACACATTTTGTACAGTTTTCATAAATAATCTATTTTAAAATAAATAGTTTGCTCTATACTACAGCCTCCCTGACTCAGATAGACTGATTGATTGACTCAGCCCAGTCAATCAATCAATTAATCAACCAATCTTGGGGCAGAACATAGTGACTTGGAGTTGGACGACAACTTAAACTAATCACTTCTCTACCTCTTGGATTGAAGATTGTCTTAAATATGTGTTTGATGACAGCGACTGTCACGTGTCATTTCCTGAAGCTGCAAACGTCTCACTGTTTTACCGAAATGTGAAAGAAACCAAGCGAAGCCGCTGATGCGTGGCGCGGGCATGGAGCTGTAAAAAGGTAAATAGCTGTTTCGCCCTGACATATAGGCAGTCTGTCACGTTTAACAACCCATCAGGTTGCTGGTTGGTTTATTGTTAGTGGTGTTTTACGACAGGTGGCATCCATAATGTTGATTTACTGTCTCTACTTATTCTCTTGGACATGACCTATACACTTTTTTTGCGCTTTAAAGCTGCCAGGTTTTTGGTGTACCTGTTTTTCCTCTACCGTCTCCATCACCTTCTTTCTGTCTTTCTCTGTTTCTCAGTCTTTTCTTCTTTTTAATATTTACGTATGTATACAAATACTACAAATATACTGCCTATTGGTACCTCACAGTACTTGTGAGAGATGGACATTATTTCTGATGCATCTATTAAGGCTCTCGCCTTCGTATTCTGTATCAAAGTACTAGTTTCTCAACCATGCATCACTTTCATTCTTCCTGTTCGGTGTAAAGTTAGGTGTTTATTTCCGTTTTTTGAAAGCAAAGTCAGCTATTATGAAAAGTGTATGGGTCTTACTCTGGATGGATGGAATTAAAAGGATTCATTTAATTCACTCGAGTCAATGAATGAAAGCAGTTTAACACTGGTGACATCTGACTGTTGTCCTGTTGGGTCATCACATAGACAAATAATCACTTTTCGGATCCCCCACCTCCTCATATAAGCAACAACTGTGGAGATCAGGTGAGGAAAGTCTGTGAAGCAATCAAATTTCATTTATATAGCACTTTTTGATATAAGGCAACACAATTCCGAGTGCTTCAGTGTACAAAAACATCCCTCCTTATCCTGCACAGGATCGCTGTGCCAATCTCAGCTGTGATCACTACTACTGCTACTGCTGGTATGCTGCATTAAAACCGTAAAGGGGAAGTTGAAGAAGTGAGGAAATGATGTTCAGGAGAAGAAAGTTTATTAATGTAGTGTATATAGTTTAGACATGCACTTACAAAAAAGCTGATGTCCTCAACTCAGCAGATTTACCTAACACACATGTACGAAACTGCTCTGCTGGAGGTTTTCACCAAATGTCACACACCTGCTTTGCTCTGCACTGAAATGGAAACTAAACAGGATTTCTCCTCTCTGGGTAATTAACTGCCACCCCTCTCTCCACACACACACACACACACGTTCTCCAAACCTGTATCCACTTTATCATCCAATCTTACATCCTCTTATAGGTCATCGGGAGAGGAGAGAGTGGAAATTGGGTAAATGACTCGACTGTGTTTTGTCTCTTACTGGACTCTTTCATTTATTGCCATCATTTTTTTTTGGCTCTCTATTCTTCCTCCTTCTCCATTTCCCTCCTCCGTTCTTGCCTCGCTCCCAATTTCTCTCGCTGGCCATGAAAAATTTCAATTTCTGCCTGATCAGCTGCAAAATTGAGTGGATCTGCACGCGCGGCAAACGCGCGCACACACACACACACACACACAAACACACAAACAGCCGGGAGTCGCATCTATTTGTCATTGCTGGTGCATGACAAGGCTAAAGAAGAACTAATACAATCACATTCCGCTGAACTCATCCATTGATGGGTCTATTTTTGCACATAATGATTCATTCTAGGTCTTTAAGGGCACTCGAGTTTCCACAGTCTCTGTTTTGTTTGTGTTTTCCTTCAGAATGTTTGTTGTCACCTCTTCCATGTCTGACTCAGTGTCTTTGTGTGTGTTTTTACCACTGTTTCCTCCTGTTCTTGCCACACTGTACCCACTCCTTCCGCCCTGTGTCTGACACTGAACGATCTTTAAAAGCTTGTTTTCCCAAATGAACAAATAAGCAAACAGACACAACCCTTCTGTGAATCTATAGGTGTTTTCCACAGAAGCGTGGACATGTTATTCTGGTAAATGAGGTTTTAATGATCATACATGCTCATTATCAGAGCGAGACCCCCGCAAATGTCTAATTACATCAATCTATTTTGATAAATTGATGAAAGATTATTTCCAAAATGAACTGAAACTTAATTTTATAGACAAATTGTGGTCTAAACCAGTGTTTTCCATACTTTCTATATGGGGAGCTGCTTTTTAAAGATGGTGCTAAACTATTGTGACAACATTTACAGCAATATCTGTAACATTGTAAATTGGAAAATTGGTAAACATCATTTTCAAAATGAATTGGAATGAATCGTATACATGTTGTTGATAAAATATACACATACATCTCAAATGAAAGCAAATTTGTTTGGGGACCCAAATAAAGACCCCTCTGTGGTTTCGGAGCCACACAGTTTTGATCATAGTGCCTTCAAACTGTTCTTTTTTTATTTTTAACAGAGGGTGGACATGTGGGTTGTAAATACATGTAGCATAACTGTTCATATACTTAATTCGGGTTGTGCTGTTAGCGTTGGATAAGCACCTTCTGAGCCAGCATGTCAATGTGGGGCCGACAGGGGGATTTATATTGGGCTGACAAACTGGGTTTGTCCATGGTGGCCAGATCCATATTTGCCCGCTTCGTACCCTTTCCCGGCGACTTGGTTACTAAGTTTAAAGTGGGTAAATTATCCAGGTCCCACAGGTTTCAGTACCATGGGCCCCAGATATGAAGAACATGTGGGCCACCATGGACAAACCCACTTGGGACCCATATTGTCAGTCCATATATAACTCTTATGAGGCCCACACTGACTTGCTGTTTCATTTTGTTATTTTATAGAGAAGCAAGTTCTCTTCTCTGCTTCCTTTTAATTTGACCTTTTTATTTAATATTCAAATGAATGCAACATACTGTATATCAATGGTGAGCAAATGAGTGAGAGTGAGTGAGAGAGAGAGAGAGAGAGAGAGAGAGGGACTAAGAGAGAGAGAGAGAGAGAGCGAGAAAGCACGGCGTCTCTGGTTTGCTTCGTGCTCTCTCTCCTCTTGCACCTCCTCCTCGGCACCGGACCGATCAGGGGAGCGCACCGTGAGCGCGCGAGAACGATGGATGAACTTTAAATCCGTGTCACCAACTTTCACCGCGGCTCAGCCATCACCCTCTCTCTCGCTCTCTCTCTCTCTCTCGCTCTCTCTCTCTCTCGCTGCTCTCCGCTTCAGAAACAGAAAAAAAGCACCAAAAAAACCAACAACGCACAAACTCTCGACAATGGATTTACTGCAAACACAACTCGACTGTAAATGATCACTTCGCTTATCGTCTTCTTCTTCTTCTTGTTCTTCTTCTTTTCCCTGAGTGGAGATGATGGCATCAATCGGGGAATTCGATCCTCTCAACACCAGAGTCCCTGCAACTAAAATAGAAGTTACTGTGTCGTGCAGGTAAGATCTATCTATCTATCTATCTATCTATCTATCTATCTATCTATCCATCCACCCATCCATCTATCTGTATAGGTGACATTCATGTGTACATCCTCTGCCTCTTTCTCTCTCTCACACACACACACACACAGTTGACATTCTGTATGTTAATACAGTTAATCCCATCACTTACCTCCAATACTCCAATGCATTAGGGTGATTAAAAATCCTGACCCCAGCAGAGCTCACTGGTATTCACCCACAGGCTCGGCTGACAGTTGGTGTGAATCTATTTATTTATTCATTTATTTATTTATTTATATATTTCACTCCAGCTAACCTATATCACATTGAAGCAGTGTGCTGTTTTAAACCAAACAAAAAAAAAAGTATAAATTCAGAGACGGTATGGTGATGGCAAGCTGCTGTGGGTGAAAGGTTGGCTATACTGGCTGGTGGCGACTGTCAGCCTTGTCAGGCGTTCTCATCCCGCTCCTGAATAATGAGTAGCTGCTGTTGCCGCTGTGTGGTCCCTCCTGACATCGGTGACCATGCAGCAGACACCTGAGTTTGACAACGCCAATGAGTCCCAGTCAGACGAAAGCAGGGCTAGATGAAGGAGAAGTGTTTTCATTACTGTGGCAAATTAACTGCCTAAATAAAAAATGAAGGGACTCAGAATCACACATCACAATCTTCACTGATGTAAAACAACGTATCGCCAAACAAAACCAAATAGTACCAAACTACGTTCTGGGGGGCCTGCGTTCTGAAACTGTGATTATGTTGAGCAGTTTTTATTAAAAAAAATATTTCTATTATGAGGTTGTGTTTTGTGTTGTATTTGTTACCTGCATTGAAGAAGAAGAAGAACCCTTCAGAGATGGGATTTTTAATGACCTCCTTTCACCTTTTTTTTTTCTAAGCCTCTTTCTGACAGAGTTACAAACAGACGGCTTCATTTAATAGTCATGTTAAATCATGCAAGTTTCTGTGTTATATCCCAAATCCCTGGAATCTGTTCCCTGAAATGGTTGGATTGAACGCCCCAAAGGTGTGGTCTGGCTGCGTCTTGGCTGGATTGTCTAGTCTAGTGTTTCCCTATTCTGGTCCTCAGGGAGAACATCGAAAACATGCAGGGCGGGGGTCCATGAGGACCAGGATTGGGAATCTCTAGTCTGTGCTTTCTCAGGATTAGAAGATTACACATCGGTTACAAAGTTTGTTCTGTCTGTGGTCTCCGGGACCACAGACCCACTTGGGACCCATATTGTCAGCCCATATATAACCATACTGGCTGCATAACAGTGATACTTTAAAAACAATATTTATCTAATAGGGCTATTAAAATAAGAGGGTGTTCTGATGAGGTTAACTGGACTATGATAAAGGAATAGATAACACAATGAAATACAAAAGTAATATACAAGTATTACTTTTTAAGTAAATAAAATAAAAGTTGTTCCAGTTATTTGGGCTTTTGGGATCAGCCTGCGTCCTTTATCCATGCTTTCACCCGACTGGGACTCGTCTGCTGGTCACGTCATGCCTGGCTGATACAGCAGCGGTTGACTTCCTGTTCCACTTTGCTGTTTTTCTCCTTGTGTGGTCACCTCTGGCTTTAGCGTCTCTGTCCACGCCCCCCTGCAGTTTTAATTACCTGTCCTGATTGGACTCACCTGTGTCTGGTTAGCTCCCACCCGGTTGTGCATGTATTGTCCCTCTCGTGTGCTGCGTCTGTTCTGTTTGTTATTTGCTCCTTGTTCCTGTGACGTCCGTGTTCCAGGCATTCTTTTCCCTCATGCCTCCCCTTTGTCAGATTTTGGCCTTTTGTTATTTTTATCCTGCCTTCATGTCAGATTCCTTTGTGTGTCCCCACCTGCAAAGTAAGTTATATTTAAGACTTTTATTGAACACTAGCCCCACATTTAGGACAGCCTTTAGTTTGAAACCTAACACCTGTGGTCAATAATAATGTCTGTCAAACAATTTCTTACAGAAATACATTCAGTGCAACTATATCACGCTTTCATCAGGCTTTGGGTCATAAATTAAGTATTTAATTTGGCTCACCATAGCTTGCATTTAGAATAGACAGTTGGTAGCAATATAATAATATTAATATAATAATAATAACAATATATTTTGGGAGTAATTTAAACCTGCCCACGCTGATTTGAGACTTTCTGAGCAACACCCAGGAGAGCAAAGAGAAAAAAAAATCAATTAAAGCTGCATGCTGTCAGTGAAATACTGACATATCTGTTAAATGGATCTATATTTAGCAGTCTGTCTGATCTAGAAAAAGCTTTTCCTGTTTCCCAACAACTCGTTATGTAATCAAGAGCCAGGACGCCGCAAAAGAAAGAAGAAGGTCACGCTGTTTGTTTGTGAATATATCGACAAACGTGTTCAGGAAGTGATGGCGAGAGGAGAGGAGGGAAGTGCTGGGGACTTTGCTGAAAGTTAGCCTAAAGAAGACGTTACTGAAGCAGCTTTAAATAAAGCA
Source organism: Solea solea (assembly GCF_958295425.1). Classification (NCBI taxonomy): domain Eukaryota; kingdom Metazoa; phylum Chordata; class Actinopteri; order Pleuronectiformes; family Soleidae; genus Solea; species Solea solea. Next base: position 21,394,802 of record NC_081144.1, on the reverse strand, counting down.
TGAATTAATCAAAGAATACATGTTTACTTACTCTTTCAATTTTGCTGTTTCCACAGGAATCTCCTGGATGTAGACACGTTCTCCAAGTCCGATCCTGGTACGTCACAGCGCTTCATGATCTCCTCTGAACTGTTTGTTGATGGTGCTTTTGGAGAGAGAATCATTTTCTCGCCAGTTCAGTTCAACTCTACAGTATTTACTGCCTTAAATGCACAGTATGTCATTTGTGCTGCTCTGGGACTCTCTCACTCTCTCGCTCAGTCAAAAGAAAAACAACAAAATGACTAGTTTGATGACATCTGGGAGCAGTGTAGGATTACGAGGTTCGACTCACTTCTCGATGAAGTGACTGATCCTCCCCGTTTTTTTTATTCCAGTTTTTTTAAGTTACATACATACACCACACAAAGTGTGACCCCCAAATGACCGACTCACTCTGCCTGCCTCCCCCTCTCTCTCTCTCTCGCGCGCGCTCTCTGCTTGCTGCTGAAGAGCATTATTCGATGCCTCACGACAGCTGGTGAACCTCAGCTCTGCTGAACATTTCTGCTCACCTATTCCATTCATTATTTTTTTCAAAGAGGCCTCACTTGCGGAATATTTGCTATTGAAATAATAGATGCGTGGCCTGACATCAGCAGCCCCTGCGAGGCACAGGACGCCGTTAAAATGCGACCGAAGCCAATGAAACGTTCAATATGAATACGGATTCCGTTGGAGCCATTTTTTTAAGTTCAGTGACTGTGTCTGATGGAGTCTGTGCTCCAGTCATGCAGGAAGTACTGAACTAATCTTTTTAATTAACCGGTTGTAATGATTTAGTAAACCGGAACAAACTGCTTTTCTTAGTTTGCGTGTGTCGAGAACTGTATAGCGGTAAAAGCACCGTTAGTCTCATTGTTTTGAGTCATTTTGATGCAGAAATCTAAAAATCAGGCTGTCTTTCAATCGCATGACTATCTCATGTGTTGCTTGACGGCCTTCAAACTTGGCATGTGACTTACTAAGGGCATCAGTGTTTGGTGTTTGGATAAAAAACTGCAAGTGATTTGGTAGAAATAGCTAAAAGTGTCACTTTCTCTCTGTCTGACACGTTGTGGTGTGCACATTGAACACGTTCTGCGTCGTAGTGTCTTAAAAGCAAGATAAACGTGATGAACGGTGATGTTCCACTGTACAGGTGAAGAACAAGGACAAGACAGGGGAGGGTCAGAAACGTGGAGGTTGACCAAAGGTCAGGATGTGAGGTCTCTTGGCCTTCTTTATGTCATGCGGTAGAGAAATTACAGCCAGGGGACAGAGCAGGGATTAAAAAGCCTCCGACACGGTATTACCCCCATCAATCGCTTCACAAGCCTGCGCCAGTAGTTTTAAATATATAGCTGCATTCCCCTACATGATGATACTAAAACGGCAGCCTCCCCTCTCTCTCTCTCTCTCTCTCTCCCCCTCTCTCACTATTATGTGCGACTCCCAATCTCATTATTGTCTTGTGTAGGTGTGGTTTTATTTTCCTGTCTCTCTCTTTTACCCCAAAGCTTTTCCTCAGAACCACAGGCCAAGGCTCGGTTGTGGCATTCTAAGTTTGAGTCGATTTTTCATTTGCTTACCCTTTATGAGGATTTTTTTTTTTAGATTTAAGAAGAAAATTAAGACGGAAAGAAAATAGTTAAGGGACACTGCTGTTTGATATTGACTGGGAAAGCTGCTCAATGATGTAGGGATGATGCATTTGGAAACTGCCATGCGTTAGTACTAATTGAGTAGCAAGGAGACTTTACACCGTACTAGCCATACTATTAGCCAGAAATGTAATGTTTCCACAACAAAAGTTCCTTGATTTAGATATGCTTGTGGATAAATTTGCTTTGTCTGCACTGCAAAGCTAAAGTGTCCTTGCCTGGCGTTCTCAGTGGTCCTTGGCATAGACTGGTTTCCAGCAATGACGCAGGTGCTCAGAAAACACTCCGCTATGACAGAGCTTGTGTAGATTAACAATGACAGAAGGTTTCGGTGCCTTCAGCTTGAGAGATTTGTTTTTGATTAGTCGTTCAAATCCTTCCTCCAGCCCTGATACTAAGATCGTCTGAAGAAGGAAAAAAGAAGAACGTGGTGCCTGCAGCCTCCGAAATGCCCATTTAACACACGGCAGACAGGACAGGGTCACATGCATGCTTTTCATAGTGAGTCTGCTAATTCAAGCTCTTCCACACTTTTAAAGCTTTTAAAGATTTGAACTGCACAAATTGCAGAAGTAATGGGTGGAAAGTGCTCACTATCCAAAGAACTGTCATTTGTGGAGCTGAAGCCGAGTCATGGTCGAGAGTGCAAACTTATTTACGAGCACCATATTTTCTGTGAAAAAGCTCAGATTCCAGTTTCTAAATTCTGTGTTCACTGTGCACTTTAGATCCATGGAGATCAACCGATATGTCGCAAAACTTGACCAGGGGAATATTTCCGATCCTTATAATGCCGCAAGATGTGGGTGAAAACGGGTGGAGAGGACTTTATTTCAGACCTGCAGTATCCTGACATCTTCAACTTCCGGATTAACGTCCCTTCATTTTACTCCAGAGAGTCACTAAAAGTTTATAAAAGCCTGGAGGGAAACAAATGGACGCGCTCTGGCTTTGTTGTGATAACGTTGCCGTGTAGACTTGTACATCAGTTAGACTAGTCCATTATTTACTGGGAGTCGACCACAAAATCAGTTGCTTGTGGGTTGTTTTCCCACCTCTGCCCTCTTTCTGGATCTGTGGGGAGCTGGTAAAATGTCCTCCCATTAGCCTGTCTCTGACTGTTTTGGCACAATAGCTATCTACAATCTTCACTTTTAGAATGAAAACAGTCGGCAAAGAGAAGAGTTGCCTGACATATTGCCTGATTTATGTGTTGTCTAGTGTATACATCTACAGTATAGACGTGAACAGTGTAGTATCCTGCAATTGCCTTGTTTGTTTTTATGGAAAATATACAGATGTGCTCCGTCTTCTTCAATGACCATGAGCTGAGGATCAAAATATATACACCTGTTGATTACATTATGTAAGCGTCTACCCTGAGGTTTTGAAGTAGAGCGACGGTGATGGATTTACTTCATTATGGTAAACATTTTATGCTTAATAGAGCATAGCCTTGGCATTGTCATTGCAATTTGCTTGCGTTGGTGTCGCACTTAATGTGTTGTGTGCTGGAATTGTGGTTGAGATGTTTTGAAAATTGAAGGACGAGTATCTCCTAACTGTGTCTCGAGTGGATTCTGAAGAACGTGCGTCATTCATCGGTGTGTAATGGATTGAAGCTTTGTGTGTATGTGTGTGTGTGTGTGTGTGTCGCATCTAATCATTTCAGCTTGGAGTTTATTGAGAAATCGGTGAGTGAAAGAACGTTTTCAGCAGTCTTGTATGATTCTCTTCAAATCCACGAGTACATGCCGTGTGTGTGTGTGTGTGTGTGTATATATATATATATATATCAGGACAGAAGTTGTATTGCACAGTGCTGTATATCATTAGAGCAACAGGGTATAGTAGACCTCTGGATATGCTGTCAGTACCGCTGATTAGAAATGCATTGTTAAAGCAGAGCTACACCAAAACACTGATCCGGCTTTAATTGAACCACCTTCTCCCTGTATCCCCAGGCTCTTGACAGCCATCACCTTAAGTCTTTGATTTTCCTGTGTTTTCATACAATGTGATATAAATTTTGTCCAGTGTCCCTCTGACACAAAAACACCCAGCACTGCTGCTGTCTCCATGGTTGTCTGCATGAGGAAGGCTACATTTCATTTCGTATAATTTATTTCTCCTCGATCTGATCCCTCACAATACTTTGCAAAGGATTCAGATGGCAGGGTTTTTTGTTTTTTTTTTAGCTTTTAATTAAATACTCTGAATGCAGTTTTCAACAATGTCATGCACTGCCTGAGGAAACAATAATAGTCACAGTTGCTTGTCATCGGTAGCATTGTGTCGGACAAGCGAGTGTACGTCAAGATAGTCAAGTGAGTAATGAGTTATAACCGAAACACTTGGCATGACAAAACCTCTGTGCAGTGTTTCAGCATGTTAAGATAAGTTATAAGCCTTCAGACTCATGGAGGATCAGTGTTAGTCAAACTAGCCCCCTTAAATGGTATTTATCGCTTCTTGCGGGGTTGTTTCCTGTCTGAGTGAACAGACACTTACCTAATCACTGAGAGGGGAGGAAAAAAAAAACTGCCAATCAGCTCCACCTGGAACTGACTGACAGGATAAACAACCTCGTACTTGAAAACATGTTTGCTATACTCTTAAGGAAATGAAAGCAATGTGTATAATAATGCAGCTGTAACTTAAAGGTGCATTGAAACATTTAGAATAGAATAGAATAAGTCTTTGTTGTCCACCAGGGTAAAATTTTCTTAGGATACACATATATATATATATGTATATGTATGTATATATATATATATGTGTGTATATATATGTATATATGTATGTATATATAATTGAGCCTGTCAGCTACAATATTATAATGTTATGTCGTTTCACCAAAATTACGCACCGCAGCTTTAAATATTCAGCGAGCTATCGAGTCTCAGCTGTGAGCTATTTGGCAGCAGATCCACATGGGACGGAATGCCGTGGCAATAATGCGACGGTGCTTTATGACGGGAGGATGTAATTAACAGTGTGGGTGCCATGCAACAGACAGGAGGTTGAACTGTATACTCCATTAGGCAAACCTTCATTTTCCACTTCTCATGTAACTGACTGAATTCAATTAGAAGTACTCACCGAGAGCTACACGTATGACAGGACTGCTCCCTGTGTAGATGCTAAATATAGAAATTCTAAACGGCATACGGAGAAAGAACGAAACAAATAGGTTTTTCAGCTTGAGATGCGAGTTTATTACTTGAACTTGAACTGACAGTGCTGCTCTAATTCAGTGGAATAAAGAGTTTTAAATGTGCTTTATGCCATGTTTTTAGGTGCAGGTTGGAATGGTATAATGTCAAAACTCTCTGTGGAATGCTGTTGGGTGTGGTAAAGCAGGAGTTTGGCAGCCTGAGTCTGCACCGGAGTATCTGAAATGTCTTGTTTGCCACTAAGACTTGAGGCTGTTTTGAGCTAAAGGACAGGCCCTTCCTCCTTCCTGATAGAGTTGTTTCAAATATACACTTCAGGGATGTGAGCAACACTGATGGCTCGATGTTAAAGCCTCTACACTAATAATATACAAGGAATCACAAGAAGACATTGCGACAATGATTATTAATTTGAACTAATAAGAGGATGAAGGAAAGATATGCAACCAACACTGAACTCAATACAGTCAGATTTGTCAGATGTTGACCAGTCTGACAGGATACTGGTTCAAAAATTGTCAGGAACACGTTTCTCGTGGCCTTTCATTTATTTTAATGGGAACATTTCATTGGATTTGTACAGATTTGTGTGACCACCAGTGTCGGTGTCTGGATACAGTTGTTGGGTACGGTCATTCATCCAGAGGTTCTTAAAAATAATCCCCTGCATGCTGCACTGGAGTTCTGGAGGATGGTGGTTATCCTTTCATATCACAACTTGGCACAATCATAACACCATAATGTAAAGCAGTGTGAGCCGCAGTTGCAGCCAGGTCCACCACTCAAAGGCCTGCTGTTTGATTAAAGAGTCCCTTCTGGGCGCAATCCATAGTTTTCATGGCAAGAGGTTTGCCTTATGTTATTGTGCTAGCTAGATATTTTGTTGCTTGTTCTGCATTGTAAAATATTAAAGCATAACTATATGCAGTATTTTTTACCCTAATTTAAGAAGAATTTAGTTTTATTAATCCCCTTAGGGAAAGTATTCCTCTGCATTTGACCCATCCTAGAATTAGGAGCAGTGGGCTGCCACACTGAGTAGTGCCCGGGAGCATTGGGGGTTGGGTACCTTGCTCAGGGGTACCCCAGCCCTTTTTTGCCGGGGGATTTGAACCGGCGACCCTCCGGTTACTTGGCCACTTGGCCACGGGCTGCCAAAACAAGTTCACCTGAGATGGGATTCAAACTCATAACCTCTGTAGTAGAAGGTGAGTAACACCTTCAGAGTCATTGTGATGGTTAAAAAGCTTATCGCAGGAGTTTGGGGGCTGTCTCCCTCCCACAGAAAACTCAGTCTTCCAATATGAGGGCTGCCGACCCGGAGAATCAGGAGGTCAAACCCCCCCCCCACGTAAACATCGAATGGCAAGAATTAGGAAAACACAGAAGCTTGCAAAATGGATCCTGACCGTTATGGACAGGGCTCCACAGCTTGTCCAGCGGCTCCATTGAGAGCAGATGTACTTGTACATGGCCAGAAAAGGGGAAGCGAGTGTCAGTGGCGAGTGTTTATGACGGTGAGGATAAAGCGTGTTGTAACTGAACTCCATAAAGAAAGAGACATACAAAGTTCCGCTTCCACAGCTCATGGACACCCAAGACTATCATGGTTAATTCTCCTGTGACCTTGATAGGGTCATGAGCTTTGTGCAGAGCAGGAAATTATGAATGACTATCAGATCTCTCAGATGTAGATCGAATTGGGAAAATTAAATTTTGTTTTTGAGCCCGGCCATGTTTCTGACGGCACAGAATCAGGGGAGGCTGACATACACGTGAGCCACAGAGGCTACATAAATGCTCTCTCTCCTCCTGCTGCCTTACCCATGAGTGATGAGCACTTTCCAATTTTCTCAGCAGTGTGCTCTCTTGAGTCAGTGACGGAGGCTGCTGGTGGCCTCCTGAGCTCCTGTGCACAGTGAAATACATATCAAAGCTCATGATGTGTACACCATCCTGTAGAATACTAGTCAGCCCACACACATCCATCTCTACTTTGATCTGTACATGGAGTATGTGAACTGTACTGAATTCAAGTCCGGACAGACTTGCCACAGTCCATGTCCAGCAGTAAACAGCCAGTGTCTGAATGAGACAGCAAAGCAGTCTATTCACATGAGATCTCCAATGCATTTCACTTCCTCCTGGCTGCAGTGACAAAGGATCATCCTGTCCTTTCAGGTGATCACAAGTCACAAGTTGTTACTTGTCTAGTAAACTACTGGTATGGGAAACTCCATTGACAATAAAGTTTCTCAAACATTTCATTTGGGGGACCCACTTTATAAAGACATTACAATCCAATTCACACAAATATGACCAGAGGAAATGCTTGTGTGATGTTTATAATGGTTGTAACCATTTCTGGAACACTGGAATACTATTTTAGGAAGGTGAGCTAGCCATTTCCAAGATCTACATGTGTGATGAATTAAAGAGGCTTGGAAAATTCAACCATTTATTTGGTGACCCATTTAAATCTCAAGTGGACCCATCTGTGCGTCCCAGACCAGTCTCTGGGAATGATTGCTCCACAACACGGCAATATAGTGCACAAGATGGCTGACTAAGATTCAGAAGCATTGGACTTTTATTGGGCGACGGTAGCCAAGTCCTCTTTCAACTCGAAGGTTGTGGGTTCGATTCCCGGGCTCCGCTTGTCTACATGCCAATCGGGCATCAGTTGGGCAAGACACTTTAACCGCATGACCTTGAATGGGTATAAAAGATGAGTGATAGAAAATACATCGATGTGCTGCATGGAGTGAATGGGTGAATGGCGGGAAAACCGTAGTGTAAAGCGCTATATAAATACTTGAAGTTGTCACTGCCTAAATGAAGTGGAGTGTCTTTATTGAACGTCTTTTCTATTAATATCGATACATATTGTTATCGTTTTACCGCCCAGCCCTACTGCCTCCCTTTTGTCCTCTCCCCTGTGTACTCTACTTTTACACCATGTCCTTGAACCTTCTCGTCCTCTTCTCCTCCTGCTGCCTAAACTATCTCAGCCTTGACTTTATTTCCAAATAGTTCAACCTGAACTGTCCCTTGAATATGCTCATTTCTTTCAAATAAACACAGTTTGCAAAAAGCTGAATGGAAACATTGAATGTCGAATTCTGGGTAGAGCTGCTCCCTGAAATTCATGTCATCCGTATTGAATTGACTCCCATTTTGTTAGAGAGGAGGCGCAGAGACTCATTTTCACTCGGATCACTCGAGTCACATTACGCCAAAAGGTTGTTGTGGAATGAGGAACCAGTAACACTAAACATATGTTGCATACCCCAGCTTTAAGAGCAGAATGTCTTTCTTAAATACTTTATCTGCCTTTTGGAGATCTGGAGGCTGAGCTGGAGAAACAAGAGCTGCCAAGAAGTTTACAAGTGAACAAAGGCCAAGTCTGTGAGAAACTCTCAGGCTGAGATGATGTGAGTGTGTTTTATTGTGTGAGGCTTTCAGGGATAAAAGCCAGTGATTGGTGACACATCTATAGTACAGGGGCAACAATGGAGAGAAAAAAACTGTACGTCATAAACACATCACTGAACATTTAGGACAGAAATAGAGCTTGGAATAAAAGCAGAACTCAAAAGTGTCTACACTTCATCTCACGTAGAACCGTGATGATCGTCAGAAATTCAATTAGTGGTGTTCACTCTTTCCTTTCTTTCCTTCAGCTGAGATAGTCGGAGCCTTCTTCCTGAACAAATGAAGCAAACTGATGTAAATTCTTTTTTTCTCCTACTTTCCCCTCAAGAGTTTGACAAATCTGAGCCAACCGTTTCAAGCCAAAAGTGCATCTTGAGTTTGTGTGGAGACAGTTTTTTCACAAGAATGTGCCAAGGTACAGGAAGACTCTGATGTTCTTCGTCTTATCTAATTTATTGATCGCTCAGAGTTTGTCCTTGAAGGATGCTGTATCACGTTGCCCAGTCACTGCCTCAATTCAATTTGACTTCCACTTTCCTCTTCCTCCGTCAAATTATCTTATGCCCATCGGTATCTTCCCACATGTGGAGGATGTATAGGTGTGCGATCATTGTCTGTTACTGTAAAGAACCAAAAAAAGCTCTTTTATTGATGTTTTTATATAAACGGGAAGAAATGGAAGCTCAAGTTTTTTTTCACTTCAGCTTATTAGTTTTTACAAGAGCTGAATTGGGTGGGAATTAGCAAATATTACAGTCGCAACATTAATGCCTTTTCCCCTGTTCCTCTCTCATTGCAGTGTAATTTCTATATTCAAACAGTTCTAGGGCCTGGAAATATATCACAGTTGATCCACACTAATGAAATTTAGACAACGGTAAGAAAAGAACAGGGTTTGTGGTTTTCATTGCCTTCAAATAAACCTTTTTAGTCACTTACATGAAATAAGCACAATTACCCCCAGTAAGAGAAATTCACCAGAATACAATAATTTTAAGTGCTTTTTATTCTTATGTGAGATAATATTGTACATATTTCCGTTCTGAGACACACACACACAACACAATGTATTGCTGTTTATACAGTCTTCTGGCTGTAATGTAAATGTGAAGCCTTACCGTCACATGAAACTAGTGATTGAGAGCTTCGGGAAATAACTTTCTATTCAAATGTACTGGTTTTTGCAACCAGTGGAGTCGCCCCCCCCTCGTGGCTAAGTGCTTTTTCTGTCCCACTTCCTGTGCTTTACTTTTCAAACTGGAAGACAACCTTAATTTGTGTATACAGTCAGTGGTGTTGGCACTTTTCAAAGATCTGTTTAGTCCAGTCCTGACTTGGTTTTTAACATATTCCAGGCATGCGTGACCTCTGCGACACGGCTCTTGCCCTTGGAGAAATGCAAATGGTTCTTCAGCAGTAAAGCCTCTCTCCAGTTTAACGGCAGCAGCTATAAGCGGAATTGAAATCCTTGCCGACGTTATAGGCTGGAAGGAAAAAAGCCAAAAGCTCTGTCTGTGGTCAGACAAATGCTGCTGGATGACACATTCCTTTGGTTCGAGATAAAAATAATGGAATTCATGAGGTATTTTTCCTTTTCATTCCCCAGTAGCTACGAGTGTGCTTCTTTCTGTTTAGGAGTAGCTTTCTGTTATTGAAGTGACCCTGTTCCATTTTAGAAAGTGTCATTTTCTTCTCTATATAAAGAGAATCACTGACACGGATCATCAAAACCTGGAAAGTTTAAGAAAAGAGATTATCGTTCAGCTTCTTCACGTTGTCATTGTACATCTGGTGCTGCACGCACAATTTATCTCTCTTTTATTTCTATCAGGCACTCGTATGAAACATCCCACTTCTCTTATGTAACACTTGCTGGTGGAGCATTGACAGCTTTCATCCACATGCATGGGTGTTTCACTCCATTAAAACCAGTGGGAGAGACGGCCTCCCCACTCCCACCAGTCCACGGAACGGTATTTAAGCCATTGTGATTATTCTTTACTGTGATGCCAGTGAGTCACGTTTAATGAATTTTAGATACCGCTTGTGCTACTTCCTGTATTTTGTTGTTTCTCCTCGAGGGCTGTGAGTCATCAGCAGGTGGGAGTTGAAGTTTGGTTAATGCACAGCAGGTGTGTTTTTCAGAGTCTGTTCCTTCTTCTGTTATACAAATCTGCTTTTGCATCTGCAGTGGTTTTAAAATGACTCAGATCTGATATCCAGTACAAAGCTATATGTGATTAAGGCTGTGTTATGTGATTCAGAGTGAGTTATTTTCAGCTTTTCATCACTGTTAAATAATACAATAGGGCAGTTTTGTCCCTACGTGCCTTACAGCTGTAAATATATGAATGTAGATTTTGCTGTAAAATGAATTTTGGATTTGACAATCCTTTCCATATGCAATTCATTTGGAATGCAACATAGGCTCTGTTGCGGAGGCGAATAAAGGCAAAGTGGGAGTCACAGCATCTAAATAAAGGTCACTGGTGACTGATTACACCTGAGGACTCCTAATGAGATCTGAGGAGAGAGTGAGCAGCTCCTGTTGATTCAGTTATTCATGGTCATCCATCCCACGCCCACCACATTGTATGTGTAATTGGGTAAGAGCATATCCACATGATAGCAACGGTGCAATACCCAATTTAGTCATGTACAGCCCACTCAGCTACTACTGAGTGTCAAGTTCACTACCAGACCACGCCCCTTGCACCGCTCCCCACTTTCCCTCCATCATCCTCTCTCCAGATTATCTCTTAGCTCACTTCTTGGCATTTTTCAAAATCAGGCATTAGGCAGAGTAAGCCTCAAAAGAGGGGTTTTGTTACACTTTAAGGACTTGCACTGACCTCTATGTACTTGGACAGCCTAAACCAAGTGTTATTTCTAACCTTAACCATAACCATAACCATAACAATAACCAGTTAATGCCTAACCCTAACCTTAACCACAATTTAAATCTCAGCCCTAAACTTAACCTGTTCCTAATTCTAAAAAGGTTCTGCCTCATTAGGACCAGGTTCTGGTCTCAATGAGGACTACTGGTGCAAACAAGGTCAGTGTTTATGCCAGAAAAGGTCCTAAAGAGTTAACAAAGAGGTAACAAACACAAGTAACACCGACATATACAGTATGTATGATCAAAATAAATTGCTCTGAGAAAAGAGAACATTCGACATGTAATTTCCTAGTGACACATGTCAGGGAGGCACGTCGCACATAAACAGTTTTTCTTCTGGCGCAGTAGAACGGCATATTGGACTTGCATTCATCAGGCGACTCCAAATGAATGCTAATGTTCTTGTCCTGAGTGTGTTTGATGTGCAAATGAGCAACTTACAGTGTAAGCGACCAACCATTATTCTGCAACAACTGTGTAGAACAATATGCTGTTTAGAATTGTGGTTCAGTTTATTTTTGCTATCCAACACCAAACCCCGAAGAATAAAGGAAAAAAAAAAGTTGATTATTGAGTTTCATCCATAAGTTATTAAAATGCTTGTGTTTTGGGATTGCAGCTCTGTCCTGAGCTCCTCATTAGATGAACATGTACAGAGAAAGTAGTTTCATAAGCATCAGGTGACCTGAGGCAGTCCCTCCACCTCTGAAACTCTCTGCCAATATTGACATGTTATATCAGCATTTATTTTCCACATCTCTTTCAGAAGCTTTTTTTTTATCGATGCGAGCAGCAGCATAAAGAACCTGTATGTGGTGTAGAAGGAAGAGGAAGGGGGGACTCTTACTCTCTGAGCTGCTTTGTGATTGGGCAGACTCTTTCAAACCTCTCAACTGCCCTGTCATACGATTGGCCAAGCTGAAGAAGAGGTATGCTGAAAGATCACAATGGAATTATTGATTAATAATACCAAAGAAACCCCTCCCCATTGACCCTTAGGTGTAATATGATGCTCTTTGTTTTTTACAGCATGACATGATTTATGCCGTGAAGTCTGATTGTTCACAGTACAGGAAACTGGATGCTGCATGGGCTCCCTGCATGGGCTCCCAACTGGGCAGCTTTGTCAAAGTTGCTCCAAAGAGGTTAAGCTAATCTCCAAAGGTGCTCTCTTGCCTCATCTCTCCCTTGGCAGCAGATCAATACAATAGGAGGGATGTGTGACCACCATGCCTCACCTAAATCGCTGTGTGACAGGTGTATCTGTGGGGGATTTGTGACAGCCAAGCCCTTTAATACCTAGCCCTTCGTCTCCATCTGGAATCTGCCACAGCCCGACTGTGCCAGACTGGGATTTTCACACTGCACCTATTTTCCAAACAATCGATTATCCATCCAAAGTCCTTTCCCCACATACCCCGCATCAATCCCCTTTAATGTCCATTATTCTTTCCCTACTTATACCATCCACGTCCCCTTTATACCACTCGTCCGCCTCTCAGTTTCACCTCACAGTGAGCAGCTTGTGTCCTCAGCCTGCATAAGCCTGTGGCATCCTGTCCATGCCTGCCGACTCTCTGATTATACTTTTCCTGCAGAACAAACGTCCAGGACGTAGGCTGCAAGAAATCCCCAGTCAACAAAGCCTTCACACAGGTGACTCTTGCTGTCAGCGCACTTGTCTTACTTGCATGAGTCCACAAGTACATTCTACCATTTTTTTTCACTAATATTCTAAGCCGATGGGAGGGACGTGCAAAAATGAGTCTCTTGATGTGTGAATACATATTGTTCACATGCCATATCTTTATTTATTTACCAGCAGTAATACCAACACATTGATTCCAGCCATGTCAAATACTCTACTTTACATTTACATTTATACATTTACTTTACATTTCACATAGTGTCTACCATACAAGACAGTGGAGGCAATGTTCTGATCTGGGATTTCTTCAGTTAGTTATGTCTAGGTTCAGCAATGTTATGCACCCACCCAAAAACCAGATATACTAAATAACCAGGTTTTTGGGGCATGTTTTCAGACAGGCTCGGATTTATTAGGCGTAAATTGTGAAGTGGCATAGATTGGCAACCACAAAGTTCATACCTTAAAGGCCTCATGGCATCAAAATCAGGATTTTAGTGCTTTAATCACACATATGTTGGTTGAAATATTACCTACATTCTTGTATACAACCTAATATCAAAAGGGCATTTTTTTCCCCCCAACATTCCAATTAGACTTTAGAGGTTGCCATGCCCTTGAATCCACTTTTAGATTTCGGATGACTCATCCTGTACTCGTGAGTATACCAAGTTGCATCCAATCAAGGGCTGTATGTTTTTTAGTTTTTTTTTATACCCCGACACGATGAAACATTCAGACGCATCAACTCCATCTTGGGGATGAGCCTGCGTTTCTCTGGTCTCTCCCTCATCAGCAGCTCTATGTCATCGCTCAAAAAAACATTCCAGATATAGGCAACACTAGTGGTGAGAAGTCCTCCACAACAGAGGATATAGACTGTCTTCTGTGTTTAGCTCCATCTTCATGCTGTGTTGTAGCCACAGCACTATTGGATACTTCAAAGGCCAATCACTATGGTAATCACACCCTCCATATAGCTAGTTTTAAGTGGAAATACATCAATTTTCAGAAGCTACTCGTGCTCCGAGAGCCACGTCATGAGTGCAGTACCCCACTGAGAATCTTTGGCATGTGCTGAAGAAGTTATTACACAGTGGTCCATCCTCATTATACATCAAATACAAGATCTTGGTGGAAAAATTGATGCAACTGTGGACTTAAATAAATGTTTTTCCATTGCATTTGCTTATGGAAACAATGCATACAGTATGTGTTATTATCACAACTAAAGGCGATCCAAGACATTTTAGTGTGTGACTTTTTTTTGGCCTGGCAGTGTATACTACTGGATTGTTGCAGCTATTAATTAAAGAACATTGTTTGCCTCGGCTGTTGCTCTCATTCTCCTAATTATTCTCCTCTTGGCGTACCTTGTTGGTGTGAATGTAGCTCTTGTTGATATTTGCTCCCACTGACTTTTTCCTGTGGATATCCTGAAGGTTGGCCGTAGCTCATGAGTGGGTCGGTGTGTAGGCAGCGTGCTGATGGCGAGATAGAAAGAACAGTAGATGTGCTTTGTGAACGTATGAATGGCCAAGCTGTAGTGTGGAGTGTCTTGAGTGGTAATCAAGACTAGAAAAGTGCAATTCCTATTACCAGCAGACTTTGCAGAGACTGCTGTGTAGTTCGTAAGTGAGACTAGTTTTAGTGGGATTTCGGTAACAAAGAAGATTAACTAATCAGCTCTGTTTACCTCACAGCTTAATAGATCGCAAGGGTCATGAAACACAAATTGCTTTTCTTCATTTAGACGATCGTATTTCATGTTGGCTGTCATGTTGATAGGTCTAGTTATCAAGAAGCACACTGCCCAGTGTCACTGTGTAGGTATTGTGCCTTGTTGTTCACCGACTCCACTAGAGAAAAACTATAGATTTTCGGGGATGTTTAGAGGTCCAGACCCAGGTATTCCAAGGCAGGCAATACATACAGTATCTATACTACAAGGTGGACATTATTACCTTGTATCACAATAACGATAAGTCAAACTACTAGTATAATTAAACTGTTGTCTTTCTCATATTTGTGACCTTTCCTAGTGTATAAAAGCTGGGTTATTTTTGCCAATGATGCAACATAGCACATTGGAATGACAGTACGTCCTCTAAAGAGGTGGCAGAAACTAAAGAAGAAAACACTGGTAGGCGGCAAAGGAAATAGAACCCTGGTTTCAAAGCAGAAGCCAGATCAACAGGTGAGTCATTACTGAAATACTGTATGTCCAACATCAAGGTCTTTAGTAGTACTTAAAATACCTTATGTATAGTCCCACAAGGCTTTTTCTGTGGCTAATATGTTTTTGATCAAATTACATTACATTACATGTCATTTAGCAGATGCTTTTATCCAAAGCGACTTAATAATATAATAAGTGCATTTAAACATTTGGGTACAATTCACTGTTTCATCCATGTGCACACACACATACAGACATTTATTTTCGATGTAACAAAATTTAAACATCTCTGCTGTTCCCTGTTTGTTTGGGATTTCTTTTTTTATGCCACTGCAGTACCTGTCTCCACTAACCTGTGGATCCAGTGTTAAACGTCATGTGAATTGGGCTCATTTCCTAATTCCATTCATGTTTATGGTCACCTGGGTATCAGTCCCGTAGCCAAACTGTTGGCTGGAGTTTTTTTTGGTGGGAGTAGAGTTTGGACTGACAACAAATTGCCTCATAGTGTGGTCCTTCCCTAAGTTGACCAGATGGGCCCTTTCCTTTCTCAGTCACTTTCCATGAAGCAGGCAATCAGTCAGCTTCATTGTACATGGCCTAACCCTGATGTAACCTCTGTGTGGATTAGTCTGAGCCTGCTGTCGGCCTGATGTTATTGTGCAACCTTGAGGCAAACCACAAGGTCTTGTGAGTTTGATCTCGGATGAAGAGACTAAACTTTGTCTCTTGAACATCATTATTTCGGCTGTTGGGCCAGAATCAGCATCGAGCCATGACTTTGCAAACAGATTAAATCCCCATTGTATATTTGTCATGTTTTCTTTTCTGGAATTTAATTGGAGGCAAACAAATTGAATAACTTATCTTGAAAGATGCAGAACTGTATGCTTTCAGTAAGATAAATAATCTGCCAAAGTATTTCCTCCAAAGATGTATTGTCCAAGCGCTTGTCTGCGTGCTGCCCTTTCTGTTATCTCCCCTCCGTTAATGGCTCATTAGGACAGAAGATGTGGTTTTAATCATCTACCAGTTTAGATAGTCTGAACTTCATTAGAGCTAATGTCCAAACTTCAGAGGCACGCAGGGGCTGATGTGCCCGTCTAGACATGCAGAGCAACACTTGGCTAATTATCAATGCATCCCATAAGATCTTTTAATGAGCTTTGTTTTGCCGCTGCATGCACATACTGTGTGAGTGTATCTTAGCCTAGCATGACAGTATGAAATCTCTGTGGGTTATAATTGGGCTGCCTCAGTGCGATTGTAAATGTATGCAGTCGCACTCAAAGCAAATTTGTACAATTTCTTCTCAGAAGACGAATGTTAATGTTTGGCGAACAAACCGCAGTAGGACTTGATAAACACAAAGCCACGAGTAATGAATAGTTAAGGGACACCAGGATGGTACTCCATTCACTTTGTTTACTTTTTGTTTCCAGTGCAATGAAGCTGTGGGTGTGTGTTGCAAAGGAAAGCCAAACTTTCAGATAAAAGTTTCACTCAAGCAGTCGTGATTATATAATTGAGATAATTCATGCATGTGCAGGGCTGTTGATGAGATTTGGAAATGATTGTATTTGCTTGTTTCTGGCTGCAGGTGTCCAAACATAGTGCACTTTAGTGGTGGGCGGTACACCGGATCATACCAAAAACTGGACCTTATTTTTTTTAATGATATACATTTTTCATATACCAGATATCCAGTATATGAAAAACTACCAAGTACCAAGAATGTGTTCCGTTACATAGACACACACTCAGCTGTGCTGCTCTCTCTGGTCGAACAAGAGATGGTCTTTTCTGGAGAAGCTAAAAATGTACAAATTCATTGTATCTAATTAGGCAACAAAGCAAGGCTCATTGTCTCATGATGTCATGTGGATGTGCTTCTTTCTAGTATAAATGTGATGGATACAATTCACCAACTCTTTTGCCTCACATGTCTTATATTTCAACATGGAAATGAACCTTCTCCAACATGTATCAAGGGCTACATGATGGTGTGGTGGTTTCTGCACCACTCCACCCCAGAGTTTTCATGTTCTTCCTGTGTGTGGGGTTTTTCTCCAGGTATTTAAACGTGCTCCCACAATCCAAATGCAGACTGATTGAGGTTTGGCTAACTGGAAACTCTAGATTGAACATGGAGGTGTGAAGGGTTGTTTATCTTTTAACATTGGCCCTGAGATAGGACAGACCTGTCAATCCTTTATCCCTGTCTCTAACTTGTCAGCTGAGATTGGCTCCTACTGCCCCCAATATCTTCAAATGATATGCTTTAGACTTTAGAGCAGTGGTTCTTGAACCTTTTATACCAAGTACCACCTTTTTTTCAGCTCTTGAAGTAACACCATTATTACCAACGTTAAAATACAGTGGTGTAAAGAGGCCGAGCAAAGTCAGGTATGGACTTTTCACAGGAGGCTGATTTATTCCCAATAAGATAATTTGCTCTCTCATCACCCTCCTCTTCCTCACATGTACCTCAGACACTGGTATAGCGAAATTAGATTAAGATGGAGCAAAAGATAAGAGAGGCAAGAGAGGTATTATTATTTAATTCTAAAATACAATAGTTCTGGTTTGTTTGTTGCTAATGCGGTAAATAGGCCCCTATTCTTTCACAGTAGAACCTCCTTACATGTTTAAAATTTTAAGCAGGAGGTGGCTGATGTCTGGAATTGTTTTTCAGATCTGGCAGGCACATAATAATAATAATAATAATAATATTATTGTATGCTACCAGCAAATGGGAGTTCTCACCACAGCTGCTAAAGGGCTTTTGTCAGTTAAACATTAGCATGTGTCAGGCTTGGGCACAGCATGACTGATTTTGTTGTTTCTTGGGCCCACAATTATGTTTCATACAGTCTTTATAATTACACCGTATGCATTATACTCAGCAATTCTGCCTCTCTATTATTATCAATATTGACAGATTAGACAGGCAGAAAATGCATTACCTTGATTAGCCAGTGTTGTCCTGCAGTTGTCAAACATGAGAAAATGACCCAAAGGTATGATATATTGTGGCGGTCCTCTTGAGGTCCAACATCTGGTGAAAGGCGGGGGGACACTTTGGACATGTCTCCAGTCCATCACAGGGCCAAACATACACAGATGACCCGTTCACACCTATGGCCAGTTTACTGACGAGTTAGTCTAATCCCCAATCTGCGTGGTTTTGGACTGTGGGAGGAAGCTGGAGTAACAACTCATACGTGGAGAACATACAACATCCGCGCAGAAAGACCCTACAGCAACATGAGAAGGTGTCGATATCAATTTTGACCCTTTTGCTATCTTTCATTTCTTTTTTTTTTTTATAGCACTGATTCATAACATACAGTACATTATCTCAAGGCACTTTTTTACAAGGTAAGGTCAAGTCCTTACAAGCATCATAGAGAAAATCCAAAGCAACACAATGAGCATACACTTAGCAACAATGGAGAGAGAAAAAAATATAACCTCCCTTTTAACATGAATACATCTCTGACAGACCCAGACTGGGAGTGTACGGCCACCTGCTTCGACCGGCTGTGGTAGGAGAGAAAGTATGGGGAAGGAAAGGGGGTTAGTGAAGGAGAGGTGGGTGAAAAGAAGAATGGAAATGAGAGAGGAAGATAGAGGAGAGATGGGTACCAGGTATGGTTGTGTAGCAGGTGTATTTCAAGAATCAATAACAAACAATTATCATCATCATCATACATCATCTTCATCACCTCGTCCAGCGTGTAACACGCCTCTTGCCCCCACCGCCATGTGGGATTGGTTCCAGCTCCTCACGTGACCATAGGGAAAGGACGAGCTATAGATGAAGGGTGGATGAGGATAATAACGTTAGCAGTAATAAGTAGCTATATAATGTGTAGTTATAGTGTAGTACTTGTAGTACCTGTGGTGTGAAACTCTGGAATCCGGGATATCTGTAAAATATGAAATGAGGGGGAAGAGAAAACAAAGTTATTGCCATGATAACAATTTACTTTGATGTGAGTGAAACTAAATTTGCTTCTAACCACATCTGATAGATTTTAATTTTCCTACCTGAGCTGTTTAATGTGTTTAATCCATCACACTAATCCCTTTTTCCTCCTTCTTTTCATCTTGCCCCCCTTTCTGGAATCTTCTCCATCTGTTCCCCTTCCAGTCGTCGTCCTGTATTTGCAAGGTGTGGGAACCAAAGAATGGAGGGAGGTAAGCAAAGGAATGTTTTGTTTTCCAGTATGAAGATCTAATATTTCACTCAGTCGTTTGTAAATTTCTTCTCTTTTTTAACGTGCTATATAAGTATTACCGTCAAAGAACATTGTGTTTGATAGTAGTGATTTTCAGGAGTGTTATTAAGTTGAAGTCCGGAGACAAAGCCTCGAGAACACTGTTGTAGAAAATTAGAAGTGTCAGCCTCTTCACTTGCCCACACAAGTATAACCTCTGTCTTAAATTGAGTCAGGTAGAAGAAGAAGTATAACCCCCCACAACTGACCCCAGCCAAAAAGTGAACAATAGAGGTCAGAGAATAAAATGAGTGTCATTATATCGGCTTTATTAGACAAAGGGAATTGATATCATGACTCAGAGACTTCTTTTTGGTGCTTTTAAATATGCACCATCTGCTCCTTCTGACTTCTTGCTGTCTCAGCCTCTGTCATTCCTTTTAACAGCAGGTTAACATGGCTCTTCATTATGGCCTCTGTGAATTTCTTTTCTTCTTTTTTTCCATCTCACAGCCCTATTTTCCCTTATCTACCCTAATTTGCCCATGACTTCGTGTCCTGAGTTGGTGTATTTACCCATTTGCAAATTCAAATTCAAAGTCAATACTGATGTCTCTGCCATTTATTCACTCGCTTCAAGACACCTCACACCTTTTTTATGCCATGTGACAGGGCTTAATCAAAAACGCGGCATGAATTGCACCGCTATCAACAGGGTAAACGTCTCGCTGCCAGCTGTACACACAGTATACCAACATAATGAGCAGATCATAAATGTGCATTGTAAGTAAAATCTTTAATTTAAAGGAGAAATCATGAATTATTTTATGAAAACAGAATACAATTGCTCATACCACAATATCCGGATGTCCCCAGCTAAACCATATTCCTCCCGACATGATGGATCTTTTCTTTTTCAGTGGTTTGTCTAAGGTTATTGTTGTCCATCCTCTTTTCCAGCCATTTATTGTTCGAGCTGAATGAGGCTGTGCACTGAAATAGTTTTCTGATCATTTTTCACAGCCAAATAGATATGAGCCTCCACTTTACAATCTCCCAGCAATCATCTGTGGCGGCTGATGGAAGATAACACATGATCTGTCTATGGCTGCATTTACACTGCAGGTCTTGATGTCTTATTCCGTTATGTTGGCCATGTCTGTGATTTTTTTCCTGCTGACATTGTCTTCCAAAAGTAGCCCCCATGTCTAAAATCTGCATTAGCAGTTGACAATGGTTAGTAGGTTAGTAGGCTGAAACTGAAAGTGATAAGTGATATTATGAAATTTATGAATCTTCGACCCTGTGTTTAGGCTTCCTTTCCACCTGCCGTTAAAATGTGTTTACTGTGATCAGATTGCAATCGGATAGTGCCTAACCATTTATAAGTACAGGTGTAAATACACCCAAGACAGATTATTATCCAATCTGCCAAACCACTTTGGGAGGTGGTCAGAGACGCATCGCGACTACATTGAACTTAAGTGTGAATACAATAATGAGTCTTGCTACATCCACATCAACGTACCTCTGCTTTTGTCGGCTGGCAAAAAGCAAAGACGAGTCCATACAATAGCACAACTTAACATGAGGCTAATGTTTGTGTTGTTGTTGATATGACGACACACAGGGCAGGCTGTAGTCGGCTGCTGGAAATCTTTGCAGAAGAAGAGGGAGAGGTGATTTAGGGGGGACGAACATGATCAGATAGCAGTCAGGTCTTGTGGACACCGAAGACGCTTGTTAATACCGTGTGTAATGCATGCGGTGAAGCGCTTTCCGATCGCTATCTGATCACAGAAAACACATTCTTATGTCAGGTGTAAAGGGGGCCTTGAAAGGCATGAAACCCTCACATGGGTCCACTGGGTACATATATAAATGAAGCTTGAAACTGCTCTCACAATATCTGAATCCATGTGCTCACACCTTCATGGGTCATAGCTGATTTGTGCCAGATCATTATTTGGTCCCTTGCACCATGCAGTGTAAATGTAGGCATATGTGGTTCCATGCTTCAGTAACCAACATAAACACCTGGTCACGCCAGCATTCAAAACTATGAAATGTGGTGATGGCACTGGTTTACTCTAACGGAAGTGGCTGAGACGAGTGCGGCCACTGACAGAGGTGAAACAAATCTGTGGGATTCGAGATGCCCATGAGACCTCTGTGGATTATTTTTCTTCAATAAAATGCTTCGCTCAATGGAACTCTTTACAATCCCAGGAACAAGATGTCAGATAGAGAGAAAAACAAACCACAGAGGGAAAAAAAAGATAAAACTATTGTAACTATCTCGTGAGTTGGCGAGCGTTTTCAGGCTCAGAGCCAGGTCCAGCTCTCAGGATGATTACTTTAACTTTTTTTCTACTTTCTTTCGAGTTTTAAGTTTGTGTTAGCATATACATTGGGCTATGACAACTTTGAACACTCTGACATTTTGGCAAGATGATGTAACTGTGATTGTTAAGGTATACTGGCATTACACAAATTGGATTTTTGTCAGGAAGTATCTTAACAGTTGTCAAAAAATGTAATTCTTATTTGCAGATACAGTCTTGTTACTTTTTCTTGCCTCCAGTAACAAGAGAATGTGTGCAGTTTGTGGAAGAGACACCATCCATGCATGACTGGGATCAATAAAATAGTGTTTTTTTCTGACTTTGAGGGCAAGGAAGAACTAAATGTTATAGACAGGCTTTTTTAATCCTGCATTGATGTTGAATTGTGTCATGAAGAATTAACATTTTTGGACTGAATAAAATTGTGAGTTGTGCACATAATGTTATAGTGTTACCAGTTAACAGCCGAGGGACTATTTAGTTATTCTCACAAATTGTTAGGAATAGTATAAACCTCTAGAAGTAATATTTTATGAGGATTCTCACATACATTTTACTTTGGCCTGCTGTGATCTGAATATTTTCCATTTCTGTGTGAGTGTTGTTCTCCTTGCTACCTCTAACCAAAAGGCTAACACTATCAAATTACTTCTCACACTACTTACATATGCACCAAATGTTGTATTGTTTACCCATTAAATAAACTATAAGACACAATCAGCTACCGGCTAATAGCCTTCAGATTTCCTTAGCAACCAGTATCTGCAGTGGCTCTATATTAAACTTGAGTAAGGCTTTCTAATCCCACATAGGTAGTCCACCTGAACTCCATTTACTTTACCCAAACACAATGGAATGCAATTTTCCACACAACAGTGGTTGCTTGAACACAAATCCTCCTTTTGTGAGTCTTTGTGAAGGAACATTTACCCAGGATCAGAAATGGACTGGTTCACAGAGAAACATGCTCGAGGCCAAAATAACAGTTAAATAACAGGGGAGGGAAACAAATAAGTAGGTTGAGAGATTATTGGAAGTACAAGGTATCGCTAATAGAGCCATTTTTACCGTCCTTTACACTCGGTATACACCAAAATGTAGGGACCATTAGTTGTTAATGACCAAAAACATCTTCCCCAGTAACAAAGCAATTCCGTAGTCTTCACTCACAATGCCTCAGCACCCATTAACCAATCACACCTGAGTGAGGTTACAAACCAAAAGACACCTTGAAAATAGAAACACAACAAGGAAATATCATGGGATTTTCCCTTTGGGTCGATACAGCAGGTAGGTTCTGTAAGGCCTCAGTAATGGATAGGCTTGGGACACAGCTGATAGCATGGATTATGTGCGCTGGGCACTAAAGACATGAGTCAAGGTATTGAGGCAGTGCCAAGATCAATAGCTCATTACGCCGCGCCGTCAGACAGGCCGCGGAGGCGAGGCTGGCAGTCCACTGGGGGGGATTACTGGTGTGTTTGTTGGAGAGATGGAGAGATGGCCTGGCTCTGGAGAGAAGCTGGAGCTGGGACCTTTGTGGGCTGGCAGGGTAGAATGCTGGCTCTAATGTTGCTTTAATGTAGACGTCTGATTTCTTTAGGGACTCACAGCTTAGCACATGGCTCAGTGTGATTCAATGTGGTGGTGTATTTATTTTTTTTTTTTCAAAGGAGCTTTTTTATTTTGTTGATCCCAATCAATAGGGTGATACTGATTGCTGCCCAATCTCATGCATTTTTATTCACTTCTTCCTCTAATCCGTTACTTAATGCTTCGTAGTAGGTATTGATTTGTTAATCCGTGCTTCTATTATCACCAATTATCACTTCTTTCTGTTTCTGTTTTTTTTTGTAGTTTGGCAGGACAGAAGTAATAGATAACACTCGCAATCCAGACTTTGTCAGGAAGTTTGTCCTGGATTTCTTCTTTGAAGAGAAACAGAATCTAAGGTTTGATGTGTAAGTATTTTTTTTGTCGCTTTTTCCTGAATAAACGTGAATTTAAATTGAAACTATGATGCTTCCTGGTATACCCACATGGATTTGAAGCAAACTAATCTAAGGTAGCAATGCCCTTGATTACATTTGAATAAAGCCAATCTTTTTACTTTGAGGAAAAGCTCATTTTCCCCCATTAGACTAAACAAGCCAGCATTTTTTTTAAATGTCCAATCATGAAAAGAAATTAAAACACTGACTCTTTCCAAAATCCTTCTGATTTAAATTAGCATCCCTGGTTCAAATACTTTTCCAGGTGTTTGTTTCTCAAAAAATGAATACAAATCTGAAATGGTATGCCAATGATTGCCAGTGTTGCTTACATGGGAATTGTATATCAAGCAGTCTGGCATTCTGGTCAATGAAGATATTCACTTTTTTACTTTAGTGCATTTAAAGTTTATCATCTGTTAAATAACTTTGAGACTAAAGTGGATTTATCTCAAATACAAAATATGTATCTAACAACATTGCTTTTTGTCATTTTTATCCCTGATATTTGGAGTTATACTTGCCTTTATTGCATGAGGGAATTTCCCAAACAAAAGTAGGCAGATTCATTACTGGGTGCATTACTTTTCATTGTTATATTTGTCTCTCAACAGCTCCAAAGCTTTCTTCACCATATGATCATTGTTATATACTGTATTATTATTCATTGTATGTTTAGGAATGTGTACAACAATGCTGTGGCTAAGGCCAGGGTCTGGATACTTTGTGCTACGTGAGGACCTTATGCAGACGAACACAGTTTTTGGTGCGCTCTTGTTTAGGTCATAAGAGACAATAAAGAACACGTTTACCATGGGCACTTGTTTGAGGTTGTCAAAGGCAAAGACGTCATCAATGTCATCAAATATGTACTGTGTTGTACGGGTCAATAGTTCATTCAGAATCAGCTGTTAATCACGGATTACTGATCATGATCATTGTGATATTTGTATTCCTGTAGCAGCCTCTGCAGTCAAAACACTTGGAGCAATTCTCTGTGGGACACAGAATAGGTTTTTGGACAAAATCAGAAAAACATCACTTCCACAAAAGCTCAGCTTCTCTCTGAGTCAATGGAGCAGTAGTCGGGTGCAGACGCTGGGCTTTTGCTGGATCATTGGAGGAACTGTTTGAAAGGCGGGACCAGTTTTTGATTGACATCGTGGCAGAAACATACACGACAGTAGAGGCTTTTCTGCCTTAGTTCTGTGTGGATTTTGTGAGGGAAGTCTGTAGACAAATAGCTGGTCGTTATTTGCTCAGCGATATAGACCATTTTTGTTTGTACATATGCACTGTAAATAAAAAACACTATTACAGAATGTATCTGCAGAGTTTATGTATAAATAAGTAAGCCTGAAATGAGCTTCCCGTGTTTCAAAGACCACCAACTGCAACACATGTAAAAGCCATTGCTCAAAGACATACAAATGGTGAAGAGCTTCTGGCGAGAAATTTAAGCTACTGGAATGGAATGTGAGACTAAGTATGCATGTGCAAAAACTTAGAAATGACGCATGTAAAACATGGCATCAGAGGTCCAGGATTGTCAGTGAATGTGTGACCACTCTACCTAAGATCTAGCTGTGCCTTAACTAACTAAGAATAATGCAATTGTGCAGTTTTTAGCTAAAGATCATTACTGAGGCAAATTCATTTTAAAGCTTTTACACTGTTATTCAATAATGTGTTGCTCCAAAATATCCATCAGTGGATCTGTGCATGATGTTGTGCTGAATTACTTAAGAACAAGTTCTTCCGCTGTCCTCACATTTGTTTCTCACAGGTACAACGTGGACTCCAGAAGCTGCAACATTTCCAAATACGTAAGTACACTATGTGGTACTTGAATGACGTTTTTTTTACTCTGAAATCTATCACATTGTAGTCAGTGTTACTCATATGGTTAAATCTCTAGTGCGGAACCTCTGTCATCCCTTGTGGACTTCCAAGTAATCTTTCTGAGTACTTACCAAAATAATACAGGCTCTATGACCCGACACATGCACACAGAGTGACAAAACTAAAGAGGATTTCCTTTGGTAAGTTATGTTTTATGGTTGTGAAGTCCTACTGAACGTCCAGGTTTATTTTTCGAAGTTAAAACCACTTCTGAAACTATTCTAAAGAGTTTTTTCAGCCATAGTTCTGCTGAATGAAGCGGTCTCACTTTAAGTCTGCCCCACACTAGAGGACAATTGGCCTGATTTCGGTCCCGATCTCAAACTTCCAACAATCGTGGGTGCCTTTCGAGTTGACCAAGAAACAGATGTTGCATTCTTTTGTTCAGAACCGTAACTTGTACAAGGCGTTTATTCCGTCTTCTCAGCCGTGACTTCATCCGTTTCTCAGCACAAAACATTGCGCACGCACAAATCGCACTGGAATCTCCTTCCTGAAATGTATTGATGAAACACCAAGTGTGACACCAAGTCAGATTTGAAAATCTTCTCGTGTGGGCCAGGCTTTACTCGCGCTGTGTGCTTCCTCCTCTTCCCCTACCCCGCTGTGCGGGTCACTCTGTGTGCAGTGTGGGAATGTCTCCACAGACACATAAACAAAAAACTGCAGAGTCATACGGAGCTGAGGTGAACTCATTTGGTAATGATTCGACTTAAACATTTGTTGTTATTGAAAAGCCACAAACTACAGCATGAATAAAACACTCACTTGGTTTTTGTGAGTCTTTAAATCCATATCCTGACACAATTTTCTCATCTCTCTTCACAAAATGAATCACACGGGAGAACAGAAGGTGAGTAGTTTATGTGCAGATTGCGTTTTCCCTCCTGAGTCCTACAATTACACTTCATTCATTTCACTTTTAAGTTTCTGATATATATAATCATGTCCCTGAAGAGACTTTGCTTCATTTCATACACTTTAATTTTCTTGTGTTTTCCTCACGTTTTTTTTTTCTCATCTTATCTCATCAAGGACAAACACCTCCAGCTCCCTCCTGGAAAGCTTCCACCATATAGCCTTCATTTTGTCTTTCTACATTTTCGTTCACTCAGGTAAAGCAACTTTCACAACTTGTTTTTAAAAGCAAAAACACATGTTGGTGTTGCTTGACACAGTCCCCTTCAGCAGATTGTGCATGTTTTTTTTGTGTGTGTCTTGCACCTACACCTGCTCAACTCACGCCCATGCACACAATAAAGCAGTGACATGTAACGCTCGTCTTGTTACCGTGCAGGAATTTCATCGTGCCATGTGTGCCATCTCCTTGCTGTTTGATGTTCACGTCTCTGTAGTGTGTGGGCAAAACAAAAAAAAAACATTTCTCATCTTCTATTAGGAATGAAAACATTTGCCTCAAGCACAATCTTTTCAAGCTCATAAAAATATCTTACTCAGTGAAGCTCATTAGGACTTCAAGGCCTTAATCTTGTTAGTATAATACATGGCAATTTAAAAGGTTGAGTCATGTTCGGAAGTAATACATAGCCATATTTGTTTGTATGTTCCGTACAGTATATCCAATTTCTGTCAATATAATCTCCTAAATGTGACACAGTGAAAAGTCAATGAGATTTGATCAAACTTTAATGCAGGGGTCTCAAACTCGAGTGTCTCGTTTGGTCAGTAAGGCATTGAAATAATATTTATGATGATAGTCCATGTAATTTCAAAATAAAAGTGTTGGTTTTGATAGGGAATAATGAATAGTTTACAATATGAATGCACTTATGATTCAAAAACTGTATTGTAAATTGGGGGGGTCACATGTGACCGTGAGTTTGACATCTAAAACTTTTAATTAAATTTGTTGAAGTATGATGAATTGTTCATAATTATTGCGCTGTTTTTTTTCCCCAGTGCTATAGAGGTCGTATTTCTGGTTATTTTCCCTCTCTACCAGTCTGTTGTGAAACCAGAAGTCTCTCTTTGCTCTCTGATGCAATTATTTGTCTCCTTTCTATCTTTCTCCCTGTAAGGACTTTCTTGGCCAGACCTTCTGTACCCTTGGAGAAATCATTGGCTCCACAGGAGGACGGCTGGAGAAGAACCTCTCGTAAGTCTGACAGCCTCCCAACACCCTTTCCATTGTGTCAGTGAGAAATTACTGCCATTTTCATGCCCCTGTGCAGCAGCGGCAGCAGCTGTCCCTTGAAGCATTAAGCTTTCATGTGTTGTCCGTCTGTTCATCCCGTTCTTGTGAACGTGATGCCTCAGAGGCTCCTGCAGGGAATTTCATTACATTAGCAACACACTTGTACTTGAACTGGAATATGATTAGATTTTTCTTGGTCAAAGTTCAATATCACTGTGATCTCCACGGCACATTTTTTGAGCTGAATAATCCATATGTTATCAGTAAATGCCTTGAAGGTATTTCACTTACATAATATACATACCGTATATGATGAGACTGAAAATGTGAAGTACAGTGTGAATTGGATTCGCTATCAAACTTCAATACCTATGTGATTTGGACCGATGTTGCTCTGTGGCAACTGGTATCGTAAATGTGTCGTCATTTGATGTCAAATTTCAGTATCCGGGGAGGTAATTTCATCAGCGCCAGTGAGCCAGTGAGCACACGGCATGCTCTTTGACCCACGTCTGACACACAGATGAGTTCATTTCTCAAAGGAGAAAAGGGAGATGAGGCTTAAAACTAAAGAATTTTACAATAATGTGTAAAGTATTTTTTTGTGAAAACAGATTTAAATGCAATTGGTATTGAAAAAAATAGGAATCTGTATTGATGGATATTGATAACATATTGAAAATGTTTTATCAATACCCAGCCTTGAACGTGATTGGTTGGCCCAGGCATACATTCTTATGTGTTTAGCTTTTGAATCTTGTTCATAATAATAATAATAATGATGCACATGAATAATTTCTTCAGCTGGGCAGAGTGAAATGAATCGTCCTCCGTCTCTTGTTCCGTGTTTATTGATGGATGGTGTTTGAAACCACATTATGTTCACCAATGAAATGTGTGTGTGTACAGACTTACCCAGTTTAAATAACCTCATATATTGCTTTGTTTGATCAGTGTTTGGCCAATTCAGCCTCACTGCTTACTAAGCTCTTGTTGCCAAGGCTGTATTTAGTTTTTTTATTTTGTCACACAGAAATCTTTGTCACCATTTGAGACATGCATACCGGATCTGCTTATGTTTTTGGTTTTTCACATGAAATTAGAAACGCTGCCTTTACAGGGTCAAAAAAACAACAACAACACAGAACATGATGCACGCGTTTCTGTACTCGGTTGTTTTGGTTGCATCCCTGCTACCGTCGATAACACGCTGTGCGCTAAGGAGAGAAGGGAATGCTGGGAGACAGACGGAGATGTGAGGTCAGACAGGTCACGGACCAGCTCTGAAGCCACTTTATTGCAGAGACAACGTATGGCCCTTTGTCTGCCTATACACAGTGGAGCTCATCATGCAGTAGTAACACTCGTTGTTGGACAGCATATGAATCAGAGGCAGTATTATATCAACTGAACAAAGGTGGCATAGTTCTCCTGTTAAATGTGTACCTCTTAGTGAATCATCATAGCAACCCTAATTTGTTTACACCAGGTGGGAGAAGACATTCATATCAAACACACAATGCAGGCATGTGAGCTTTTTGCTTTTGTTTCCTGCAATGACCTGGCGATCTGAAGTCTGATCAAACAAAGATGCCCGTGGTGGATGGAAATGTGTACTGCGGTGTCACCACATAGAAACGGGTGGAAATGTGTGAGCTTGTGGGCAGCGAGTGCTCTGAGCTTGCGATGGAGCCACCACCTCGAGCTAGAAAGAGAAATTTGGCTCGTCTTTCAGTTGGTTAGAAACTGACTGTAAAGGAAACAAGGCCATCGATGGAAATGTGCAGTACATTGACTATATATATAGTCAATGTACTGCACTAATTGATATTTTAGCACAAATTGAAATTTTAAGGGTTCACCCTAATTTATTACAGTGTAGACTGGGGAGAAATTAATGTGTGACTTTTATGGCCACCCATTCAAAATTCATTGAGTCGTTTTATTTAATATATTAAATAAACCTCCTGAGGATTACCAAACTAATAGCCTGCATCATTTAGGAAGGATTTTCTTTACACAATTTAAAGCAGCATTTGAAATATTTCATTTGGGTAAATAAATACATGACCTGTTGGTGGCAGTAGAGAGGAAATTAAATAATATATATGTGTAGAAATCTGCATCAAGTAATTCAGTCTGAACATCTACTGTATAAATTTAGTTTGGACTTAAGTGGTGGTTGTGAGGCATATACCACTAGCATGGAAAAGTGCTGAGCTAAACTTAGAGACCTTGAGAAGTTTCTTTTCTCCTATTACTACTTCTCCTTAAGTGGGAGTTAAATTCTGAAAGTTAACTTTCTCACTCAAATCATTTGCCATTCCGATTATACTCCTACTTTTACCACAATTTGAGGTTGCTGTCCCAGGTTTCCACTTAGCCAATTTGCCGTCACTAAAGCGCCTTTGGCATTGCTCTTGGAGGTTTAGCTCAACCAACAGCATCAACTATTCCCATAAGAAATTGTTGTGTTTTTTAATATAGTCCTGTACGAGTCACTGCCCGAACACGGTAAAGAGTCCAGTCGACTGAGAGGCGGATTATGCAGCTCTATCCTGCCATTAGCAATATTTACATGTTTGAGAAAGCTTATCATGCTCCCACAGACCAAACAAACAGCCAGCTGTGGTTCACTTTGAGCCCAAATGCCACAATGCTGCAAGAGCAACAAAGTATTTTGGCATCATTTGAACATGAAGTGAATGTGATGCCAACAATGAACGCCAACAATGCCTCACACACATACAGATTCAATAGTAACCATTTGAAGCTACATCAGAAGGATGAAGATGTCCACGCCATCACTTCTGCACAACTCAGAGTTTAACTATAACAAATTCAATAATTTGTCTTCCCTTTATAATTAAATTGACTTTTTAAGAGGTTGACAATAACTCACACTCATCACAATCCTGCCAGGGGGGCTATGTGATTAATCATCCTTTCACTTTATCCATTAATGGAATTCACCTTGAGGAGGAAAAAAGATGACAAAAGAGTACATACAATAAGACTGTTTGAAGAAATTTAAAAATGATTCATTCTGTCATCAATTTGGGATATAGGAGCTTAAAGACGTGTACACGAGGAATTTTCTATCACTGTGTTAATGAAAGCCTGATCTATCCATCACTTTACAGTACAAATGCAAAGAAAAAATGGAAAACCTTTGAAATGATGTTTGCTTTTTGCATAAAGTTTTGCAAGTTAGTCTGTGCTCCGTGACGATACAGTATCGTCTGCATGTCCTGTTGACGTCATTTAAGTTTTTGCCGGCCAACACATGAGCTCTGTGCAAGGGTTGATCCCCCTGTTTGCAGTCTTTTTAGTCAAACCAAGTGCTCCCTTGCTTCATAGTTAGCTATGATAGCAGCACCAAGCAGCACACCCCCACCATGATGCATTATAGTAACCCCTTGGGAGTTCTCAAAGCCTTAAAAACAAGGTTTCAGTTTGCATGAATCATTTTTACTCAAAGCATTGCAAAAAACAAGTGTAAATCAAAAAACCCCAAAAACAATCATGTGGTGTTAAAACTTGATACTTATTCTTCCTTGCCTTTGCTGGTGCATTGGTCTCTCTCTCTCGCTCTCTCTCTACATACAGTGTGTGTGTATATATGTATATATGTATATATATATATATATATATATATATATATATATACATATATGTATATGTATATACTGTATATCTATATCTATCTATCTATATATATATATATATATATCTATATATATATATATATATATATATATCTATCTATCTATCTATCTATCTATATATATATATATATATATATATACATAAATATATCATTAGTTTAAATGTCCATAATGGAACAAATGTTCAGCCTTCACAAATAAAACAAATTACTTTACGAGATGGATTTAATCATAATTCAGCATGTCTGGCAGTACTGATCAGTGGGATCTCCCCAATCCATCATTACAGTATTAATGCAACATTAAAAAAAAAACTATAGCCTCTATAACAAAACTAAAAAATAAGCCATATAAACATGGACTAATCGCATTATAAAGTTGTAATTTTTTGTGTTTGTGTTTCTGCCCATGCGAAAGATTAATGTCAGTACTTATTCACCGTAGCTCTTATTTGATCTCCACCAGCTTCACTGCTGCCAAACACATCAGAGCTCAAAATAGCGTCGATTAAAGGTGTAATAACAGCACTTTAGTCTGGACCAATGTAGGTGAACAGTGTACACCTGAGAGAGACTATAGCATGAGCTGGGTAATACATCTCTGTGAATTTGGAGCTATGTCTTTTGCATTAAAGTAGCCACATGACTCAGAGTTCATCTAAGATTCTTATTATAAATATGGCTATAAAAGCATACCTGCACAGAAAGAATCAAGCTACAAGGCTTTGAAGATTTCCCATAATCCCAAAAATCTAACTTTTCCAATCTTAATTATTCAACAAAAAACAAAACCATAAAAGTATCCTTGGTTCCCCTGAAAAACACTTGCTCTAAACTGAAACAGCCCCATACAAGCTGCTGTGAGCCAGACAATACGACAGAGATATGTAACTGTCACATTATTCCCTAATGATTTCTGGATACGCCTGGTGTCCGTGGTTTTGTCAAGAAAATACCTACTTCTTCTCCACCCACGCTCATCCTTCCCTCCCTCCCCCCCTCTCCCTCCCTCACTGCTCCACCAGAGGCCTGAGCAGTTTTTGACAGCCTGGAAGATTTAACGAAAAGTAGAATAAAAAGAATGGGGAAAAAAAAAGGGAGCGGCTATACAAGAGGAATTTGGCACAGGGGATGGAAATGAAAAGGACAAAACCAACAGAATGCAATCACTATTCCTCCCATATGGTCAGTGTCTCTGATGGCTGCCTGCAGGGAATAGACAGCTGTCTGGAGCCTCTGATAGATCAGACAGAGCAGAGCCCGGGGGGGGGGGAGGGGGGGCGAAAGAGAGGGTGGATAAAGGGGAGATGGAGAGCGAAAGGGATGAATGTGAAGGGTGACAGACTACTCTACAGAATGGAGAGGAGGGGAGGAAAGTTTGTTGCAAGACTGAGGGAGAGACAGAGAAAGACATAATTGTGTAGTCATCGATACAGATTTTTGACGTCATTTAGAAGACTCTGTCTTTGTATGTCTCAGTGCAAACTATAAGACACACACACAAACACAAGTTTGCAAGGCCTTGTCTTCCATTCATTACATTTGAGGACGAATATACATCTCATACTCATCATTTATAAAGCTCGAGAGGTGGAGATATGCTCTAGAAAGGAGAGGAATGAAGGTTAGTCGCAGCAAGACAGAATCTATGTGTGTGAATGAGAGGAACCCAAGTGGAACCATGAGGCTACAGGTAGTGGACATAAAGAAGGTGAAGGATTTTAAGTATTTAGGGTCAACAGTCCAGAGCAGTGGAGATTGTGGAAAAGAGGTAAAGAAACGTGCTCAAAAGTGTGATTTCAGAGTATCAGCCAGAATGAAAGGAAAGATATACAAGACCAGCGATGCTGTATGGTCTAGAGACAGTGGCACTGAGGAAAAGACAGGAAGCAGAGCTGGAGGTAACAGAGATGAAGATGTTGAGGTTTTCTTTGGGAGTGACAAAGATGGATAGGATCAGGAATGAGTCAATCAGAGGAACAGCACATGTTAGATGTTTTGGAGAAAAGGTCAGAGAGGCCAGAATGAGATGGTTTGGTCATGTACAGAGGAGGGATAGTGAGTATATTGGTAGAAGGATGCTGGGGTTGGAACTGCCAGGCAGGAGGTCTAGAGGAAGACCGAAGAGAAGGTTTATGGATGTAGTGAAAGAGGACATGAAGTAAGTTGGTGTGAGAGAGGGGGATACAGAGAACAGGGTGAGATGAAGGAGGTTGATTCGCTGTGGCGACCCCTGAAGGGAGCAGCCGAAAGGAAAAGAAGAAGAAGAAGAAGACTTATAATTTATAAAGCCATAAGTAAGCTCATTAAAACCTGCTAACCTTGGAGGTCTTGCACGGTGGCAGAACCACTTTCTATTATGCTTTATTTAAGTGGAATGAGCTCCAAATGTGTTACACCGACGACTTTCAAGTTTTAAAACAAATGTAAAGTACCTGCACAGCCCAACAAAAGCTGTATCCCTAACCTTAATAATAACCCGTTATTGTAGAAACACATCTAACAAAGTCCATGTATATACTAGACAATAATGAGAATATAACAAAGCTTGCATTTAAACACTAAGCAGTAAAACAACCCAAGTGTATGCAGGTTAATTGAAATCTGTATCGGCATTTGCTGTCACCAAACACAGCTATTCGTCCTGGGACATTTGCATTGAGTTAAATTCTTTTGGACAGCCTAAACAAAGCATTATTCTTAACCATTTCCAATTAATGTCTTACCCCTAACCTTAACCTAACCACAATGGAAATCTTAGCTCAACCAGTTCCCCAGAAATTAGGTTCTGCCTCATTATGACCAGGTTTTGGTCTCCATGAGGACTACTGGTCCCGACTAGGGCAGTGTTTATGCCAGAAAAGGTCCTAAAAGTGTAACAAATACAATTACACACACACATACACATACACATTATGAGGAGAACCTGTATAGTTCCGGTAGCCTCCTCATGTTGGTGGGTGTACATTTTTATAGGTCAACAGTTTTAGAAACGGGCTTCATGCTGCGTGGCGAACTAAGCACTCCTTTCCACTTACCTGTGTTGCTATGGTAACCATGGGGGCTAGTAGCCGAGGCAGAACAAGTATAACAATGATCCAGAATATACCCTTTTTTTTAAAAAGAGAAAAAAAAAAAAAAACTCAGCAGGGTGCATTATATTGACACCCATGCAGTATGACGGCATATGTACCAGAGGTATTTTTAAACTGGAATTCATATTTGTCTGGAGGAACATAATCTGTGATACACTCACACAAATAAACATCTATATTTCTCTGTATATGAAACTCTCAAAAACCATCTTAAAAAAAAGGCAAATTAATAATTTGACGATTGTAGAAAAAAACAAGGCAAATATGCTGCCGGATTAAGATTGATGTGGCAGATAATGGAGAAAATAATATGCTGGTAGGGTTATGTTGCGTGGCATGAAATTATACCTGTCTAGTTTGTGCTGCGAGACACTGGTCACTCTGTCAGCATAGAGTGTCAGAGGGCAGGATGTGTAATTGGGAGCGTTATTGGGATCACCTGCAGTTTCCACAATAACAAAGACCAAAACATACAGTACTAAAAACCTTTGGCAGATATTGCAAACAAATAAACATGTCATTATTTTTCTTTTATGGAGCAATAATTATGAAGATTTATACCTTTTTGATTATTTAACGTTGCATCTAGTGCCACCAAGTCTGTGACTGTGCAGACGCTTTTATCCAAAGCGACTTACAAGAGAGGAATAAGCTACTTGGAAATAACTCCACTCGATAGGAACAGTGGACTGTTGGAGGGTGAGAGTGCCGAGGTGGACGCAATTGCAGATGGAGATTGTGCAGGGGAGGGGGGAGGGCAAGTGGTAGGACAGAAAATGCTCTTGGAAGATCTAGGTTTTCAAGAGCCTCTTGAAGATAGACAGGGACGCCCCTGTTCTGGTAGCGTTTGGTAGGTCATTCCACCAGCGTGGAACGACACATGAAAAGAGTCTGGATTGTCTTGTGCGTGGTGTTTGGCACCACCAGATGACAATCCTTTGAACAGAGTAGTCGAGGGCTAACATGAGTCTTTAGGAGAGCATTTAAGTAGGTGGGAGCAGACCCATGAAGCACTTTGTAGGCTAGCATCAGTGATTTGAATTTGATGCCAGTGGAGCTCAATGAACAGAGGGGTGACATGTGCCCTTTTAGGCTGATTGAAGACCAGGCGAGCCGCGGCGTTCTGGACCATCTGTAGTGGTTTCACAGCACAGGTTGGGAGGCCTGTTAGCAGGGCGTTGCAGTAGTCAAGGCGGGAGATGACTGTACTAGGAGCTGGGTAACCTGTTGAGTTAGGTAAACAGGTAAGCTAAGTCGTGCAATTTAAGAGACTGAATTTGCTTCATCCAAGGCAGTCATATTTTAATCCCAAATTGGATAAACAAAGCTGCTAGACATCACTTCTCTGTCATCATAGCATTCTAGTGGACCAGGGGGTTTGTTAGTGGTTCTCTGGTTCTGGTTAAGCGATTCTGATGTTGGCCAAAACAGCGTCCTTGCCAGCAGAGAGAAATCAAATCGCCGGCAGACTCGGCTGGGTTCACCCAGACTATGTGGACGTGGAGATGAGGCAAAATCAACCACTTGTACCTGCAGCATATATTCCCTTAGACACAAACCAACACTTTGAATGAGCAAAACTGACAAGTGAAAATAGTACATTGCTCAGTTGGTCAGCCCATCTTCACTGCTGCCGTGGATTGCTGCCGTTGGCGGTCAGGCTTACAGTTCTTTCGCCGTCGCTCATGAATTAGTCAACAAGGTTTTCTTCCTTGGGAAGTTTCTTTCCCCTCCCGGTTTTATACAGGCTAGACATTTTCTCTCGATTGGAAGTGCCAGTCTTTATCACTGACTCACCGTGCTTTCAGATAAGTGCTTGTGGCATTGTCTGACATTGTCTCACCGTCTTCCCCCACACCACACATACCCTTCATGAGTAATTGGCCATTCACGACTCTAATCACTTCTGCCTACAGACATGGTCTGACATTACATCATAAGAACAAGTACTGTTTTGTGTTTTCCCCGACCTTTAGCTGCAAACATTTAAAGTCGTGGTGAAATTGATCTAAAATTTCAGCAGCCATGCTAGATATATCTGCCCATAGTCACCATGGTGTCTATGAATTCTGACTCTCCTTGTCTAAAATCCACAATGGATGTGCTAAAAAAGTAATGCAAAGATTGTGAAA
Source organism: Solea solea (assembly GCF_958295425.1). Lineage (NCBI taxonomy): Eukaryota > Metazoa > Chordata > Actinopteri > Pleuronectiformes > Soleidae > Solea > Solea solea. Next base: position 21,358,270 of record NC_081144.1, on the reverse strand, counting down.
ACTATTCTAAAACTGTTCTGAGTACATGCCTTAACACTTGACACTTGGCCCCAAAACTACTACAGGCAAAATCACATTAATCCTTCACAAAAATATAAAAACAGCACTGCCAGTGAGCACAGTAGTGAACAAAGCGGCATAGATATAAATGGCATCAAAGCAGAAACACTTTTTTTAACAATATATTAGTTTTGAAACATTTAAGAATCCTCTTGTGTGCAAAGATTAATCAAATTAAATATGCACACTTTCAGCCAAAACACATACATGTCACATAGAATAGCATATCTTTATTGTCATTGCACATTCACACTATACAAGGAACTTGGATCCTGCCAGTGCTAAATTTGCTTATGATAGCTAACAATGATGAAATTAAAACACAAACCTTGTCTCCTCCTTGTCACATACTGTAAATCTATACATTTCTCAAATGGATGCTCCCGATATTTTCTCAAACAAGTCTTGCTTTCTAGGCCACACGGCGGTGTAGTGATTAGCACTCTTGCCTTTGCAAGAAGACCCGTATTTGAGCCCCGGGGCCTTTCTTAATGGAGTTTGCATGTTCTCCCTGTGTGTGCGTGGGTTTTACTCTGGGTTCTCTGGCTTCCTCCCACAATCCAAAAACATGCAATATGGGGATTAGGTAAATTGGACACTCTAAATTGACCGTAGGTGTGAGAGTGAATGGTTGTCTCTGTGATGGACTGGCGAACTGTCTAGGGTGTACCCCGCCTATCGCCCTATGTCTGCTGAGATTGGCACAGCAGCCCCCCGCGACATTTATGTGGAGAATAGTGGTAGAAAATGGATTGAAGTATTGCTTTCTGCTTCATTTGAAAGTCACCCTCTCCAAAGCATTTCTTCCAACCAGAATGCAACAGTTGGTTTATTAGTCTTTTTCTACAATAAGGGAATTGCATATAGGAGACTGGTCTATCATTATGCAGTCATATATGTAATCTTTGGGATACAGTCCTAGAATAAAACTGAAAAATTAACTACCAGTGTGGACAGTATTGAAAGTAAGTTGAGTAGATGAAAATAGCATAGTTTGGAAGAAAGCGTTGATAAGTGTTGTGGTGTTCTGTTTGTGGCAAAGTTATACCTTTGATACCAACACTCAACACCTCTGCCTCTGCCTTTTGATGGGTTTCAAGCTAAAGTTTAAAACTCATTCATAAAACACATAAAAGATCTCTCCTCTCTTGCTCCCCTTCATTTTACTCTGTCCATTTGGTCTGTGCCACACAGAAAGGTATTCATCACTGTGCCATCTGGTATGGCAGCTCAGGTCTTGTGTGGTCTTCTCTCCAAAGACAGGCACAAGGACAAATTGACTTGGCTGCTTCTGTGCATCTTATGTTGGAACAACTTCACACAATTTGGCCAAAAACCAAATATGTGACTGTTCCCTCTGCTGCAAATATACTGTAGTACAGTTAAGCCCTGTTTCCTCCAAGTGTTACAGTTTGGTTCAGTTTGGTGCATCGCACAGTTATTTGCTTTTCCATCGTCCTATTTTGGGAAGGGTACCAAAATAATTGATCTGTTCTGTCCCAATGTTTGGCACCTTTCTGGAGCGGTACCAAGCGAGCTGGACCACCGCAGTACATTGTATTGTCGACAGAGAACGACCGTTTTTATGCGACATACAACCTGCAGCCTTTGCTCAAACATAACTTGTCCTTTTCTTGTGATAAACAGCCACATGCCAAGAAGAAAACACAGAATGCTGGATGCCCATTGTTGCTCTTTGTTTCCTGTCGCCTTCGTGGACACTGTGCTGCTTATGTTTTGTAGCCTATATAGCTGCGTAAATAGTGTGAGCTAAGCTACGTCATTTACATATCAGGCCCTCACCCCATGGTTGTATCACTTGGTGGAAACAAGGCCATTTCTAAAACCTTTCAATAATGAAACCTCCCCAGCTCTTTTTTGAGCTCAGTCTTCATGGATCAGTAATTCTATCAGAATGTAAATGTATCAATAAAATATGGTGGAATTCAGGGAAACTATTCTGTGCTGTAATCAGGTTCAATTTCCCATTGAATAAAAAATCTGCCTCACAGCAGATGAATCACTACAGTGCATCTTCCAACTGGCAACACTTACTTGTTACTTTTGCACATGAAACAAATGTGTGTTTGCGAAGCCAGCTGAAATTAGCTTTGAGCTTGTTTCGTGCTTGCCAGCATTGAGCTTCTTGGCAAACAATGTGACAGTGTTGTTCTGTTAGAGCCACACATTTTGACAACACATAGCTATCCTGCCAGCAACACCACTTGTTGAAACGGGCAAATTAAAATGTTGATTACGTCGCACATTTGGCCATTTCATTCAGAATTTATCTTTCTGTCTTTATCTTTTATTCTTCCTGTACCGTGTGTAATTCAGTTTATTTTTAATGTTAATCTTTTGGGTAGTGGTTGTTTTTCCGTGTTCTCCTAAATGACTCACTCACTCTATTAACCTCTGCATGTTTTTGGACTGTGGAAGGAAGCCTGATTACCCGGAGAAAACCCCCACTCACACGGGGAGAATCTTGGTCAAATCCTGGTTTGACCAAGGGCCTGTGATATTCTTGATGTGAGGCAAAGGTGCTAGCCATTATTACGTCTTGCATGATGGTGCAGTAGGAAAGGCTAAAAAAGCTGCATAAAAAAACATCACATCTCAAATAAATAAATATTTATATTCACGTTTGAGGCAAGAATGGAGAAGTTTCTGAGGCTTGAAGTCGGAAACAGATGTCATTTAGTGTAGTAATGCATTATCCTTTGCAACGAGTAAGATTAGTCACAATCTACAGCTCATTTCCTCAGATGAAGGCATGGCAACTTTGAAGAGATTTTACAAAGGGCAAGTTTTGAATGATAATCAAAAACCTTCCAACCCCAAGCTCATACTTAACAAACTAAAACGTTCATTTCTCTTCAACACCATCTGTGATCGCCTCTGTGTGTGGTTCATTTGCTCAGGCAGTCATATCATCCGCTGAACCCATGACTATAATGGGATGCAGTGCCAAGATATCATCATTGTGGTGTAAAGCTACAAATCCACATGGTATGAAATGGACTGGAACCTTTTTGAAAGCTGGAGGACAAATGGTTTGGCACATTTTGCTCTTGTGGGCCACCATTTGGGGTCACACTGTCGACGATGAGATGGCACGGGTGTTTCCAATGCTGGATTAGTTTTATGAGGAAAGTCTTGCAGGAGAGTTTGTGAGGGAGCTACACTGAAGAAACAAGGTTATGGTTGTGGTGGAGCATGAAGCATTGTGACACATTTCAAAACAATATGATGTAATTCATATAAGTGTGGCCCTGGCAAAGAGATAACAGACAGAATAGCCGATTTGGGAATGAGCCCAGAGAAAGAGGGCGTTTCAGAGAGACGCATAAGAAGTGAGTGGAGCAGTCGGGGTATAAACTGAAAACTGAGGAGTAAATAGTCATTAAAATGACAGAGAAAATGGCCTCAAGGTGAGCTGACTATCTTGGTTGGTGTGTTTCTACACATTCATCATCAGCTTGAATGTCCCATTTGTACTTTTTCAAAGTCAGAGTTGTTGTTCTCGGATGGTGTGCATCTCTCCCTCACTGATAAACCAATACATATTTAAACTCACAAGCCATTTAAAGGCCCAGTGGTTATTATTTAGGGCAGGGGTCTCAAGCTCAAATGACCTGTGGGCCACTGACGGTCTCGTCTGGTCAGTCAGGGCCAGTCAAGTAAAAAAAAAAGCCCAACTTTTTTGCGAAAAGCAACAGTTGCAGTGGACGTTATGAGCTCATATCATCAATATGCCGTATTAATTCCTTTTTTTAATATGTACACTATTGCCTTGTGTGAGCTTTTCTGTCTTTTACTTCTTCTGTCTTTTATCCATTATTCTGTACAGCACTTTGGTCCACTGTGTTTGTTTTCAAGTGCTTTACAAATAAAGTTGGATTGGATCATTTCAAAATATAAGTGGTTGTTTTACTATGCAACAATAAAAAAAAAACATTTATGATGCAAAATTAATCTATTCATTTAAAAATAAAAACATATAGAAATGACTCGTTATAACTTGATATTGTTTGGTGGGCCACATGAAATCGATTGGAGGGCCACATGGGCCACCCCTGATTTAGGAGTTTATGGTAGAAACTGAATCTACTACCTACTACTTTGTATTGGTTTGTATATAATTATATACAAAGGAAAACTTGTTTGTATGATGACTGCAAGAGACTTGAGTCACAGAGGCCACTATCCATTGAATCTGTGGTTGCTTTGGGATGGAAGTACAAATGTGGAGGCACCTTCTAAGTAGTCTAAGTAGATTGTCTAGTCTGCAGTCCACTGTGATGCAATAAGCAGCCCCTGAGTTGAGACACAGCTTCCGAATCACAGAACCTGGCATGAGAGACATAATATGTTCCCAGAAGAAGAAGTAGAAGAAGAAGAAAAGGAGGCCAACATACCCGAGCATGGCACGCTCTGAACTTTTAAAATGACAGCTCTGACCTTAAGGTTCACCAGCAGTGTGTCATGAGACTATACTTCATGTTACTGCGGTAATATCTGTTGGCAGCTCATGAAATAGCTCACAGCTGCCCCACTTTGTTGTTACTGTATGTCGCAGAGGTTTTGTGCGAGGATTTAAGCGAGAAAAAAAAAATGCACTTGGATTTTTACCGTTTTACAAATCCGGCTTGGAGCGACATGAACACAACACGGACGTCATAATTACAGAGCTCTCTAGAGGGAGGAACAGTGCGTTGTTAACATTCTGTAGTCTGAGCGGTCGAGGCTTGGACAGATACTCCAGAGTCCAGAATGTTTCCAGTGGGCTTGCTGGTGGCTGTGCAGTTGGCAACACTGTGTAGATAGATTCATAAATAATTCCCTCCCTGTTGTTGCCTGCTGCTTCTGGCAGGCAGCATGAGCAAAGAGAATCCATCGATTTCTTTCCAACTACGTCATGGACAGCTGGGGATGAATAAAGCGGCTAACGCTCACTCTCATCAGATTTTAAGTCATTTTCATCATTCTTTCTTCCCTCTCTATCGCTTGTCTCTGTGCGCGTAAATCAATGTTTCTTACTCGGTCACTCTGTTTTCACGTTACTCTCCTCGTCGGTTTACTCTCCTGCTCTTTTCTCCTCGTCTTTGATAGCAAGGCTAAATAAATCTTTGTCAGTGGTGAAGTTACGGGCCTATTATTCTTCATCGTGACATTGAACCTGGACACAGATAAAATATTTAGGGTCAGTGTTCAGCAGCTCTGCTGCCTGCATGGCTGAGCCTCAGGAAGGCTGTGAACAAACGGTGGACATCACTGCAACACAAGGCGGCAAATGGAAATGTGAGAAAATAAGAGGGAAAGTGCATAGAGGGCAGCTATGAAAGAAAATAATTACTCATAATAAAAAATGAAGAGTAGGACCCATTTACTCTAACTTTTATACTCATGCATTCTGCAGTTTTCTTTTTTTCTTGGTTTCCTAACATCATTCAGACACTGTGCTCACTGAATAAAACCAATGACAAGGCGAAGTGAATTATTTGTGGGTCATAAAGCATGAGATTATAATGAAAATAAAATAAAAACCTTGTTCACAATTATGTTCTAATGAGTGGCCTCATCCAGGTTACAATGAGAAATTGTTCAATGTAGGTCATTTTTAGATTATATATCCTGTTGTAAGTTTTATGTCTGAAATTGTTTTGTCTCTGTAACTATTTGTATTATGTGTGCCGCTATCTTGACCAGGACTCAGTGGAAGAAACGATCTGGTTTCTCAGTGGGACCTTCCTTTATAAAGGATAAATAAATGAATCAGCTTATAGGTTATACTCCGGATAAAGTGGATTTAATTACCATGTAAATACATGTAAATAAAAGTGTGTGTGTGGGGGGGGGGAATAGACATGATTTTCAATTGTGGTCAATTACTTTTTTATAAAACTAACAATAATTGTCATTTAAAAGTTCGGAGCGCCATGGTGAGTCAGCAATCAGTAAATCAATTCTGTCTTCCTGTGAACAACCTTGTCTTCTAAAGGAATTTCATTCATACGTGAGTGAACTGTAGTCTGTGTTATTGGACTTTGTTTAAGCATAGTCTGCTGTTGCCAGCTTTTGTAGATCCTTGTCCTTGTCCACAGGGCTTTATTGCTGAAAAGCCCAGCTTGTACACATGTTTGCCATCACTCTAGACTTTCCTGTAGCTTCTCTGCAGTCACACCTGGCTACATTTAGTCTCAGTCTACTAGATCTTTTTTTGACCAACATTTTCCATTAATGGCAATTTCTTAATGACATTTCACAACGTTGAAATTTCAAGCTTGAGGTACTTTAATATCTACTTATAGCCTATTTTCTACTTTATGGGCATCACTTGGCTCCATTAAAATTTTTAGACAGCTGTTACCGGGGAGCACACATTCATGGACTGTTACCAAAAGGTTTGAAGAGGTGGGACTCGACCTGTTTTACAAAACCAAATGAGTCAATTCAATTCTGACAAGTTAATGAAGTATCTAGATTTAAAAGTTGAAAGTATCCAAACTTTTGCCAACATGCCACAGATGAGTTCTAGATTAATGAAACCAATGAAAGCCATTAAAACTATTGGTCATGAAGTCTGAATAATTCTTCACCTGTGATTCATCAATCTTTAATTGGTTGCTTTTTCTTGTGAACCCCCAAGCAGCTGAGGAACCTACTTTGGGAACCATCACTTAAGAAATACTGGTTCTTATTATGTTGAATACTACCATTTTAAATTCTGAGCTCCTCCCATCTGATGAGAAGGTGCATTCAATTATTATATAACTATAATAGACAATCGTGACTTCTCCATCAAAGGGACTTGTACATGCAGCACAGCCGTCTTTCTTTCAATAGTTTCAATTTAATGTATAATTTCCTCCTCTCCTCTCTTCTCCTCTCCTCTCCTTTCCTCTCTAATTTTGCTCACCCCCTTCAGTTCTTTTAGACGTCTTGTAATTCAAGAAAGTATAATGAAGCAGGACTCTTGTCTTGTCCCTTTTGTATTGGAGGCTGTTATGTTTGCTTCTGTCACAACAATCATTGTCTCTGCTTTAGTCAACCACAGTTTTTGTTTTTTTTTATTTACCAAAACTCATAGTCACATAATATTAAATGTTGATATCTGCTATTTTTAAACTGGTTCAAACATATTCCTTCATCTAATGAAGTCCACATCCAATGGCGCTATAGAGGCTTTATAAGCTGCTACCTGACTGATATTCCTTCTAAAGGTGAAATGCAATAGTTCTTACATTTGAAATTGTCACAAATGTGACCCAATAATGATATTAACAATAGCTCTGTCCCACATACGTTAAGTGTCTGGGTGATGGGTGACAGTTTGATAATGACAATCAAAATGTTGTGACTTCACTGGTTCATGTCGCGATGAATGTCCATCTGTAATAGTTGAACTGTTCTCAAGTAAAAAATTAGCACCACCAACTTGGTGTGCTAAGCTCCTATATATTTACCTGGAAACACAGTACATTAACATTAAGTGTCTGAATAACATGGTATATTTTCACAAGGGTTAATTTGACGAATGAATAACTTAATATTGAACATAGATTAATAAATCTTCAAACTGCAATTAATGAAACACAAATGCAGCGTCAAACAAAGCATGCTGGGAAACTCTCCCCACAAACCCCCTACAAACTACAATACATTTAGTCCCCGTTCACACGAGGACGCTTGTGGATAAAACGACAAATATTTTATCGGAAGTGCCTTTCGTTTAGACGGTGACCGCATTTTTGGGGCTTAAAATTGCAAAAATCGGAAAATCTGAAATGGCGGTGTTGTGTGATATTGTATCACAGCGCCACCTAGCCGCCTGGCATGCATACCCAATCGAATTCCACAGACTTTTGCGTCACTGTATGCACGCAGAATTCCTCCCAAAAACGCTCGTCTAAACGCGGAATAAAAAGTGAAGACACGACGCCACTTTTGCGTCTTCTGTTCATACCGTCATCATGTAAACGTAGCCTTAATGTCTGTGCTCACTTTGTACGGGAGCCATGCTACTTGCACGCCTTGCACCATGTCAGGACCCTGAAACTGAAACACCTCCTTGGAAACCATGCATTATTATTTTCCTCTGGCAAAACATGTCAAAGTGTCTTCTGTCAATAAGGAATGCTTTCACAGATTGACAGTAGGTGGTTGTAATGAGCCAAGAAATGTTGGAATATGTCAAGAAAGACAAGGGCAAAGGAAACTTCTACTTAATAAATATGGATTGAAAAAGATTCTGATTTTTATGAGGGCTCCTCTCTGTTTTGTAAACAGGTCGTCAATTCAAATCAGTCATGCTTTTGGAGCAGTTGTTCCACTAAAGTGAGTCTGTTAACTGTGACAGAAATCCTAATAGTTCATTCCCAGTGAATGTGTTTTTGTATTTCATGATTTGCATCACCGACTCATTTGTGCACAACACTACTTTCCTGGGGCTAATGGTAGAGCCAACAATCAGTCAACATCAAACTAACAACAGAATGACCTACAGCTTCAATCAAGTTAGGTAATCCAACTTTCCACCTGGTATCTATCACTCAGGATGTGCACATATACAGCAACTGTCCTCCTTTCTCATCTGGACATTGGAAGAATTGCCTCTTGGCCAGGACTCCCTTGAAAAAGAGGTTTTTTCATCTCAATGGGACTTTCCTGGTAAAAGAAAGGTATTTTTCTCCATCCGTGTCATACACATTTTTCACTCACATTATTTCAATATTTCAACACAAGCGACTGACATGAACGATATGGCTTTTGTGTCTTTATGGGATATTTGTCTCTGGGATTTATGAAATTCTCATTATCGACTCACATCTTTGCACTGACTTTGTATGTAATCTCATCATGAGTCTTACCAACCCAGCAACCTTTACTGCAATGAACCACCATATTCTGCTTATCCATGTTCTCACCCAGTATGTGCAGGTTGGGAAAAGTGCAATCTTGGTTTGAATCCTCTCTCACTCCTTAAATGTATCATGGCAATCCCTCGTCATTGGGGTGCCCCATAGCTCTGTGCTGGGGTCCCTTCTCCTTGTAATATGCACCTTTTCGTTGGGACCAATTGTAACCATGCACAGTGATACTTGGTTGTGGCTGGCTGGTTCAATGTTTCCTAACTGCATTGTGTATTTAGCAGGAGAGGACATTCTATTTTAGTGTCTGGGCAGGAACAGAATATGTACTTAGTTTCATGATAAACGGAAATGTTAACTCTTCAGCTTATATAACACCTATGGTTTACAGTTCTTTAGCTTACAGTTTACATACACTCATAATGTTGTCATACAGACATTAATACACAATATTTGTACACTGTGCTGTGGCATTTACACGCTATCTAGAGGGTGCCAGAGAGCCATGCTTTACACAGACATACAACAGGGACATTACAATATGGCACATTTAATAATATACCACATAAACTCTGTTATACAATTATCTTGTTGCATGGCTTGTTCTATCATTTTACCATTACCCCATAGACTCAGTGTAGATTTCAGTTTCTCTCTCAGATACCCACACGGATGAAGAAATATTACTTTTAACTAAACCTCTCAAAGTCTCTCTAAGTCAGTCTACCCTTCCAGCAAGACATCAACATCAGAATGGCCTTCTTCCCTCATAACGACTAAGGTTGTACAAAACCCAGGTCTCAATTTTAATATCCTCTTCCGAGCATGTTGCGTCTTTCCTCTGGTCGTTTTCCTCTACACTGGTACAGATGATGGTTATGTCACCTCGACTAGTGCCATGCCCTTCTGGCATAATTTCCTTCATCCATAGTGAGCCTTTTACAGATGGTCCAGGATGCAGATTGTCTTCAGTCAGACTGAAAAGGTCACATGTCACTCCACCTCTCTTCAACTTCCATGCTGGCCATAATCAAATTCAAGTTACTAATGTCTGCCTACAGAGTCACCTCTGGGTTTACACCCTACTATTTGAAGTTATCATACAGACTCATCCTCGTTTCCTGCCAGTTATTGACACTGTCATGTCCACACTTCCTCCTACACGTTTTATTGCATTTATTACAGGGGTTTTTGTCAAATTTAATGTAAGAGGAAATCAGAGAGGTGGTTGAAAACATCTGACTCAGACTTGGATTAATTGTTTCAAAGCCATTACAATGTAAATGCTGTTGTTTGTTTTTAGCTCAATGCACATTTTAAAACTACAGCCTGACTGGTGTCATTGATATCTGACCTTGGGTTTAGTTTGTAAATCACTGACATGACTGAGTCGCTGTACACTTTCCATCTCAACTTTTGGTTTGTTATCCAGGATTGGCAGCATAAATCTGAACAAGCATGTGTGCCTCCATGCTACTCATGTGGCCTTCACTTAACCTTCAGTTGTTCTACTGGATCTCTTTTGTTGCCAAATAAGATTGTTTTGAAGTACTATCTGCCAGTTTTTATACCCAGAGAAATGACCTCATAAAAAGCTTGACATGGTATCAAATTTGCTTGAAGCTGCCATCATAAACACAATGAAAACATGTTCCAAATATTGCATTTTGTCTACTCCTCTTGGCTTCTTGGTCACAATTTCAACCACTGAGGCCACACTGAAATAAGATTGTGGTTTTATGTTCTTTGGTCATTTTGTTGTTTTTCTGGCACTGAATCCAGGGATTGGTTGGGCCAGTTGTTCCTCAGGGACAGATGGCAACATTTACTTACCGCATTTGGAGGAGCCTTTGAAATGGGACAGCTGAGTTGTTGCTGTGCTGTGACACAGTTTAGCCTTCAAAAGGAGGTGGCCCCTAAATTGAGACACAGCTATAGCATTTAAAAATGGGCTTGGAAGTTCATGTACACTCAGACAGGTGTGTCTTCTGGTTTTATTAATATTGTGCATCCTAGAATGTGAGTTTTACATTCTAAATATGACAATCTGCATGCTGCGCAGTCGTCTATCACAAAAAACAGCTCACAGCTATGAATGACATTTGCTTTGCAATTGTATAATTTATGTCATGCTACAATTAACTTCTTTCTCCCTCTTTCTTTCTGCCTGTCACTCTCGCTTCTTGCGCTCTCAGTGGGATTCCAGGAAAAAAGTGTGGAGTCATTATCTTTGCCGCAGAGGAGCTAAGTAACTGCAGGGTCAGTACACACTTATACACACACACACAGGAACATCATCATTTTGTTGGGAATTTCTATCCTGATGCAATAATTTGAAATCCTCTCCCCCAGCACGTATACATGCCTATGCTGCATGCAAGCATGCACACACACAAATGCACCGAAAACATATGAATGAACCAATCTTTCAAAGCTAAATATGTAACAAATGTGCAAGTGTAAATAACTTTATCGGGACACCATCCTCATGTTCTTTTTTCCCAGTGTTCAGCATTGATAAGCACTGATGGTGCGTTGCCCAGACCTCTCTACACTTCTCTGAATTTGTTTAAAATTAACTGTCAAGATAGTTTCCTGCTATGAACTAAGTGATTTTTCTCCTCCAATTTTTTCCATTCCCCTGTCACAATGATATATTAATCCCAACTAGGCAGTCAGATACTGACAGAATATCCCCTGTGTGCACGTGTGTGTGTGTATGGGCATGTGCACTGCAGAGGCAATTATGTGACCGGGTTTATCTTCGCTTGTGTTTACTTTCGTTTTTCTGCTGCTAAGAAGAAAAAAACCTCATTAACTGCTGTATCTTTTCATAAATATGCATAAAGTAAATCTCTTTGACTACATCACACACAATCCACTACCTCCCAGTAATAAAGTACAATTTAAATGAAACCCGGAATCAAAATCACCTTAAGCTACAAATTTGTTGTAAAGCCGTTGCGACTGCCAGTGCTCAGGATCCAATATTTACATCACTGAGTTTTCCCCCTGCCGGTTCCTCTCTATTCACAGGGAGTCAAAAAGTCTTGCAGCAGAGTTTCCCCAAAACCCCTGTGTCTTTGTCTCCAAGAAATGTGTTTCTGAAGAAAAACAAGTTGCTGGCTCCGAAATGAAATTGCATCAGAATAATTATATTTATGATCAACTTAAGTAATTGTCTTTCTCTTAGGATATTGCCACTATGCAGTTGTGTGCCAACAAGTTGGATAAGAAGGACTTTTTTGGCAAGTCAGACCCCTTCCTGGTTTTTTACCGCAGCAATGAGGACGGAACGTGAGTTTGGACATTCTTACATGTACAGTAAATACATTCACCTGCAGATTCATCATTAATCCAGCCACTGTTTCACTGTTGACATACATCAACTGATATACTGCTCATATTCACCTTGAATGGGGTGAATTCATGCTTTGCTGAAGTGTATTTTGAAAGTATTGCTCCACTCTGCTCAAATATTTCCAGCTGCAAGACGACGGTCTGTCAAGCAAATCATGTTATGCAAATATTCCAGCACAGGTGTTAGCCAATTAAATACATTTATGCATTTATGCTCTGACACCAAATTGTCTAAATGGAGGTCTTGGACATTTTCCATTCCATTTTCCACATTGCAGTTGTTTTTGTAGTGCAGTGCCACCGCCTTAGCAACATTAGCGACTCTTGCTAGGAAGTTGGTCATGGTGAGTGCTGTGCTCTTAACCCTTGAGATTATAATGTAAGGTGTTTATGGTATGGAATGAAAACGAATAAATACATTCTTTGGATATTAACAGATAAACAGTTGAGTACCGAAGCCTGATACTGGAGTCACACATACCTTTCTCTTTGGGTAGCTATTGGAGGTTAGCAGAGCAGTCTCTGTGATGGATAACTACGTAGCAAGAGTTGCTAATGTTGCTACACTTTGTCCAACCACAAAAAAACAGTTAAGGGGGAGTCTCCATTTGGGCTGTGTAGTATTTAAGTCAAGTGATAATCATGATTTGATTGGCTAGCACCTTTGCTAGAAATGTTTGCAGCAATGGACCAGGGATGTACGATATTGGACTTTTTGCTTATCGGGACTACTTGGGCCAATAACTAAAAACAATATGTATAGATTTTTCCACCAAGTTGCAGATGTAATTTACGTAATTTACTTTTCCTCATTGTGCAAAATAAATTGGAGCTGGAGAGGGTGCAAGCCTAGAAGTCAAGAAGGTAGCAGCCTACTCAACCTACTGGTTTAGTCGTTAGTCATATTTGGGGCATCTTCACATGTTTGCTGACATCCGATAATACATTCCAAAGCCAGTGTCGGCCTATACTGATATTGTGTTGATGATATCATACATCCCTAAAATGGTCCCATAATGCAGTTCAGCAACGCAGAACACTGCTCCATTCACCTTGAATGAGAAGTTTGACACCTTCATTGCATATGTGTGGGTCCAGCATGACACCAAGGACAATCTAACCAAAAGAGCCTTTCTCATTTCTAGATGTACACTTTTTGCATTTATCATCTGAAACGCCTTCTATTACTAACAAACATACTGTAAAAAAGGACCAAACACAACCTTTAATTGCAATTATCTACATGTTCTAGTTCCATATTAATGAAATGTTACACAACAGCTATTTTAGTTCATGCTATGAACTAAATGATATGCAAAAAATAATTATGCTTAAGGTAGGCAGGTGTAATTTAACCGACATAATGCCACTATTATTGAAAGGGTATGCTGTTAAGAGCACTGAGCCATTTGTAGATGCAATAAAAATACATGGCTGTAAAATAGGACTCTTGAAAATCAAGAACATTGTACTGGAAAAATAAAGACCTAAAGACGCGTTTAATGAGCACTTTGAAAGTCAAAGCTACATGTTGTATGTCATCCCAAATAATAACAGTTGTCCCACATAGTTCTCAATTCACTTGTTTCTTATACAAATCAACTCGCATTCTCAGTTACTCTTTTATTACATTCTTATACAATTGTGCTGTGGGGAAATGATTGTAGCAATAAAAGCCCATCTGAAAAGCTGTCATGTCCCCCAGATATACTTAAACAGATACATTAAAAAAAGAAAAGACACAGTAGCCTGCAAAGCATTTTGTTGAGTTGCTGCACAGGAGGCGGGAGATGGGAAACGTCGAAGTATCCACCAAGGTACAGTCTGAGCAATACGAGTATGTCGTCCCTTTTATAGTCTTACATCTTGTATTTGTGCCGACAGGTTCACCATCTGCCACAAGACAGAGGTGATCAAGAACACCCTGAACCCAGTGTGGCAGCCCTTCACCATCCCTGTTCGAGCGCTCTGCAATGGAGACTATGACAGGTCAGAGAGCATTTTACACAGCTCTGCTCTGTATTCAGACGGAGAGTGAATCATAACTCATGCTGAGGTGATTAACCTCCTTCTAGGCACTGGATAATAAGTGGTGAAATGTCCAGGAATAGCACATATTATTTCTTTCTTTCCTTGATTAGTTGAAGTAGAAGAAACTCAAAAGGCCCAATGAGACATAGGCATTATTGTTGTGAGTGACATCACGTGTTGCTGGGGCGGTCAGAATAATGCCAGCAGTCGGTCATTGTGTCCCAGGGACCAGCACTGGTGTTATTGAGACTGACTCAGTTTTAACACCACACTTTCAAAGTCAGGTGTGACTGTGCTGAGCAGTTGTACGAATAGTTCTGCATGCAAAGTGTATCTGATCTCAATTTATCTTGTCATCTATTTTGGCTGTTTGAAGGATGCTTTTTGATGAAGTGATCTGAATGCAAGAAGCTAAAATAAAACTCTTTTTAACATAAAAAGTACTTTATTACTTTCTGTGTTCTGTGTCCACAGAGTTTCTAAGCTTTACCACTTGTGCATACATGGGGGTTTCGGTCAGCGTCGGTCTAGCGTTCCATGCATTACATAATCAATCTCACATTCCATTCCAGTTGTGGTGATTTCTTGCCAGTAGTTTCCCCAAATCGGTGTGTCCTTGGGTTGTACATGTGTAGGTACAAGTGCATTAACACATTACTGAGTAATATATTACTGTAATGTTATTACTTTATCCAGTTATGCTTAGTGTAAATTGTTACAATTCAATATCAATATATTGAATTGTAACAATATCATTATCAATAATATTACAATTTCTCAGCAAACTAGCTGAGTTTCTAGATTCCGGGTTTTTATTTGTCGTGTAGAGGCTACTTTATCTTATGATGACTTGTACACACAGCAGGTCCTGACAGGTCAGGGAGGGAGGTCTCAAGGAATTGCAGTAAAAGATACTGAGAGGCTGCCATGTTTGTGGTTCTGCAGTTTAACTGATAGTTTTTGCTTCAATGAAGGGGATTCAGTTCTATATAAGAAACTTGTTGAACATCACTTTTTGACCGACAAAACTACAATAGTAATCTAACGAGTGATTTAAATGAAAAAACCTTATGACAGTTCCTTAGCAACGTGACCAACAGTGTCACCAGACTTCACACAACTGCATGCAAGTGCTTTTTTGTTGTTGTCAACCAAATAACAGCACACCAACAGCTCGGACTGGAAAATGTTGTGTAACATTGAGCATGCGCTGTCGGTGTGTGTGGTCTATGTGCTCACTTACCTCCACATGGAATTCTTGCATTCTGCCGCAGATAATATGTGCTAATGAGGACATTAGTGTCACATGGACTGTAACAGATCTGCAGATTCATGGACACACAGAGTATGAATCCTCAGTGGAAACGTTCTTAAGTCAGACATCTCCGAAATATGCTTATTCATGGTTACAGAGAGTTGCATAAGAAGATCGATACCCTTCCTCATAGCATTGGACAGATTTTGGATATTCTCATATCACGATATGACATCTGTGATGTATTTTCCTCATTTTAAAAGCCGTTGCAGTAGTGATATCAAGGCATTTAGTCAGACATTATATTAATGATTTATGATGTTTGCTTTGAGACGTTCAGAAGGAGATGCACACTGTGTCATTGTCGATCTAGAGAAAACTTATATTTGGGTGCCAAGAGACGTACTATGTGAGGGTGGTGCAGAGGGTGAGGTGTGCAGTTGGAGTGACAGATGGGTTCAAGGTAAAGGTGAGATTACACAAGGCTCATAAAGCTCTGAGCCCCTTCGTGTTTGCAATGGTGATGGACAGGTTGACAGATGAGGTCAGGCGGGAGACTGTGTGGACTATGTTGTTTGCCGATGATACTGTAATCTGTAGTGAGAGTAGGGAATGGGTGGAAGAGAGCATGGAGACGTGGAGGTATGCACTGGAGAAAAGAGGAGTGGGAGCAAGACAGAACACCTGTGTGTGAAGGACAGTAAGACAGGTGGCGTGGTGACGACGCAAGGAGTAGAGGTCGTTAAAGTGGATGAGTTAAATACCTGGGGTCAACCATCCAACGCAATAAACAGGAGTGGTGTGAGTGCAAAAGTGAAAGGGTGAGACCTATATGATTTGGAGACAGCGGATTAAAAGACAGAAGGGAGTGACCATGATGGACGGGATTAGAGATGGGCATATTTGAAGGACAGCTCAGATGAAACAGTTTGGAGATAAATTAAGAGACTCAAGGTTGAGATTATATTGGACAAAGAATATTAAAGATGGAGCTACTGGGCAGGAGGAAAAGAGGAAGACCACAGAGAAGGTTCATGGATTGTTGTGAAGGAGGACATGAGGACAGTTGGTGTAACAGAAGAGGACACAAGGGAGAGGACAAGATGGAGGCAAAATGATTTGCTGTGGTGACCCCTAAAGGGAGAAGGCAAAAGATGGAGAAGATCACATCGATGATGATGAATTAAATACTGTGCATTGTATTTATGAGGCATTAAAATGCCAATGAAGTACACCCGATAACGTCTAAAATTATAGATAACACCTGTAGATTAGGTACAGATCATAACCATATTACTGTGTTTTTTATGGTAGATAGTTTATTTTTTTTCAGAGCACAATACTTGTATACAATGTATCATCACTGTCCTGTGAGAAGTGCAAACCTCTAAAAATAAAACTTTCCATGAGCTCGGGACTTAGCCTTAAAACAAGGAGTTATTATTTGGAAGCCACATCACCCATGCCCTACATCCTCATGCATTACTTCACTGATTCTTTCTTTCTTTCTTTTTCTCTTCATATTTCTTTTCTTTTCTCTTCCTAAATCCCATTGTACAGTGGAAACCAATGTCATTGTGTCCCACAGATATTAGGGGGGGTGGGCAGACTTCATAATTCAAAGTTCACCTAACAAGCAATAACTCCTACCCCAATAATTTTCTTCAGTGTAATTTTCTGCTGTGTAATTGCTCCGTGTTCCCATCGTGACGCCGTGAAAATAGTTTTTATTACCATGCAGAACCTCATGTTCTCATTTGACTGAGAGTTGTCGATGTGGCAAAGAGCAGAGCTTCAGAAATGAGATGTTATTTGTCTATTTCAGGACTGTGAAGATTGACGTCTATGACTGGGATCGAGATGGAAGGTAAAAAGTTAAAACCACTTACAATCTCCTGAGTCTTCCATTAGAACAAAATGTGCATTTTCTACATTGTGGGGGTAAAAAAGCATTAGCGTTCAGGCAGAGCCTTGGGAATGACAGGCACATGCATACAGAAATAGATGAGAATAGAGGCAACGACATGACAGTTTATCTTAGATTATGAAGCTGGTGTTTATTCTTGCCTGTCTGTGTGGGTGTTGTCTGCAGCCATGACTTCATCGGCGAGTTCACCACCAGCTACAGAGAGCTGTCTCGGGGGCAGAACCAATTCAATGTCTATGAGGTGAGAAATGAGATGGGGGTGGTTTGTTGTTGCTCACCACTTTCGTCATATGAAGACCTTGTAACATGTAATTGAGGTGATTTTGTTATTTTGACTTCAGCTGGCTTTGCAGAGGCTGGTAAATACCTGCAACCCTCATAAAGCTTGTGCAGCATTTTCTTGTTAAAATGAGGGACTGAAATAGAGGTAATACAACAACGGATAAATGTAGGGCCTCTGAAAGTGGTAGAAATGTCATCATTTCTCCTGTTACACCAGCATCCTACAGCTGAATGAGGTGTAAGCTGAATGTACTACCCATAAGTATATTCTAGGGCTGTCAAATGATAATTATTTTTTTAATCGTGGTTAAAGGCAGAAGTTAATCGCAGTCACGTTTTTTTTTGGATGTTTAAAATCATGTTAATTGGCAATTTACAACAGTTTTTAAGTCACAAAGTCACTCTCGTTAATCTATCGTGTTATTTCAAATCTAAAGAAGTGCAATAAGCCTGAAGTAACACAATGTAGCGTTAACACACGTGAACTGTAACGGGCAGCTTCATTTGTTTATTTGATGTACTTCCTGACTAAGGCCGTATCCACACGGAAAGGTGATGTAACATAAACAATGTTTTTCGTTGTGGTTTTGTAAAAGTTTCCTGTAAACATAGCATCGTTTCAGGAAATTTCTTCATCCACAAGAAACCCCCTGAAACGCCTCAAAATGCTGTAGTACATATGCCAGGCCTGCAAGTGGCGCTGTAACACTAGAGTACACCACAAGAGAAGAAGAAGACATCACAGAAGTAATCAAGTAATCACAGAAATGGAGGCTGGATGAACCAAGCCAGGGGAAAGAGAGTGAAATAAAGAAAGCAAATAAAAGTTAGCATAAAACAACTTGGTGACTTTGTCGCTACATTTAGCGACTTTACAAACCCCCACCAATTTTTTTTTTTTCAAAAAAGCAACTAGTGACAAATCTAGTGACTTTCTGGCACAACCCTAATTACTTTCTAAGACAGAAAGGGTCAGTTCTGCCACACGAGTGAGCTTCATCTAGTTCTATTTACTGCAGGCGAGACAAGAACGAGGTGCAGATGTGCAGTGCAGCTGACCATGTCTGACAATCGCTGATCTGTTCATTCAAATAAAAATAGGTTTTTGTTTTCTCCTTCCTTATTTTCCCATTCAGTTTCACTGTTAGTTTTTGTCTAAGTCTCTGAGGACAGGACGTGTTCTAGTTTTATCTAGCGTCTTTTCAGGCTGAGTTTAGTTACTTTTCATTGAATGTAGTTGGCAACACTGTCAAACAATCTCCAAACAACAGATTATGATGATGACAATGACGACGTCGAAGATAGGGACGGCGAATGCCAGCGCAAGAGGGAGGTTGGACTATGACATCATCGTTTCCACCAAGTAGCTTATTTGTCATACACAAAAATGCAAGGGTAGCGTTTCAAGACTTTCCCACTATGGGACCCATTATAAAAAAAAGTTTCCGTGTGGATAAAGCGCCAATGCGATGAATAACCTATGCGTATTCACCTACACTTTCCAAGTAGACAGGCCCTGAGTGATTCATCCACAGGTTTACCTTATATGGCTATGAACTGATAGCCATAATGTGTGTACACTATATGTGTATAATTCTTAAAGCAATTACATTTAGTTTTGTTTTGTTAAAATTAGCCTTTTACATGTACTTTAGGTAAGGGTCTTGCCATCTTGTGCTGCCATGTATCTACAGCAGCTCACACAAACTAACCAGCCAGAGTTTGTGGTCAGAAGTGGATGTTTACTTCACAAACAAAGCACAACATCCATTTTGTTGTGTGTTCTGTGGGCGACCGCAGTTCCTAACACCTGGGGGAAAGTTACTCGTGAGCAGAGGAGTCCTTGGTTTGTTATAGTCTTCAGTCTCTCCATTAGGTGTCACTAATTCTGACACACTTGACCTTTAACTCAAAGCAGACAACTGTGCAAAGCAACTGTTATTAACCACCAGTAGTTTAAACATTTGGAGGACAAGTAAACCTTAAGTAATTCCTCAACCTCAAAGAAAACAAATGCTACCAAGCTAACTGTTGTAGCATGAGCGTATAGTATAGCTGGTCAATGTTTGCTCAAATTACCACAAAATCAGAACCAAAACTTCAAAAATTCTGCAAACTTCCAACGCCCATGTCCAGATTTGTATATTAAGTATGTAATATTAAATGAAGTAAACATATTGAAACACTGAGAGCATTTCTTTCACTTATTGTTTTTCCATGATTATTTTTTGCTCGGTGCTTCTGTGCTGTGCTCGACTCGGGTAACGAGCATTTCTGACCGTTTCTGTGTTTTCGGTCTATTGAGTCTTTTCTTTCCTGACTTTATGTGTTACCTGCTTTCATGTATCTTGTTTTGATTCTCAGTTCTGACCTTTGTTGGCCTCACAGTCCAGCTAAGCCTTGGTGTTAAATCGTTAGGGAAAAAATAGCCTGTCCAGGTCATCTATCGTGTTTCCTCTCCAATTGACCACTATTTGAGTTCTACTCTTGCATTAACCATGAATGGTTATGACTGTTATTTTAATTAAAACTAGCCAGACTAAAATATTCTCTCGCAAAGTCTACATTCAATGATTTGTGTGTAGAAAAAATAATTAAACTGGTATATCTGCTATACGCCATCAAAACCATTGCTCCAAGCAAACTTGATTTCCATTGCAGCATTGTGAATAAATAAATCATCACAGTCAATATAAAAATTTTTTTTTTAAAGACTATGACAGTTGCATGGATGATTCGGTCCTTTAAGTCCATTTTCAAGCTTCATACTCTTTCTATACACACACACACACACAGCTAAACATAACATCCCTTCCAATTCATGGACTGATACTATTATCATGAATCTGCTGAATTATTCATGTTCATGATTAAACATCATTCTGGGATGTGAAGTGGTTTTACAAGTGCCCTCTCAATCTATAACTTCTCATCACTGGCAGGTTTTAAATCCCAAAAAGAAAGGCAAAAAGAAGAAATACATCAATTCTGGAACTGTGAGTACACCCACGTCTCCCATATCTGCCTGTCACTTCCTCTGTATTGATATTCATGGTTGTTTTCTACTTTATACCTTTATACTGTCGGCATCATAACCTCCTACATCTTCTTCTCTCTTACCGACTCTCTCACTGTCTGGCACCTGTTTGTCATTTTGTCTTCCTCGCTTCCTGGCACTCATCCTCTTTTACCCTCCCTCTTTGTTTATCACTCTCATGCGTATGTGTGTGTGTGTGCACCAGGTAACATTGCTGTCCTTCAAAGTGGAGTCCGAGTACACCTTTGTGGATTTCATCCGAGGAGGGTGAGTGGAATAATAATCAGCCATCCTCTGTCCTCTCAGTGAACATGAATAGCCACCGTTTTGGTTGTTTATATTTCAGTTTGTGAGCCTGTGTGTGTGTGTGTGTGTGAAGTTAAACGTCCCGGATTGCATCTTACCAAAAGCTGTTTTGCAAGCATCACGGTGAATTCCTGTCGGCTGTGAAAGACCCAGGTTTTTGGAGACATTTGGATTGATGAATCTCACATTTGAATACCTAATTTATTTAGTTCATTCCCTTTTAATAGCTGCTTCTATTTGCCTTACCTAATTAGACCCTGAAAAGTGGAATGCAGCTCCACCATACTAATTAGCCAGGGAACCAGTAATTATGTTTGAATTATACTGTGAGTGTGAGTGTGATGCTCTTTGTTGTTTTCCTCTTTGATTCCCACTTTATTTGACAGAACCCAGCTGAATTTCACAGTGGCTATAGACTTCACTGCATCTAACGGTAAGTCACTGACTTTGTTGTTGCTTTTGTGCATATAATATAACGCTACAACTCTACACTGGCTCCCAGCCATTGCATCACAACACCAATATGCCCTAACCCTTACAAACAGAAATCAATCTCGACACGAGGCCTTCACATCTTGAAGAGTAACTGCCAGTGATGAATCAGATGTTTTACACAACCAACAGTAAAGGGAATTTGACAGTTTAAAATGTTAGATGAAATAGTATTTGCTATACAAAGACCATTGGCCTGTATGGGTTTATTCATTTGTTCAATTGTAAAACTACAAATTTAGTCTGTCACTAAGCCACTTTAGTCCATTATTGTACTCATATCTGTTCATGATTGGTGGAGGATGGACATGAAAGAACACCACAGTCAGTACCCTTCAGTAGATATTCTACAAAGAGTGAAGTTATTTGAATGTGTAGAAAAGATGGTTTGAAAATACTCAAAATATAATTTGGTATAAAATATTATTCTTGAGTTTTTGTGCAAATCACTTGTATGTGTACAGCATATATCACAGTACATGGCTATCAATGTTGGCTGGGTAAATGATTAGTTTCCCCATTCAATGCAATAGCACTGAGGTAAGAAGTAGTGTATTGTTTCCAAGGTTGGAGTCAAGCATTAAGATTACCCAACTGTTTACTTTTGCATTGTAACTGTGACAAATTTCCTAATTTCACAAATCTGAGGGTTACATTTTTATGTGGTGCCACTTTTTGGCACCACA
Source organism: Solea solea (assembly GCF_958295425.1). Classification (NCBI taxonomy): domain Eukaryota; kingdom Metazoa; phylum Chordata; class Actinopteri; order Pleuronectiformes; family Soleidae; genus Solea; species Solea solea. The sequence continues at coordinate 21,335,964 of NC_081144.1, read as the reverse complement.
TAAAACAGTGGTGCCACTGTTTCTAACCTTTACTGTTTAGAAACAGAGGTTTGTAAACCACTCACTCTCCCACACCAAACTCTATAGAGAAAATCAATGTTTCTAGCTCCAGGGGGCAAAAGGGGTTCTGGTCTACTGCCTCTCTTGGCAAGGTTGTGTCCCTTTAGTAAATCTGAACAAGGTGTTTTTGTGACTTTTTCAAACACCAAAGTCACAAAATAACACATTTGAACTCAGTGGTAAAGGCAGCAGTGGATCAATAATGCCTGTTTGCTGTGATATTAAATCACTGCTTTCCTCTATGGAGTTTGGTGCGAGGAGTGAGTTGTTTACAAAATAAAACAATCTTTGGTTTCTAGCTGGAAAAGGCTGTCCCACAGTGAAATAAAGCTGTGAAATAATACACATTTGCGTGTGTAGATTTTCTCATGGGAGTTTTTCTACGGTTCAAATCTGTTTTCCCTGGTTCTCAGAGATGGTGGCGTGCACAACCATAATTCCCCCTTTCCGTTTTGGAAATAACATGACCTTTTTATGACAGGTACACTTATGCATATGATGGCGGCTGTTCTGAATATATTCAGGCTCTTTTCGTTTTTGTTACATGTTGAAAAATGCAGTCAACATTGTGTGTAAGGTGTGCGGGGCACGGTGAATGTATTTTGCAGGCATTCTTGTGGCACAGTTTGAAGTTAAATGGGATTGGGAGAATGCATTACCGCTGCTGCAGGTGTGTTTGGAGCAGGTATCTATTGTGGCTAATCAAATCAGCACCCCAACCCCCACCCCGTGCCTTTCATACCCTTTAAAGGAAGGACACTTTTATAACAGAAGAGGGTCCAGACACGTTTAATCCCAAGGGGATAAAAGGACAACAACACTCAGGCATGTTTAAATTACATGTTGTAATTCTGTTTATATGAGTCTTTTTTCTCTCTTCTGCAATTACCACATATTGCAGCCACAATTTCTCACATTGTTCATCACACCCATAGCCTCGGTGTATACTGCAATTAAAATGGAAATGCTCTGCTACTTTGGGAGAACACCCACAGGAAAACAGGAGATAAAGTGTATGGTGTCATCCTGGCGTTAGACATCTTCTCTTTTACTTACGGTTACATATTTGGTGCATTTTCTGTAAAGTTTGTCAACCCACCAAAAAATGTGTTTCTGACCAACTTGCCACATTTAATTAAAAAAAAGTTGTGATAATTGAGTTAATAAAAAATTCATGTAAAATTCAGCAACATTGTGTCCACTGGAGGAGCTGAACACACACACACACACACATACGGCCTGTATGTGTGTGTGTGTGTTCAGCTCCTCCACTACTTTCTTTAGTGCGGACCAAAGTCTGTAAGCACCACCATCTGTACATAATATGAACATAAACGTACCAGTTCTGCTCAACAAACATGTAGAGAAGTGACCTTCATCTGCTTTGGTCCCGCCTAAAGCGTGAATGTAAATCTTTGTCTGATGGAGGAGCTCTGCCCTTCCTAATACATTGCCACACACACACATACTGGTTTATTGGCTTATAAGTGGGGACCAAAGTCTGTCAACGTTGTCAATGTTTGTATTTTAATTGTAGCTGAACATCCTGTAACACAGTCCTGCGCTCTGTCTCCCTCTTTCTCGATCAGTGGTACTGCTATTTTTTTTAGAAATGAATCATTACCATGCCAAATTTCCACTGCCGATACAGTGTATTTCGCAGGTGAAAACCAAAGTGTGCAATCATTGATTTCACCGTGTCACGTGTGTCTTCCAAGGAAACCCATCCCAGCCCACTTCACTCCACTACATGAGTCCTTACCAGATGAATGCATATGCCATGGCTCTGAAAGCTGTGGGTGAGATTATCCAGGACTACGACAGCGACAAGCTCTTTCCCGCCTATGGTTTCGGAGCTAAGCTGCCCCCTGATGGCAAAATCTCCCATGCATTCCCACTGGTGAGACACACACACACACACACACACATACACATACAGAGACACCTCCACAGTTTACTCTAAGCAGGGTGTGGTGTGGACCAGGAGTTGTTGCTGTGACAGCAGCTGGTCACACAAGTTGAGAGGTTGGCTCATCTTCCTGCCAGCGGGAATCTCCCAGCATCTTCCACACATCCTCCTGAGGGATGAGGGGAACCAGTCACAAACTGCTGGATGCTGAGCTGAAGTGATGCCAACTCTGTGCATGTGTTACCAAAGTTGCTATCATATCTGACCCGGATCAGTTTAGTGAGTGAGTCAGAAGGAGCCGAATCTTGAAAAGGAACCGGTTATTACAGCTCTACTTTTTAAGGTGAACAAAAATGGCAAGTGGCTCATGTTAATAAAGCAAATGGTCCCAAACGTTTTCCCTAAAGCTACATTTGTGATTAGCTTCTTGCAGCTCGGTAGCTCAGAACAGCTGATGATGAAATCCCAGAACATCCCATCTAACAACATTATGACCTTCTTCCTCATTTATATCGTGAAGTAAAGCAAATATTAAATAATTATTTGAAGAAAAAAACAGGAAAAATATGCACCCCCATTTATGCTGAGAAGATATGGCCATGAATGTATATTAGTTTGTAATTAGTATTATCACAATAACTGTCGGATAATTTAAGCAGTTGAAGTGGATTTCAATTTAATATCTCAAAGTGTGTTAGCACACTGCCGAAACATTCTAAGTTTTGTTATGTCGCTATTGAGTGTTATTGTGGGCCTAACAGTGTAATCTCGTCAATGTCAAAGTCAGGTAATGAACCTGTTTGTTGTGCTGCTTGTATTTAATGAATGTGTTGTGCTGTCTGTTACAGGGAGGAGAAAGTGACAATCCAAACTGTGTAGGAATAGAGGGCGTTCTCGAGGCCTATTTCCAGAGTCTGAGGACGGTGCAGCTCTACGGTCCCACTAACTTTGCACCTGTTATTAATAAAGTGGCAAAGTAAGTTTTAAAGTCCATGGAATTTTGGAACTTGCAGAAGGGAACAGAACGGTTTAACTTGTTTTCTTTTTTTGTCCTTAAAACAAGTCATTTAGTGTGTGAAATTATAGTACATTTTGAAGATCCCCCAAAGAATGGGACATCAAGTAAATTTGGTCTAGTGCCAATATTTTTCTGGTCCAAAACATCATATCAAACCACTTTTTTTTCTCTACTAATCTTTTGCCTTCTAATCCAACAATTAAAGATTGTACAAAAATGGCACATTTAAGAGATGGGTTGGTTTAAAGTCGCTTGTAAACTAGACTTCGTGCCCTACTGACCTTTGTCTCAGTTAATCTTTTGTGAGAATAAAGGCGTAAATAAAAGTAAATAAAAAATAATAATAATATAAACATGATAGGACGTGTGCAGTGACTCAGTAGTGAAGAGTGTGTATTAGTGTAGAACAACTGTTTTAGAACACAGTGCTTTTGAATTTAGGGGTTTCATATGTGTGTTTTATTGAAAAAAAGGTGAAATTACAAACGGATAACGATAAACAGTGGGAAAACTGAATGTATGTCATCAAACCTTACAGATAAAAATGAATAACTACGTTGCAGTATCTTTCATACAAAGGGGACACAGGCAAAATGGCAATGTGGAATACTTTACCCACTGTCAAATAATAAAATGTTACTTTAATATTCCTGCAAATACAGTAAAACTTTACACGAGGGAGCGCACAACTGAAAAATGTTTCCTCTGGCTAAAACATTGAGGGATGGTGCTACAATTTCACACCATAATTTATTTACACAGACTCTGTGTTCCCTCTACTTTTCATTTGGAGCAACATTTTGTCTTATTCCAGTTCAGAGTCTGTTTGTAGCACCTTTTTCTGTCCTTTCTCTTCTCTCCTGTCTCCCTGCTCCACTGCATGTAAGGGCACACACACACACACACACACACACACACTGAGATCTGATGGGGTGGAGTGACTGTGTTAAATGTCTCTCAAAGCTAAATACGGACTAACTTCAACATGAAAACCAGGTTAAAAATATCAGCATTTGTAAACACGCTGCCACTCATCATGAACCAGGTAGCAGAGCAGAGGCTGCAGCTCTGAAACACCGCTGCACATCCTGCTGTGTTTAATTGCAGACGTCACTTTGACCTGTCTGAGCTTTCGGAGAGGAAGTTCTCCTCCTCGACTCTGCAACATAACACCGCAGATTTAGAAGTTTCTCCTCAGATCCTGTAGAACTCAGAACTAGACTGAAATCAAAGCTGCAACATGTGACACGGGAGGAACCGTCAGTCTCCAAAATAATGTTTATTTTAACCCTTTGTGCTCACACGGCCCATATTTGTGCCACAGGTGCTCCCATGGGAATAATACACAACTCCTTATATGGGCATCCTGAAGGTGTGTGTTTAAGTCACATATTCAGGCTTTAAAAAATGTGTGTGTGTGTGTGTGTGGGGGGGGGGTTCATCTTCTTATGAGTTGTTGAGTCAAAGGTATGATTTATTTTATATTGCATTTTTCGTCGTGATATAAAGTAGCAGTTATTGTGATATTAAGTAGCAGTTATTGTGTGTGGGTTATAAGTGAACTTTGAACTGTGCCGTATCTCCAAGTTTCACTTAATTCAGTCCAATTTTAGACATTCTGAGTACTTTTTTTGCTCAGGTGTGTTTATATAGTTTGTGAACATGCCTAGGTTGTGCCGAAAAAAAGCATATAAGACACTCTATGTTGCACATTCTTGTAACTTCTGTATATGCTGTACTTTTTCACATCGTAATGGAAAAAAGCAGCCGGAATGCTTTGTGTTCTAAGGGTTAAATAAACTCACAAATTGTCACATTAAGTGATTTACTTTTTTTAATAAAATGAATTATTGAATATTCATGCCCTAGTAAAGGTTCAGACTTCTATGTGATAACCCAGAGGAGAGAGTTTTGTGTGAGACCAACAGACAGGTATGTTTTGTGTGTACCTTCGTAATCTGGTGTACAGACAGGGTCCTAATGCAGGTGTGTGTGTGTGCACATTTCACAGCTGTGCCGCAGAGATTACAGATGGCTCTCAGTACTTTGTCCTGTTGATGATCACAGATGGAGTGATATCAGACATGGTCCAGACAAAAGAGGCTGTGGTCAATGTGAGTCCAAACACACACACACACACACACACACACACACACACTTCTCCTCTGCTGCTCATGTGCATCTTAACATCCTGTTTTCTTCAGATATTTTTTTTTTTTACAGCAATGATGCTTTCTTTGAATTGTGGATGAGAGCAGCTCCGGATCCTGTGATCAGTTATAAAAATAACTTGCCCTCATTCACTTTATTGAGAGGTCAAAAGCTGTTTCACAAACACATCTGATTAATGTTTAACAGGTTTACATAGTTCTGAGTGATTTCTCTCCATCTCTCTCCAAATTGCCTGAATGTTTCAAACAACCTTACCTATCAGATTAAATAACGATTATAAAAAAAAATGTAAATTTGATCCTATTTCATTATATCATTTATTAATCTTTCCTGTTGTTTCCTGCACAGGCTGCGTCGCTCCCGATGTCTATAATCATTGTAGGTGTTGGTCCTGCTGAGTTTGATGGTGAGTGGTTCATTTTTGTAATAGGTCTGTGTGTGAGTGAGGAAACATGACGGATGAAGGTCACACTCAGCGACAAAAACAAACAATCTATTTATGGTCTTGCTCAGTGGGTGCCTCAATAATTTAGGGGCGTCTGAAATAACAATTATTATTATTATTATTATCATCGATAAATAAAGTGGAACATGAAAGTGTATGTTATGCTTTCTGATCAAGTTGCCAAAAGATGTACAGGGTAAAAAGTATAGGCCCAAGCACTGAGCCCTGTGGAACTCCATAATTAGCGTAATTATAAAGTTACCCCTTTCCGTCCACCATGTTTCTTTTCACCCCAACCAGTTGAGGAAGATGGCTGCTCATCTTTAAGTCTGACTCTGTCAGAGAAATATTCCTGTTAAAGGGGAGTTGTTTTCACCTGTGGAGAATAACATGGGAGAAGATGAGTGAGTGAGTGATGCCTAGTGCTTGCTCATTGTGTGAGCTGTTGGGTTTTTCTTCTCTCTATAATACTGGAAGTTTTCTGCCTTATGATGTACAGTGCCAGTGTCCAGTTTGACCAACTTCTTTGGCCCAAATATCAAATTATGCGCTGAAAGTGCTCACTGCTCCAAAAAGCTGACATATTTTCATCTCAGTGCGACGCGGAGAGACGGGGGCACTGCAACGGATGCATGTCATGACTGTGTCACTACAGCATTGCTTTGCTCCATAGAATATAATGTGGTTGTGTAACAAGTGTAATCAACACACTGTTGTGTTTCATAGCCTGTGATCCATTCATTGAGTTGAGTAAGTCAGGATGTCAGGAAGATATTTGCCCTGTATAGGGATGGACAGTTAGTTTGTTTAATGAATTAAGTGGTATTAATGGTTGAGGGCAATTTCTGTGATTTCTCTTTTATCTCTGCTGCCTGTAAACACGCTGCAGAAGCATGGGCTTCTGTAGTTCATCTTGGAGCAGCACTACAGCCAATCCTCTGTGTGCTCACGTTTGTATTGTAATGTAAACAGAATGCATTAAGGTCAATAACTTAGATAGACATAGTATAGGTCCTGAAAAGAAGAAAGAATTAATTTGAAAAAGCTACTTTGGAATTTGACTCTTAGCTTTGAGAAAATGAGGAAACAGCTGGATCATGATTGGCTCTTCATATAAACAAGTACCGGTTCCCCTTCTTGGGGGAGTAACTGGAGAAAGTCAATAAAGGCAATTGTGGATGCACATTACAGCCCACTGATGAGTTAATGACTTTTCAGTGGGGACTTTTTACTTGATTTCTGGGAGTTTTAAACACAGTCTGTCCTGGTGTTTGTCCTCATATTGTCTTTTCCCTGACCTTTTTTGACCTCACCTGGTGCTCGACAGCCTTCCTGAGGCAGTTTCCACACATCCAGACTGTTTCTGTTTTGTTTGTCAGAGTGAGTGCAGATGCCGGATGTACACTGCTGTGCAAGTGCTGTCTCTGAACACCTCTCAGACAAACATTTCCATCAGAGCACAATTTGGGAGCGAGCACGTCCTTCTATATTTGGCCACGGTCGAAATGGCTGTCTGAGAGCGTTCCCGGTAAATGCACTGCACAGCATTCCCCACCAGTTGCCAGAATTATTTTCATTTTCTGACCTGCAGTGTAACTGTACATCTTTTTTGCTCCAGAAGGAATGACATTTTTGGTGCATAAAGCATTGAAACCCCTTCCCCGCTGAATATCTTACTTCCATGCTGAGCTCCACCTGAGCAATTACATTAGTAAAAAAATAAAAAGGAACATCCTGTACCTCGGTTTTATTCTCCTGAGGTGGTTTAAAGTATTCAGCCACACTCTCTGTGTTACTTTCTGCCCTTTACAGCGATGGAGGAGCTGGATGGAGACGAGGTGCGAGTGTCCTCCAGAGGACGTCTTGCAGAGAGAGACATTGTTCAGGTACTCGTCATAATTCTGTACAACTTTGCAGGTTAGGAGGGGGCACTTTTCCTGTCAATGGCAGCAGCATGGGGTGAAAGTATTCCCCAGAGGATGATGGATTACTTTACTCAAACATGCACTCTGGGAAATGCCTCAGACAATATACAGTACAACACTCATCTTCAGTTCAAATACGCAATCATCTGGGACAAAGGGGTTCATTTTGATCCAGATTTTCATCAATACTGCAATATATTTTATGATTTTATAGAGATTTTTTCTACTAGTAAAATATGTGCCTCCATGTCCATGATTAACCAAAGACAAGTAAGTGAAAGAAAAAAAAACTCTCACTTCCAACTATTATGATAAGCTTTACAGTCATTTTCAATAACAAAGAAATTTAAAATTCTTATGAAATGTGAAATGTTGCAGATTATCTTATTTATTATATAAATGTGGTGTTAATCATTCATAATGTAAATATACTGGATGAAAAGATATTTAAAAAAAGTGGCTTCATAGAGAAAAAGCATCTCCTTCTCCTTGAATCATTTTCCTTATCATTTTGAGCGGCTCTTTCTTTAGCAGTGAGTTCTTTGAAAGTAAAATAAGTGGTTATCCCATCAGGAACAGATCTGGCAACAGAAAAGAGCAGGGCAAATAAATAGGGGGCAAATACAGCGCAATGGCCTCTGACAAGTGCATTATTTTCTGTACAGTCGTGGAAAAGTGGACAGTCCTCTCGCAGAGCTTCAGAAGTGCTGATGAGTGTTGAGTGAGTGTTTACCGTGATAAATACAGTGTGAGGTATAGAAGATGGCAAACGTGTAATAACAGTATGATACTGACTATATATGTGGTTCTATAATGTCAGCATTGATATAAGCTTAGAGAAAAAGGTTTTCATGCATATGCAGCAATTGAACGCCACTGGTTGTCAGGCGAGGTTTCATGCTGGTTGAGTGTGCGCCGCGTAAAGGCTGCGGCGTGTCTCTCTTTTCGCGTAGACACACGCGTAATGAGAACGTTCACACTGGTTGTGCGTTTTGGGGAATGGATTTTTTTTTTACACGAGCCCGTACTCAATTTCACTGCAAAGCTCAACTGTGAAAATTATCTTTCTTCACAGTTTCAGCATTTATATCTGTTGCATTTAACATGTCACACACTAAACACTTTTTCAGAGCACTGTAGCTTTTCTGTTTTCTGTTTTATCATGAAATATGTGCAATATCAACAGATCTGCAGCTTCATACTGAATAATCCTGGCATTTAATTGAGTACAGAGGAGTATTGAGAGGGTTTAAACGTATGTTTTGTGAGTCTCAAATATAGCAGAAGCTGCACAGAAGCTCTCTGGCAGGTGAGCATGGGGAAAAGTGGAGCTTCGTCATTCAATCTGGATTTCAGCTAAGTAAATGGAAATATGCCGTATGATGGTATCTTTCAAAGATGCCATCATATGGCATGGTTTAATGCATTCATTTGGCACCCGTGCTGTTTGTTAAGTAGCACATGACACATCTATCTACATAAATGCTTGAATTTGTCTGTAGCTTACGTGTTATATATGTATATATACAATTATTCTGAATCCCCCCCCCCCCCCCCCTCCATTATTTCAGACAGATTTTTCTCAAATTACATCTCGGTGTCTGTGTTTGGACAGGTAACCTGATTCCTTCATTATCACTTATGCAAAGTAGTCGAGGTCAGAGTGATAGATTTGGTGCATTCATTCCTTATACTAAAAATAATACTTAAAAGTGTGTGTGCCTCAGGAGTGTCTTTGGTGTTATTTCTTTTTATAGTTTTTTATATTTTTATATTTCAATTTGTATAATTGGACACAATAAATACTTTGTTAATCTCTATACGATCAAATCTTAACCAAAAAAATGCAGTCTGACATAAAGCAACCCTCTTTAACTCGAGTTTGAGGAGAGAAAACTTCACTCAAATTCACAAATGTTATTAAGCCCGAGGTTAGTGCAACAGCTGAGCTCAACAGATGGTGCATATAATTTACTGCAGGTGGGAAACGCAGTCTGAAATAATTTGTGACCCTCTTTACCTTTAGTTTGAAGAGAGGAAACCTGTTCAAATTCACAAATGTTATTAAGCATGGTTAGATATAGTGCAAAATCTGAAGTTATAGCAGGTATCGCCCCTATAACTTTAATTTAAAGGAGATTGAACTTGTTTGAATTCAAAAATGTTATTAAACTTGGTCCGATTTATACACATATAAGAGGTAAGTGCAATAAATGAGCTTTACAGATGGGGACGCAATTTATAGCAGGAGGGAAACATAGTCTGAAATAAGGTTTCTTCTTCCTATAAAATGTTTTGGTCTAGTGATGATCACTAGCTGGGAGATTTAGAATAAAACATTACGATATATAAAGATGATTTATATTTAGTAACTAAGTCGGCTCCTTATTTCCAATGAAGGACAATCTTATAAGACATTTTGGACAATGCTATGTCTCCAGCTTCTTGAGGAAGACGCTTTTCTATTCCAACATAATTGCGCCCCAGTGCACAAAGCAAGCGTTGTAAAGACATGGTTTGATGAGTTTGGTGTGGAAGAACTTGACTGGCCCGCACAGAGCCTTGACCTCAACCCCATCAAGCACCTTTGGAATGAACTGGAACAGAGATTGTGAGCCAGGCCTTCTTGTCCAACATCAGTGCCTGACCTCATAAATGCTCTACAGAATGAATGGGCACAAATCCCTATAGAAATGCTTCAAAATCTTGAGGAAGGTTTTCTAAGCAGTGTGAAAGCTGTTTTAAGCTGCAAAAGGGGGAGGGACCAACTCCATATAAAAGTCCTGTATATGAATATGTCATTACAGTCCCTGTTGGTGTAATGGACAGTGAACTGTAGTTTAAAGCAGCTTTGCGTGGTCATCAAGAGTAGAAAAGTGCTATATGAATACAGACCATTAATACTCGACATGATGTTCATTCATTCATTCATTCATTCATCGTTTACCACGTTATCCTCCACATGAGGGTCAATTTCAGATGACATAGGGTTCCACACAGAGACAAACAACCATTCACCTTGGGTTTTTGCTGCATATAGGCAACAGCCTCTATAAAAAAATATAAGACGTTGTCTGTTAAAAACAAAGCATTAAACTATTTATATGCTGGTGTTTTTTATTTACTTAGCTGAAATCCAAACTTAATATCATAGCTTCACTTTCCTTGAATGCACATCCAGGGGATACGACTCTCTCTGCCTGACGCCGTGATTAACTGTACACACATCCAGTTAAAAAAACAAAAACTCGGGCATAGAGTTGAGCACAATTTTCAGACCACAAACAAAACAAAAGTTCAGTAGAGACGGTCTAGCTCCTTTATGGCTCGTATTAATATCTCCATCCCAGATATTTCACATCAATGTTCACCCTGTTCTCCTTGGCCTTTTTTGCCAAGGAATTAGCTCTCTTTGTAAATAAATCTGGAGAGTCACCTTCACTTGAACACTTTGACTCACTTTCTGCCTCCACTGAGTGGCTTATCGTGTTGTGTCTATCGCTGTGTTCATGTGGAACTCATTATCATGACATACACAGTTAACAGAAACGTGAGTAGTCCTCCACTATATTTGTACACAGGTTATATTTGTTTTCTGATGTTTTGTGAGGCAGTAGTTGGATCCGCCGTACTTGTTCTGGTTACCCTTTCCAGAAGGGAGTATTGAGCTGAAAGGATCAGCCAGTAAAAATCTGGACAGTTGCGTATTGCACCTTTAAACGGTTTGACCTTTTATCCTGTGTCAGTGAAAAGCAATTATTCATTAAATAGTGCACATATGCCATTGAGCTGCACCAGGTTAATAGCTGGATCATCTTTTGCGCACGCTTTAAAGTTGTATTGATGTTGCAATTAAGTCTCCCCAGCATGGTTCGTTAACTAATCACATTTGCAGGGCACACAGAAATCTTTTAATCACCTCCCTCTGCATGTTCATGCCTTTATCTGTTGTTATCGATTCATTCAGATCGCTGCCTTCACTGCAGCCGCGCTCTCATCAGTTCACAGTTAATGTATGTAGCATGAGCTGGTCTGCAGTTGTCTTGAAACCTCCTGTGTGGCTTGCACTTTGCTTTATTTACATGTGAGTGAATGTTGATTGTGTGAATAGGCACAACTATGGAAACCAAGAGCTTCCATGGTCACTACTTTATATTTTTTCAGTCTGTTATTTTGACATCATGGTATAGGCAATCCGTTATCACGGCATAACGGTCCATTATCCATTATAATAAGAAGATAAATGAGGGCGTTATCCCAACAGAACAACGCTCATTTTCTCGTGATAACAAGATAACAAAAAATGTCTTTCAGTGATGAGTACCAGCAGCAGCAGCATCTAAGCTTTGACACCTGCCAGTAGCTGAAAATGTTGGAATAAACAAAACGGAGATAATGCAAGAAGAAGAACACACGGAAAAAAATATAGTAGCAACCATGGCGGCTCTCGGCTTCTGTTAGCAGTAACTATCTATGTAAGTTACAGCTGTTAAACTCCATAAGTCTTGTAATGTCAGTATCCCCATCTAAATTTAGAAACATTGGGTTTTTGGTTTTACAAGGGAACAGCTTGTTACAGCGTCTCTCACACATGTACTGTTCCTCCTGGTATAAAAGTCTCTCCATCATGGTAACACCTCCGGGAAGCTATTTCAGACTAACAAGAGCAGGCTCCTGTCTAAATGAATGCTAGAGAACCATACTTAAGTAGAATCAGCAGTCAAAAAAGTTTGAAAAAATATCTGTGACTTTGCACTTAAATAAGGTCTAAAACACCTTTCTTTGTGAGTCACAGACCTCTATTGTGGCTCAATTCAGACACTAAGTACCTTCAGCTCTCCACTCTCTTCTTTTGATCCACTTTGGCTCCTCCCATCAAATCAAAGTACTTGAACAAATCCTGTCTATAAGCTTGGTGTCCTCCTCTTCCATCCATCTTTCACAAATCACTTGAAGCTGATGTGAACCTCAGTGCTACAACATGATTTGTAGATATACTTCCCGGTTGTCCATTCTCTCTCTCTCTCTCTTCAAAGTCACTTGCCAAATTCAATTTGATGTAAAAGTCATGAAACAATCAAACTAAAGATTTTCACTACACTCCCAACAAAGCAAAAGTAAAGCTGTCACGACAAGTGTGTTGCACAGGTTGGAATACAAAGAGATTGAATGCTATTGCTACAGTATTGTGCAAAGATTTATTTTACCATGCATTACAATTATTTCACAATCAATGTTTGACCCTTACATACACATGCTGTTTACATGTAAACTCAGCTTCTCAGATGTGCATCGGAACAATGGCGTGTTCGTAGGGTCGCACTGTGGTGCCTTTTAGTCACATCATTCTAAATCAAACATCAATGATCACAGAGTTTGACGGAATTTTGCACAGCCCTGTAATAGTACTGTAGTGAATCTGTTCTTCTGTTTGTTAAATGTTTTGCACATAGAAAAACTAAACTGTTTACTAGTCCTTGAACTAGAGAATCTGCTTGCAGGTGCTGTTTAGAACAAGCAGCTGCATATGCTCCTATTTTTTATTTTGTTTTTGTGGCTCCACAGAGAATCGTGCAGAGTCTAAGAAATGTCCTCAAGCAATGGCACTTGAGCATTAGTCAGGACTGAGGACGTAAACTCCAACCATTTTCAGACATAAATTCACTGCCATTTCCAGAGTTTGCCATTCACACAGGAGAAAAGCAGCAGAGATTGTCTGAGTCAGACGTGTTTACGACAGCTGGAGAATGTCGAGCACAATAAGGCGAAGGGTGACGTTTCACTTCAGCATGCCGGAAGCATAACTTGTACCAGTCTCTATCACTAATTCCTCAGTTTTTCCATTATGGTAAATTGAATATTCTATTAGAATACATCTAAATGTCAGGCAGAACATCTTAGAAAGGTCCTCGTCATTATGAGAGATATTTTTACCATCAGGTTATAGACATATCAACTCTTATTCAATAATCTTTGTGCTTTTATATAGTACAGTGTTTTTGGTATTTATTCCTATATAAACTGGGAATCTATAGCATAGCTATTCATTTATGTATAGCCATGACAAAACAGGGATTACACAAGAGTCACAGCCCAATGTCTTGTACAGTGGGAGGCATCCAAACTCATTATAAAAGGTCAATTTTATGAGGGGATTCACTATAAGAAGAGGACGTGAAGGTCATGTTGGTCATTAATTAAAGTGTGTCAGTGAAGCAGACTATAAGGGAAACGACAATTCTCAGCTTCTTTTATTGAAACACAGACAAAAACCACAGCATGTAACATTAGGACTGCAACAATTATTCGATTAATTGTTAATTAACCGATCGGTTTGAGTGTTTGTTTGGTTTTTCAATCATCAAAACGAGTTTTCTGAATTTTCAGCTTCTTAAATATGAATAATTTTGTTTTGTGAACAAAACAAGACATTCCAGGAAATCATCATTTCCAGGTTCCAAGTACTTCATTAATCGAGAAAATACTCAACAGAAGAATAGATTATGAAAATAATTGTTACCTGCAACCCTACTGTACTTAAAATACACAAATAAATAGATTTTATAAACAAAACTGGAAACTGTTTTTTTCCCCTTTGCTTCCAGTTTGTTCCATTCAGAGACTACATTGACAGATCTGGCAACCAAGTCCTCAGCATGGCCCGGCTGGCTAAAGACGTCCTTGCCGAGATCCCCGACCAGCTGCTCTCCTTTATGAAAACCCGAGGAATTGAACCTCGACCGGCCCTTTCCAACTCGCCGTTACCTGGGCTTCACCAGCATATCTGACACCGGCGCTCATCTCTGACTCTCACTTCCTCCACTCCTCGTCTGTGCTCACTCTCCATACCATTATTTGTCACTTTGGCGAGGCAGAGGGATCGACCCGTGACTCCCCCCTCCCCCCCCCACCCCCTCTTGTCCTATCACCGCTGAAGCTGAACACGCACATCAAAACAGACACAGCGGGCGCTCATCCCTGACCCACCTGCTGTTGTTCCTCATCTTCTCTTCCCTCTCTACAGCATCGCGGCCGATTTTCTCTGTGTAAAAACCAGTGAGACTGAACCACGGACGCCCTTTTTACGGAGCTTAACTTCTTCAATTAATTTCCCTCACCAGACTCACAAAGGGTTCTCACATGTGTCCTTGTCCTCAGAAATGTTAACACTTCACTCATTTGGTCCAAGTCCTTGAAAGTGCAAGATGGAAAACTTAATTGAAGCAGAGCCCTCGAGGAGCGATATCTTAGATCGATTGCTTTTGGGCTATTTTTTTTGGCAACAGCTGGACTGTAATTCATTTCAATAAGTGGTCACTGTTTCTCTCTCTCACTCTCTCTCTCTCTCTCTCATTATCATCAAGTTGTGCCAAATTTCTCCAAACTGAAACTGATGGAGCCAAGCAACAGATGAAACAGAGAGGGGGAGGCGATGCAGGGAGACTCACAGGGTTACTCATGTGGATGTTGTTCAGAGGATCTAGTGTGGAGGCTGTGGTACACGTTCATTATTAACACACACACACACACACCCACTTTGCCCAGCGTGTGCTGAGGCCGGGTGCACCCCCCCCCTCCCCCATCCTCACCCCCCCGCTGTTAGAGAAATGCCAGTCTCTCCGGCTGTCCTGCAGAGAGAGGTGGACGAGAAGGAAGGATACAGGGAAGAAAGGTGGGAGGAGGGTAAAGCTCGCAGTAAAATGGAAGAAATTGTTAAGGGCACGATGGGAGGGATAGAAAGTCAAACACTAGTGTGGAGGAACGACAGTGTGATAGACAAGGTCAGAGGAAAGCGGTCAGGGATTTGTTTGACGACCAGACACAGATGGTGAACATCAAAGATGTTGTCACGCTGTCTTTAGTTTAGTTAAACTAACCTTTGAGTTCACCTTGTTTTTTTGGGGATTGGAAATCACACACACACACTTGTCCAAAAAAGCAATACACCCGATGCCCAGTGTAAAGTGTACATGTCCAACCCCCCCCCCCCTCCAACCCCTGCCATGACGTGACATTTTATTCCCAGGCAGCGCAGGCTGCAGACGCGTGTACAAAGTGGGCAAAGTCTGCCACCTAGTGTCCATTGCCGTGTAGAGCAGGATATCCTTATTATGCATGACACCTATTACTCAGCTCTCTCAGTACAAACGCATGACCTGATACAACTCAACCTAACTATCACAATACAACAAATGACAGAGAATCGTGCCGATTGAAAAAAATAAAAATAAAAATCATAACTACACATGGTGTGTTCTTAGGAGCTGAGGTGTGTCATGTTTCCAAGACATTTGGTTAATATCAATGTAATGGTAGTGGTTTATAGGGTTGCATATGCTGTTTAATGTTATGTGTAAGCATATTCCTATTTTTTTTATAAACTTGTACTATAGTTTGCATGTTGGAAAAATGTCTGTTCCAGTGCTAAAAGTTGTTGGTGTCTGACAAAGAAATAGACGTCTATCTAAAGAAAATCTATATGCATTTTACTGTACAGTCACTGTACATGTCGGTTTGTGGGATTTCAGAGCAAACTTGTGTGTGCGATGTCCTGCAGAAACCTTGTATATTTGGTGTGTAAAGCTTCGGAACGCCCTCACTGAGACCCGCGTATTTTTGATATTCTGCAACGATGTGTGACCTGTTCTCAAGGAAATAAAATCCAGGCATGTGTGGTCTCTGCAAGACAGCTGCATATGATGTTATTCAGAGGGCATGTTCGCCTGTAATGTAGTTTTTGGTACAAGAGCAATTTTGTCTCTCTCTCTCTCTCTCTGTGATATTGTTGCGTGAACATGTCTATATTCAGCATAGTCAGCATAGTCGTTTTGGGGGAAAAAAAAGAAAAGAATTACATTGTACACATGCAGTATATAGTGAAGTACACGCTGACATGTTTCCCAGCTTTAAAAGCCTTTTGAATTTGTGTCACAAATGATAAACCTGTGTTGTCTGTTGACGTTTTTTATGAAATGTCCAAATAAGATGAATGAATGAGCTTTCATTCCAAACAGAGTTGTTTCGACAAATGCTGTGTTTTGATATAGCACATCGCTACGTTTGTGTTTCGTTATTTCTCCTCTAGATGATGAACTTCATTACAATGTTACCAAAACACAAAGCCGAGTGTTCTCGTCATTGAGTGCTGTTTGAGTGGCACACAGCGGTATTACCGTGTTGCTGCTGGTGGGTTTCATAATCAAAATGGTAGACTGATTAAAAGACAGCAGAGATTTTATAACAATTTATGTAAAAAGATTCTAAATGGATTCAAAAGTCTTTTATCTTCAACATTGTTTCAGTATTGATTGTGATAGCCTGTTTCATTTCAGAAGACCTTACAATATAATAAAAAATAAAGGCTTTCTGTGTGTCATGCCCTTAGATAACTTTTTCAGTTTATACCCGGGATACCCTTTTTTTCTTGGCTTTATTTGTGTCTATTTTGCCCTTTTCTAAATAGGAAAGCTACCTAATGTTGAAAAACACATTTACCCTGATTTCATGGCAACAGAACTTTTCTCAAAGTAGAATTTTTAATCAAAAACATTGTCTCATGAATCATGAGATTCTGGAAGATTCACACCTTTACTTTTTACATTGTTTTTCTTCTTGAGAAAATGCGTGGTTTTATCACTAAAGTAGCTGTAAACTTACAACAGAAAAGTATATATTTTTGGTCTTGGTTTAAAGATTATAGGTAAAAAAAAGAAAAGAATCACAGGTGTAAATAATCAAAACTAATGATGGCCAGTGTTCCAAATCCACTGCATCTGTTCTCTCTGTGCACGCTGCCTCACTGTCACAGTGTCCTGACCGTTTAAACTGACGAGAGCCTCGGTTAACATCATCACAAACACCTGCGCTTTAACCCGCTCCAAATGTCCGCTGGGAAAAATGCCTCCGGTGTGCCAAGTTTGTGGATGTTCCTCTTTTGTCATATATCGTTAAATGAACAGGAAACTAAAGAAAGAATATACAAAATACGGCACACAAACAATGTTTTATATGCAAAACAGAGCGACGCAGACTCACAACATTCAGCAAACAATAGAAACATGTGCTGCCATGTGATCGCACCTGGACCATGAAGAGGTGAAGACGAGCAAGTAAAGTAATTCTTGTTTTTTTCATTCTCTGATATTATTTATCGCTAACTCTCCTGTCATTTCAGATCCTGCCCTCCATGCAATCAGCTCATTCCCCTCACCTGCAGCTCATCAGTTCCCCTGTGTGTGTGTGTGTGTGTATATATCAGCTCACTTTCAGCTTGTCACGGGTGTCCAAGCTCCACAACGCTCTCCAGTTCATTAATCTGCCTTGTTTCACGTGTTTGACCCTTGGATTCTTGCCTGACCCTCTGGTAGTTTGACCCTGTATATATAGTTTCTATGACCAAGTAAACTGAGAGTCTGCCTCTGCTGTGCTGTTTGGTTCTGCTCTGCCAGTTTACACCACACTGATTATGATACAACACATTATTTGTCACATTTGCATGATAATAATTACAATAATAAATATTGAATAAACAGAACAGATGTTGTTGACAGTGTTGCTGCAAGTTTATTTTTCCGCTACTCTAAAATAGATTAAACCAAAAAAAAAAAAAACGGATTCAAAAAAATGGCAGCACTGGAGGCTAGGAAAACATGACACAATGATCTCTGCAAGGGTGTAACGAGTTATCGTGCCACTTTGACTCGATTCTTACTCCAGCATGGCAGCGTGCTCTCAATGCCAATAGAATGTTATGCTAAAAATTAGCCAATTAGCTCTAAACCGTATTAAAAGCACAACTGGAGTCAACAGAGCAGTCTTGTAGTTGTAACTCATGAGTTCTAATACCGATGGCACGAGGTTCACGTTAGGATTGGCCAGTGTCAACACAGTTCCTGCCCTGTCTGGATAAAAGCTCACGGATACACACTAAACTGTTACTAATGAGTAGAAATGGATTTGACTGATGGCCTGAGACATGTGAAGTCCCAAAAATGACACATTTCTCCCAGTCTCAGCCCTATGGGTCCCTTCATTGGGGTTGAGTGAACGGGTTGTTTATTATTGTATAAGTACATTATGTAGACACCAGCACAGAGGACTTCACAGATCACTGCAACTGCACAGAGGAACACTTGGTGTTGGAGACGTCGTGACAGCCTATTAAACATAACGACTTAAAGAGCCAGAGGAGTAGCTCAGCCTGGATGAAAACCCGCTACTGAAGGAGGTGTTTTTTGGAGCAGACAGACGTGGCCTACGCTTAAGAGAGCCTGGGTGTAGTGAAGCGCCGCACTGTGGGAACCTCAAAACATCGCGGCACGTGGCGGCCGAGTGTATCCGTCAAACACTGATAGCCTTTCATGTTTGATTGAGCCGCAGCCGTGGCACCTCAGTCTGCTGCGGCTCTGGGCAACAACACGCAAAACGCTGATGTCATTACATCTTCTTCTTTTGCTCAAAGAATCATTTTTATGAGTGTGTGGAAAGAAACAAGGAACAACATCTGGCTCAAACGTGCGTACGTGTGTGGGTTTCTTTTTTTTTTTTCGTTTTTTTTTTTTTAAAGGGACTTGAACAAACCTGGGTTTGTGGGACTTTGGGTAATAGGTCAGGGAGGCTTAGCTCAGGGAAACTTTGGGCAAATATAAATGAAGCCTTCAAGCTTGAAAAAGAGCAGGAAAAGGGAGACAACTTGCTTGAGATCCATACCACTGGTCACTCTGAGACTGTGCATATCGCTTAGCGGCGCTTAACTCGCAGTGACAGCTTCTTCTGCAGATGAGTGCTGCGTGAATAATCAAAGCGGTGTTGAATTTTAAAAGCCCCACTGAGAGCACAAGCAGTGTTAATAACAGTAACGACAATGTAGCCCCCCCTCTGTTTTTCCATCGACCTCACCAATGAGCCGCTTTGCACAACAGCCTTTTGTTGTTGTTGTTATGTCGTCACGGCCGAGAGGTGCTGTGGACAGACTTATAAAGCAGAGGGAGACATGTCAACCATACGCTGCATAAATCCATGTCATATTTCCCCTGAGGGAAAAAGCTGGAAATTTGGGAAATTCATATTAGTAGAATCTCACTAAGACTGATGTGAAGACTGATCCCACTCTTATTAAATGAGTCTGTTTCCTTTCCTACAGTATTTTTCTGAGATGCATTTAAAACATTTTAAAATCTTATAATACCCTAATTTCAGTCAATTGAAGCCCTTTTCTTCCTCATCGCCATCTGTTGCCGCCACTGACTCGGCAGAGACACAAGTTAAAGCTATTAAATGATGAGTTTGCCAACGTGGTGTATGCACTAATGTGAGACCTTTTAAGATCGGAACAGACAGAGGAGGAGGGAGATATTTTATACTTCTGCTTTGGAGTTTGGATAAAGGCAAAGCTTTGTTCTTTGTTTCGGTTAATGGTTTGGATTAAGTCTACAGATCCAGGACTTGGAGGCATAATATTCTCTGTGGAGCATGGCAATAACCATGTCAGCAGTCCCTAGGTCTCGGGGAAAAAAAACATCATGTGGGACCTGAGGAGTTGTGGCAAACAATCATGGTGGTTAAATGCAGTTATTTATGATCTTTTACAGCATCGCAGGAAAAGGTCATGTCAAGGTGTGATCCGTGTCCCAGTGTTTGACACTATTTATCGGGGTGGGTCATACTGAACACATGCAGTGTCTAAGGAGAGACGCTTTGCATTTCTATTTGCAAGTGCATGCATGCCATCATTCATATGGGTCCAAGTCTTTGTAGTGTCAGTTGCATGTGTACATTCCACTCCACTAGTGGAGATTTCACACCAGGAGTTTGCCCTCGTTTGTCTCTTCTTGTAGTCTTTAAAGGTAAGGTTGGAGATCCTGGAGAAATCCTGGAGCAGGTTACATTTTCATCTCAAAAGTCCATTTCTTCAGACTTTTCTCCAGCACAGGAACGCGCAACGAACACAGATTCACGAGCACTGGCGCAAACTTTTTTAGGATACTTGTTCAAATGACAAAGTGACTCCGGGAAAAAAAACAAATACACTAAAAGATCAAAAAAAACAAATACACTAAAAGATCACAAAGACATGGCATCACTTTGCAGCCCTTTCTGGGCCGTCAGTTGTCGCCGCCGTTACAACGCATCACCGATGTTCACTCCCAAAAAACGTCTTTCGTTTGCACTTTTTCTGCCATAACATTGCTACAACTGTCTTGTTAGCATAAGCTCTGGCATAAGCGTCTTCTGAGCATGCACGATTAATGCACAAAGAGGGCTACACGCGGTTAGATGGCACTTTGATTGATGCGTCGCAATCTAATTATTTAATTTGGGCCGTTCAGTGTCATTGGATGGAGTTTTCACAGGCCTGTCCGTTCCATAGCTGACTGACAATTTTTAATTTCTGTGACAGTGCACTAATTAATTAGTTACAAGCGAGGTGTGAAGACGATTTTAAGCAATACAGAAAATGATCTCCCACTCTACCTTTAAGCACTGAACTGCTACTGTATCTTCCTGGTTTTTGACTGGTTTTGACTATTTTCTGTGAGCTGTCAGCCAAAGATGCAGAGATGCCAAGTTACCACGAGTATTTAGCGACAGGTTATGGTATTTAGCAGAGGCTTTGCACAGAACGATGCAGCAGTGCTATGCTCTGAAATTACGCCTTTTTCATTTTAGGCCCTGTTGAGTCCCTCAGGGTTAACGACTGAAACAAACTAAGACAATGTGAACGTTTTCAATCGATATCAGAAACTTTTATTCACTAACAACACCTTACCCTAAGGACAACTGACTGGAGGTTAAGGAGATGGCTTGTACTGTATTTCAGCAAAAGTTGTCAGTGATGCTGCGTGCATATAGAACATGTTTACCTGCAGACTTCCACGCATAATCTCAAGCAAGTTTCCATGGTTACTGTCTTCTTCTTTTTCTCTTTTGAGCACACCTCCCAATAGACCCAATGGAAAATGTCGTGCTCCATGGAGCATGCATGGATTTTGGTCTGTGGAGACTCTAATTGTAGGTGTGCTCACATTTGAAATTTGCAGATGATGAAATTTCCTCACACAGACCCTAGCGGATCTCTGTGCACATGCAAATTCAAATAGTAGATTTGCTATATTTCTCAAACTCCAATACTTTGGTACAACTACTCGCATTAAATCAGCCTGTAAGAGAGCAAGTTTAACCATCAGGTTGAGAAAACCAAGACGTAGCAACCTGCACTATATTTCTAGAAAGGCGTGCGAGGTGATGGTGAGCTGAATCTGTCTTCAGTAGATAAAAGTTCCCTGAGAATGCTGTTGGCAGTATTTGTAACAAATTAAATGCTGGCGATGTCTCAGCAGATGAGACACCTGGTCCAAAAACAAAATAAATCTACAGTTGGAAGAGTGCATTTGATGGTCTGAAAGCCAAGTCCCCCCCCCCCCCCCCCCCAGCAGCCACCCTGCACCGAGTGCCAAGGAAGTGGAACAATACACTGCCTCAAAAGCTTCCTAAACAATGACTTTTAGGCCCTGCAGCAACCAACAGCCTTATTTTTAATTTAATTAACCATAAAGTAATGTTACATGACTTTTAACGAAAGTCCGAAAACAAAGTATTTAAACACTAGTGTTAAGAAAACCAAATTCGAGGCACTGGTAATGTCTCCGAGTTCAAATGTGAATAGCAACCCTCTTAAGATCCCATTATTTCACAGGTCTAGTCACATCTTGTTAGATTAATTTCACATATTTAATTGAAAGCAACTTGCTAAACAACTTGTCTGCCACATAGCACTTTACTTTACTTTGAAAGTCATAGAAATAATTATAGGCTCGGACTGAGAAATGCAGCCAAATGAGGGGGAAAACAAGGCCGTCTTTTATACACCTGATTCACTTGGCCACTAGCCACTAGAATGCATTAGGAGAGACAACAAAGCAGGGACATTAATCACACAGCAGGTATGTGAATTTTGCATATTTTGGTGCCGTCGGTGGCGTTTGGATGTGAGTAATCGACATTTCCTCCACATTAGCATCGAGTATTTATCCAACACCCACTGACAGAGAGAACTAACTCTGCTCCATTAGGAAGATCTGTTTTCTGACCTTTTTATTCATGACACTGCTGGATTCATGTTGTCAATTATTCACCCTAAAAGAGGGCGAGAGGGAGGAAGAGCGTCAAAGAGAGTTCTGCTTTAGTTGATGAATCATACTCAGAGAGAAAGGGGGGAACAAAATAACAATAACACAATATTTCAAAAGGTTCCCTCCCCAAAACAAATGTGCGTCAATGCAGCGAGGCAGATGTGTTGACAACAGATTAGTTCAAGACCTTGAAAAGCAGGCGATGAACTGCCTGGTCAGGTTTTTATAGGTTAAACAAATGGAGAGAGAAGGAGAACAAATAAACGTGGGGAAGTCTGTTTCCCTCCTGCTTTCTGCTGTTTTCTCTGTCGCTCTTGTGTGTAGAGTTACAACGCAGATGACAAAAAGAGCGTATGTAAGTGTAAAGTGATCTTTTTAATGAATGTGAAGCAGTGAACTCTGTCACGTATCATGTGCGTCACCGTGTCGGAAGTCACGGTTCAGTGTTCTCTAACCTTCAAACCTAACTGGACTCTCTTCTGACCAAAGTGTCATGTGTTGCTTCACTCCTTATCCGCTGTCATCTCGCAGCGTTAACACTGTGGCTCTCAGTCAACGGAATCCTGATAAAAAAAAAATTAAAAATGTATAGTCTGTGTGGATTTTATTAAGATTAAATCTATGTAAATGCGTAATAATATGAGAATAAAGTCGTAATATTACGAGAAAAAAGTCATTTTTTTTGTTTGGGCCTACGTTTACCTTAAAAGTAATAGCTTCAAAATCAGTTTGATAGGTTATTGACTTTTAAAGCTTTCATTCCCACTCTGTACATGAATATTTGAACTAGTTTGGTGAGTGAGCACCAGTTGAAAAGTGAATAATGCCGCACTGCAACCACGGAAAGACTCATCGCTCAAACCATTGTTTTATTGTTGCGTTATTCATCATTTCCTGTTCTATTTTGGTAATCACATCGTCAGACATCTCCACTTCCTGTTCCTGTTGACATGATCGTGATCCACTCCAATTAGGTTCACCTGTGTACACTTAATTAACTCCACAGCTGGCTCAGTAATTAGCCACTGCTCACCTTTCAGTTCGTCTCATGTGCATCCAGAAGCTCCGGCTTTATTTTGTAAATTTTCTATCTATTTCTTGAACGTATAGCTTTTAGTCTTTGTGATAAGTAAGTAAACAGATATTTTTCTCATCTGTGTGGATGTGAGTCATAAGTCGTTACATAACCGAGCATGACTAATGACTCCATCAATCATATTCTTAACAGCGACATACATTATTTAGTTTTTTATTTGTGTAGTATAGTTTGGTAGGACTCTCGTATTTAATCAACTAATGGCCGAACATATTAATAAAAAAAAAGTTTGAATATAAAATTTTTTTGATTTTCCTTCTCGCCTGCAACTAAACTGTCCAACTGTCTCGGCGCGTCTCATTTGGAGGAGACCGCGGGGCACGAGACAACTTGACATCCCCGGGACGAGCTTCTCATTAGCCTGCTGCCACTGAAACTCACACCTGCATAGACAGTAAGTAAATGGATGGATTTGCATGAGATTTCTTCACCGTAATATCCACTCACATTTACTTCACGTCACTGTCAATCTGTATCTAATAATCCAATGCTGGGGTCACAGATTACCCAAGCAGAGAGACATAGATTCTTGCAGTGTCATGGCCAAAATGAGTTACACACCAACTCAGTTTTTCCTCTGTTTTTATCATTTGTTGAAGAAATATCAGAAAGGGTGTTGATGCTACAGCTCTGCAATACTTTTTCGTTGTCCCCAGCGGTGACGGACACATCATTCCAATTTCACCTGTTTACCCATGTTCACATTTGTACCCGGCTTCATCTCTTCCAGCAGAGGGCTGTCAATCATGTCTCCACTGGTCAACGTTAATAAAAACAATGAAACTTGCTTTTCTTTTTCTTGAGACACTATCGACTGTCATCCATTATTACAAGCTACACAAGTTAAACTAGACTCAAATTTAAACATTATCATACAAATGCAGTTCAAAGTCGTTGTGTAACAGTACTACAGTGTACAAATATTCTTTGCTGCATGACTGACTGTATACCCTTCACTGTGAGTCAGAGCACTGTATATAGGTAGGCGCAGACACTTAATCCATCAGACATGATGAGACGTGCCAGCATAACTAAAAAGTAAGTAAGCTGTCCAAGAAGGACTTCAGACAGAGAAGGGCTGTTTGTACGAGTGTTTGTGTTGGTGGCAGTGGCAGTTATTGGTTGGGGGTAGAAGCTTCGCAGATTTATTAAAAAGTCATTGTGTAATTCTCAGAGGGAATACACAACAACGAGTTGTTTTTTTCCGTTTTTTGTTTTTTACCACATTGCTATTGGTGCGGTGAGCGTCTCAGGAGAGAGTCTGAAAATACACTGAGTGCATGCATGTGTGTGTGTGTGTGTGTGTGTGTGTGTGTGCTTGAGAAAATTAGAAACTTTAGGCAAAAGGGTGAAGTGTCCTGTAATAGATTTACTACCCACAATACACCTCTTCCTGGAAAAGCATTTCTAACGTCTCAAAGGAGAAAATCCAAACATGACCGCCCACGGTCTGGTTTTTCCACATTTGTGGCAAAAGATATGATTACATCCCAGTCACCACAACATGAAAAACACCCATTTTCTTTTATTGGTGTTTATACTACAAGTGTCTCATGTCAGGAGAGGGCAAGTCATCAGCTCAGTGAACTGTTTACATGACAGGCTTTAAAGCTGCAGGCGTCTGTGTTAGCTTGTGAGGCTAAAACTGGCTAAAGCTTAATCAATATCAGGTCAAATCACAAAAAAAGGTCCAATCACCCGTATGTCCGAAGTTTACTTAACTGTCAGAACTGAATTGGTGTTCTTTGTGGGAATGTGGCATAAGATTCAAAGAAGAACCCATTATCTTTTGGATTAAATTGAATTTACTTAATCTTCAATGACATAATCATGGACATTTTTATGACTTAATACATTCATTTCTTACATACAGCTCCTTTGACCCTTAACACCTAAGCCTCAAAGTGCCCGTCTGGACCTTTAGACTTATTTGAACCAGAAAAGGGCAAGAAAATGTCCTGTAAGTACTTTTGCCTATTTTTTTTCCCAGAATATTGGCAGTTATTTACAAATTACTACATGTTAAAATATTCCTAAATAAAAAGTTTTATTTAGGAAAAACTCTGTAGTTGTACACAAACATATTGTGCGTGTCGAATTTGAAATTTGAACAGTATAAATCACATTTAAAATAACATTCGGTTGAGTTTTTGTCTCAATGTCCTCTGTTTCCTTGCACTCCCATTAGCCACTTAGTGAAAGCGCATTTGAAATCTCTTCCTCCTCACTTACATAAACAACTACATCCATTATCAACACAAAACTGAAAAACAGCACAAATAACGTGATTTATTCTACATTATGTCAAAACACTGCTGAGAATAGTGGTCACTCAGTATCTACTGTTTTTCTCGTAGAGGTGCTCGTGCATTTTACTATTGCACCAAACAGGAAAACACTGAGACATAAAAGTTGTTTAACACGATCAGATCAGGAATGTTTTTGGAATGCTAATGAATTTCTCACGTAATAATGCAGACTGGAGTCTAGATGATGATTTAGATTGCTGTGTTGGCAGAGGTTTGAGTTCTCAGGACACTTTGTAGTTCATTTTATTATGAGTGAAAATGTAACCTTGACACCCAAATTAACTTCCAAGTTTGCTCTGTGATCATTACGACCTTGTACAACTGCGCCCAAGAAGCACACATTTTCTCCATTTTACTTTTTGGCTAGTTACAGCCGTTGCCAGAGGAAATAAATCAGTTTGATCCATTAAGTCCATCTGGGACTTACATAATATGCATATGTGTAGGTGTTTGTGAGTTTGAATAGAGCAGCCGAAACCAATTACTTTGTAGGGCAGAGAAAAGAACCTCTGTGGATTTCCTGAGAATCGGTGAGTGAGTAATCACCATGAGCACAGCACTTCCTCAAACACAACATCCAATTACACTTAGAAATATGTCTTGGGACCTAAAAGTGGTCACCAAGATACAGTAGCTCCAGTAAAGCCTGGCTTAACAAGATACCGGGACTTCCTAATATATTTAACAAGCTGACCATTATGAGTGAAGATGTAATCTGTGTGGGAATACAGAGAAGTGTTGACTGGACACAGTGAACACCAGTCGCCTTGTGTCTTTTTAAAAGACTTTACAGGAACCCTGATTTCAGGTCAGTATCAACTGGGAAAGGCTGAGAGTTCGGTAAATGAGCCATGGTTCATTTCTCTTAGAAAACACTCCTTTAGACTCGAAGTGTTATCTGTGGCAGAATCGTTTTGATGTGCTGCTGCAGTGGTGGGAGGAGTCAGACAAGTACAGACTTTTTCTCCAGCAGACATTTTGACTTATCATTTCAAACAAGTGGCCACATTCTGTTCAGGTGTCCCAGTAAAGGCGCTCATTGATAGTTTCTACATCTAATAAGGTCCACTAAATGCAGTTCATGTGCAGCCCGAAATCTGTGCAACCCAAACTGTGCATCTTCCTGGTAAAACAATATCACGTGATAGAATAGAATGTGGCATATGTGAAATGTCAGAGTGCCATGGCTGTTCATTTTAGTATGAATGGAATCATAAACATGTCATGACCAAGAAAGCTGCTGGTGTTTAGTTGTTGTCTTGTGTTTCCTGTTTTATTTTGAAATGTCTCTCTCCTCTCGTTTCAGGTAACTTGCTCCTTGTGTTTTCCTGTCTGATTGTCTGCCCCGCCCTGATTGTTTCCACCTGTTCCCTATTACCGTGTGTATATGGTCTGCGTCTGCTTTGTCTGTTGTCTGTGTGTCTTGTGAACCAGAGAACCAGCTTTACTCCTGTGCCTTCGCAGGAATTATCAGTATTTGCTCCATGCCACTGTCTCGTCAGGTTTTTGTACTTTTGTTCGCTACTTTGTCACGCCCTTGCTTTTTCCCTGAAAAAGTGTGTTTTGTTTCTTAGCTTTCCTCGAATGAATGCTTGTGTTTGTTAGCTTTAGCCCTGTTTTTTGTTAGTAGTTGTTTTCTGTCTGGAGTGTTTTTTTTGTTGCACTTTGAAAATAAAAGTTTGTTTATTTTTCACTTCATCTCCCGAGTCGTTCAATTGGGTCCAAGTCACTTTGGTTGACATCTGCTACCAGATACCAGAGCCCTAAACATAAATGAAACTAAATGGGACTCAGCCATTGCTTTGGTTGTGTGATGTCAGCTAGCGGAGCTCTATACATTTTGCCCAAACATGTTATCTGTTCTTTTAGGTAGAGTGTATCATGTTGATCAGATCCACCTCACAATCACGAATGCCTAGTTTTTGACTACCAAGTTTGAAATTGACTGAATGGGTGGTTGACAAAATTAAAAGACAGACCTACAGACAGACAGATAGAAAGTTGTACTCTTACTCAAGTTTGAAATCAATCGGACCATCGGTTCGAGAGATATGCGAAATAACAGACACTCAGACAGAATTTATAGATAGATATACAGTATTAATCCTGACTGGCGAACTGTCCAGGGTGTACATCGCCTATCGCCCTATGTCAGCTGAGATTGGCACAGCACCCCCCGTGACCCTCCGGTGGAGGATAAAGCGGTAGATAATGGATGGAAGGATGGATATATTAATCCTGACATTTGTTGCAGCACTTGTACTCTACTTGCTGTGGCACAACATGATTGTAAGCAATAGTGAAAGGGTAGCAGTTTTGCAGTGAAACATCAGTAGCAATATTTGTAGCAGTTATAAGAGGGAAATTGTGACGTTGACATAATTGAAGAAACATCCTAATTGTTCAGGAAATGTGATACAGTTTTTCTAGAGATAGCAGTTACAGCTGCTTTTATGACTCTTGATGCTATTCTTTAAGAGTCATACAAAACACATGTCCTCAATGCATAATAGCCGTAACATAATAGCCACTGAGTCTATGCCGCGCACACTGAAATACTCCCAATGTTTACAAGCGGGCTGCTGCAAGTGGATCATTTATCCAAACACACTGAAAGGTAATCTAACCTACGCAGGCAAATCTAATTAAGCTGGAGCCAGTAGAGTTACCTCAACCCAGTGGAGGTGTTTATATGAGGTCTGCTCAGCTGGAATGAAAGCAAAACTTCTATTAGTGATGTCATTAGGCAACATGTAAACACGCTCCCTCACTCAAGTCAAAGGCTCCCTCATCCACTCGCTCACTCAGACACTTTAGTCATGATCGTCGGTGACAGACAAGAAACTCAGTGTGCCTTCAGGCTCATGCGAACGTACAGAGTTGACGTCTGTGCTCTTGTATTTGTAATCAGGAATTCCATCATGTTACACTGTGACGGCTTAAATGCCATCGGGAATTATGAGTTTGTATAAGGCTGGGTGATATGGAGTCTGGATGGGCAGAACCACTGAAAATGATAACCTAGTTACCTTCATTTGCTTTCCAACTAGTTCTTTATGTGAATGAAAAGCTTTATTTACACCTAAGGTTCATTTTAAATTTCAACTCTTAATCGGTCTAGTTCGGACGTATGTAAGAATGTTTTGATTATCCACCAGGGGGCGACTCAGCTGGTTGCAAAAAAGAACTCTCATTTCTCACTTGATTTACACGGTGAAATAAACACATTTTTGAAGAGTTAATTGTCAGAAAACAGACGGCGAATATGAATGGAAAGCAGTTTGACTGACAGCTGGTATTGAAGGATAGGTGCCTGGTTGCAGCAGTGACATCACTATTGGTTCCCACTTGATCTCATAACAATCTGACAACGTAAAGGGGTGTTTCCATTTTCTATCCATGTTGAAGTCACTGTGCTATCATAAGTTTTTGTGTTTAATTTTTCAACTTTGAATACAGAGGGGTTTTTTTTTTTTCTTTCGGCTTCTCCCTCTCTAGGGGTCGCCACAGCAGATGCTCCCACTTATTTGGTCTTGGGACTGGCACACAGAGCCACCCCCCGTGGCTGTGGGGACTCGGACCGGCAAACCCACCAGTTACAAGCCCAATTCCCTTCTGCTCAGCCATGTAGTCCCGTCAACAATGAACACAGACTACAGCTTCTAATTGAGCGCATCTTGTTTCCCAGATGCATGCTAATACGTCATTCAACTGATCTTACGTGTGGTGTCTTCCAAACTTGAGACACACAGCCATTGTCGGGGGCCCCCCCTCTTAGCTCGGGCCCCCCAAGCAATGGCTTGCTTTGCTTACCCAGTTGCAACACCACTGCCTATTTGTAATTACATGGCTGAGTGATACAGCACTGTTTAGCCCATGCTGACTATTACCACAGAGCACTGGAATGAACACAACAACACCCTCAATGGCGTATAATCCTAATTGGATTGAAGTACAAGTTGCAAAGTGTTAATGAGAATCAACATAATGGCCCAGTAAGTCCTCTGCTGTTATCACTGGAGTTTGAAAGCAGCTTTATGATCATTTCTCAGTAGTACACACGCACACATAAATACACTTCTTTCCATTGACGCTCGACCCTGGGGCCGCCCCTTCCCCGTCCACCGAGAGCCAATTGCTGCGTGCCGAGCAGGCGAGCCTTCATGAGCCGACCCCCCTCATTTGACTGCTTTAACGTGCTCAGCTCCGATCATGTGACAGATAAGTGAACTACCAGCTCTTTGGAGAGCGATAGAAAAAGAGAGAGTGAATGACAGCGAGCTGCGCGCGCGCGCGCGTATGTGTGTGTGTGTTTTAGAGAGAGACAGAGAGAGAGAGAGAGAGAGAGAGAGTGCATGATTGTGGAGGCCTACAGTTATGCAAAGACCGTGCTGTGTTGTGTTGCCATTACGCACGATTACGCACTGACAGCTACTTTGGAGACAGCAGCTCTCGAAGCAGTGGAGCGGGATTTTCCCCTTTTTCAGGTGAGTGCAGACGAAGCAGTGGCGCACGGCGTGATATGATAGTGGCCGGAGTGTGTTTTCTGTTTGTTTGATCGGGGAGTTTGAAAAAGCGTGCCATGCGCGCTTCCAATGTACTGGATGCGTTATTCGTGTGATGCCGCTTCCTTCCAAGTAAACCCCTGTGTTCCCGCTGAGGTGGATACCACAACATGTGTACATCTATATCGTGTTGTAAAATTGAAACGGGGTCATTTATTTTTATTTTATTTTATTTTTTTGTTGATGTCTGTGATTAAATTGGATGTCACAGTCCGCAGATTAAAGCTCTGTAATTAGAGACGACTGGAGGAGAGCATCGCACTGCTGTTTTCTGGGGTTTCACGGTCAGAGGGGTTACTTTAGGGCAAATGATTTAAGACCTAGTCAAGCCAAGGTGCTCTCAAAACTATTTTCCCACATGAGGTGTCTCCTGATGCAGCAGCTGCAGAACCTCGATGTCATATGATGCTATATTATCACATTGGAAACCACGCACAGGGCATCTGAGTCGTATTTTGCACATAATATTACATGTGTGTATATATACTACAACATATATATGTATATATGTATATATATAACCATTATTAGTCTCTATATTATCGATACACACTCAACTGAAGGTGTGAAACAGCAGCACTCGGACATTTAATAAACAGCAAACTTTAATATTCTTGTTTATTGTATCTCTGATTAAAATAGTTAATTTTGTTGTCCACATGAATCTGAATCTCCTGACTACACTCAAGAAAGGGCTGTTCCTTGGCTTTACACTAGAGGGCGCACACACATTTTGTTTTCACTCTCTTATTTGATGCTCAACACGTGGCTTATTGAAGGTATTAAATAAGATCATATTGTCATGATTAATCACCAAAGACAACTCACTGCAGTTAAGACTGTGTAGCATTTCGTTTTAATCCATGGTGCACTGTTTGATGGATAAAAATAGTCCCTAAATCCTCATCCCACTCAAATCTGTTGTTGTTTATTCTCACAGTCTGAATCTTTTAGTATTTGCCTCTTGGTGCTCCACAGGAAATCTTTAGGGTCGCCTCTTCATTCTGTTCTCATAAGAAAAATATTAGTATATCTGCAAGTTCTGCACCATGACAGCTACTTAATCCTTCAGACTAAACTGTGAGACCACAAGAGGAAAAGCAGGGCAGCGCGAAACATGTGTCACAAGTGGTGAGAAACAGGAACCTCTGATTCCACATGGTCAGTGTGAAGGCTGAACCAGCAGCAGCTGCAGCGTCTACACACACACACACACACAGTTTTCAAATGTGTTGCTGCTGCACACACACGTGCTGGAGTTGCCATTTGAAATGCCATCAGCTGCAGATCCTTTACAAAAGCAGCAGGTAGTTCAGAGACACCAAAAATACATTTTCAGTAAGTCTGCAGGTCGACGTGCTTTCATAGAACGTTTAGAGACTGTTGTGTTAAACATTAATCCCTCAGATTAATAACTCTGCCTGTCAGTGTGACTGTGCTGTTGCACAGGATTCCGAGAACCTGAACACACCGGCTGCCACTGGAGAGTTGTTGTTGTTTTTTATTCAGAAGTAAATCATTTCTTTTTGTCTGACATATAAATGTCTTTTTGTTTTCATAAATGATAAACATGATCATTTTTTTTTCTATTGCAGGAAGAAGAAAGAAGTTTCATTCGACATTCACTTGATTTCCAGTAGAACAGCTTGATCTTGAGAGCACACCAGAGTCAGCTGCCATTGATCCCAACAGGAATGGTGGATCACCTGCCACTTGGTGAGGAGACCTTCCTGTATTACACCGGCTCCCTGGGGTCTGACTGCAACTGTCTCTGCCGCCACGCCAATGGTGGTGTGTTGTCGGGCATCATGGTAACGGATGCGTGCGGTTATCACCACCACCACCACCACCACCACCCTTACCAAGGGTTGACGGTCTCCTCTCCTCGCCTCTCTGAGGATGACCTCAGTGATTCCTCCAGCCCTCGTTCTTCCCTCTGCTCGAGCCCAGAGTCCTCATCACCAGCCTCCCGGCACATTTTCAACTCTGGTTTTGAGAGCAGGGGCAGCAGGAGCAGCGGGAGCTACAGCTCCTCGTCAGGAGGAGAGAGTCAGGACAGCCTGCTGGACATTCTTCTCTCGCAGAACTCCCTTACCACCTCATTAAATCATAATGCCAGCATCAGCAGCAGCTCTCTCACTTCTATTTCTTCCTCTCTGTATGTCTCCTCAACACCCTCCTCATCTCTTACTGCCCCCCTTTTACCTATGGGCCAGACCTGGGAGTCCAAGAGAGAGCAGCGACTGAGTCTCCTCCAGCAGCAGTCCAAAGAGGACTGTTACGAGTTTCCCGTTTTCCTTGATGAGCTGCAGGATCCTACGGCGCATCTCTTTCAGCCCACCCTGGAAGAGATTGAGGAGTTCCTTGAGGAAAACATGGTGGTGGCAATGGAGAAAGAAGAGGAGGGGAGTGATGAGGCGATGTCACCAACATCAGAGGATGCTGAGGTTGAAGGTTCAAGGACATTAGCAGGAGAATTGGTGTCAGTGCCACAGAACTCAGATCAGACTGTTCCCGTAGCCCACTCTCCATATTTGTCCCACACAGAGACCAAACATTCACCATGTGCTTCAGAAATGGACAATTCACTATCAACGGTGGATGCTAGTTGTATAGCGAGTTGTAGTGCTTCTAGTTGTCAAGTTGATGAGATCAAACAGGAGGACTGTGGCTCATCAGAGGGCACCAATGGTCCCTCCAGTGTGCCTGTCATCTTACAAATCCAGCCAATACAAATCAAGCAAGAACCAAACCCCAGTGCCATATCTGACGCTGTCATCCAAGAAACCCAGCCACACAAAACTCAATCTCAGTCAAACCAGTCCTCATCGGATATCAAAATTGCCCAGCTCCTGGTGAACATCCAGGGGCAAACCTTTGCTTTGGTACCTCAGCTGCTTTCCCCGGCAAACATCGGTTGCTCAAATAAAAACAAAAATGCTTCTTCATCTAAATTTGTGCGGATTGCGCCCGTTCCTATTGCTGCTAAACCCACTGGGCTTGGGGAAGGTGTGTTGGGTGGAGGTTCGGCTGTTGGGGTCCTCGCTGCAGGACAGAGGTACCAGAAGAGCGCAGTAGCAGACCTTATTAAAATGCACAAGTGTTCTTTTCCCGGCTGTAACAAGATGTACACCAAGAGCAGCCATCTTAAAGCCCACCTGAGGAGACACACGGGCGAGAAGCCCTTCGCCTGCACGTGGCCCGGCTGTGGATGGAGGTGAGCAAGTGTGATCAAATGATTCAAATATAAAGTGAAAGAGAAATCATTCATTATCAATAAAAGATACATTTGAGGTATATCAGGCCATTGTTGCTCCCTGTAGACTTAGTTGTGGTCTAAGATTGAATAAGTGCATAGAAATCAAAGGATGCATTAGTGCAGGTTTATAGTATTTAAACGCACTACGACACGCAAACTGTTGTGTATGATTATCGGAACTGAAGAGATTACAGACAATAGGCAGGGTCATCAACTTCCACTGTCGACGCTGAAGACAGCTATTGATAACTGACTTTGATATGCACAGGCTCTGACGACACAGACAATGATAAGCATTAGCTCGCCGTGTAAATAACCATGCGTTTATTAGTACAGACACAGATAAGAAGAGACTGTGGCACTCAAGTAGAGATAATAATCCATCATGGATTATGACAGAGTTCACTTGTCTAGTTTGACTTCATCCTGGAGTCTGAAACATGCTGGAGGGTTTCCATCCTTGGTTGAAACAGTGAGCATCTTTGATGCCACCCCCATTGTTTTGTCAGAAGGTTTTATGAGAGCAGAAAGTTACAAGGATCAGTTAAGATATTTAACGGATGGAGGGGCCCAACCATTGGAAAGATACCATTCAATCTGAGATAGTTTCAATGTATTTGTCCCACTCACACTGGCAGTGTGTCCCGCTATCTTTCTGTTTTTTTTCTTACCATGGTAAAGTTCCAGATTAGATAGAGCGCTGTTTGAAGTTGCCATTCAGACTTTGTACCCGGTTAGTTATTTCACGTGTTTGCACACAGTCTGCAACCACTTCACCTGTGCACATTTAAGCAGTAGAGATTCACTGGATTATTGTAGGATCAAGTTTAAGTTCTCACCTTAGGCAAGTCTCATAGCTCGCAGGATTAAAGTTAATTAAATGCTATATTTTTTTTAAGACTCTCCGGGCTTAGAGAGTTTGGATTTCTCTCTTCTTCCATATTTGTCTTCAGCCAACTGCAAAAAAGTAGATGTACCCTGCTATCGAATGCCACCTTTTGACCTGTTGGTCAATGGGTTTCATCTCTATAGATGCAGGTATTGCCCAACACATCATAGGCTATAGCCCATGTGTGTGTTTGTGGTAGGAGGCTTACATTAGTGCAAGTGTGGTTCAGGATTAATTATGGTAAGATTTAAAGGTAATGATAGATTAAGTCAAGTTCAAGAAGGTAGGTCAGTGATGGTTTAAACAGCACAGTAAGAGGTGGCTGTGCTGCACCTGCAGCCATTTCAAATCCTCCACATGTGACACATTCTTTCTTAATAAGCAATGTGTTAGGGCTTATTCCTAAGTGTTTGTTAACGTTATGTAATATCAAGTTGTTTGGGAGTTGAACGAGCTCCTGTGCAAACAGTTTCTTGCATTTTTACGTGACGTATGTTCGTTTGTACTGTATAGCACATTTCCCTTGTTAGCCTGTGTGATCTTTTGACCTTGAAGACAAAGAAATTGTTTAGTAAATACAGGATCTTTGCCATTTTCCTCCACAGAGAGGTTTTCCCAGTGAATGAGAAGTCACTGCGTCCTGGCACACCAAATAAATTGAGATAGAATGTTTGTATTAGTGAGATTTAGAGGCAGAACTGTGGACAGAACCATATTTCTTATC
Organism: Solea solea; assembly: GCF_958295425.1. NCBI lineage: Eukaryota > Metazoa > Chordata > Actinopteri > Pleuronectiformes > Soleidae > Solea > Solea solea. The sequence continues at coordinate 21,300,462 of NC_081144.1, read as the reverse complement.
CAGTCTTTCTGCTACTACTTTGCCACTGCACAGACATGTGAGTGGTTTCGATGTTAACTAACTCTCAGTGAGAGTGAAGAAGTTGCTGTCAGTGATCTGGTCTTTTGCTGTTAGCACTGCCCTACCTCGTCCATATTTCACATCATGAATGTGTTTGTTCACTGACAAAAACAGCCCAACGTCACGAGCAGAGAGGACCGCCTCTCAGTGGCTCCTGATTGGATAAAGTGCAGTGGTAAACAGTACAATTTGTTCTAGATTTACTTCCAGACCTTGGTATTTTCGGTCAGTTTGGGGTCGCAAATTGCACAAAGCTGTAACGAAATGAAAAAGTCAAAGCACAGTTTGATCATTTGTTTCAAATTGTACGAATGAATCAAATGATGTGGCGAGTTTTGGAAGGTCATCGTTGCTGATTGCAGCTCAGGATTCTTTGCTTTACCGTTGGAAAATAATGAAATAGACTATTTTATGCAGCAGTTGCTGTATTGTAGAGGCTCTTATTGATCACTGGATGCTGAGAGGACATGATACATCAGGAATCATCCACGCTGTGATTTGTCCACCTTCACCTTACTATCTGAAGCATATACTGTATTTATTACGCTCTTAGAAATGTATTCATATGTCCTGTTCTCAGTTCTAAAGCATATTTCCAGTTTTTAAATCAGAAACATTTGTTTCATGATAACTTAAGTGTATCTTTGCATTTTTTGAAAGGCTTGCATTCACGTTTTTATGAAACTCAGGACCATGTTTTTCTTCCGCTGACCCTAAAATCTCATACTCCCAGTTCTCCCAAAACTGCCCTTCTGTTGTCCTCACGCGAGAGCCACAATAAAAGTGTGTTATAAAGTTGCCCTTTCTTTGCCCCTCTCCCTCTGGGCCAGGAAATGGAGGTGCGCTTGGGGAGTCAGGCACCCATTACCCGCTGTAACCTTAGACGCATGTGTTGGCCTCTGAAGCACAGACTCTTTCATTGGCCGCTCTCCTGCTTAACTCATAACTCAGTGAAAGTTGTATTTCTTCTTTTGCCAAAATGTTTTTTTTCTTCTTTTATCCTCGAATGTGTTTCATGGTCATGTAGAGACCATGTACAGATCCGGATGCATACGCAAAGACACGTGTAAAAACATGAAAGAAACACACATAAATACATACCTATTTAAAGTCAGACCTGCATGGAGACCTAAGTTAGATAAAAGGACTCAAACCCAAACTGTTTATTGTAAAAACACTGGCAGTGTGTGTTGTAGGGGCAGTGGCTTGTTGTGGTACTTGTCAGCCGATGGGTTCATTGTCACAGCAAAGCGCTGTTGTATGTACCCACTCCACTAAACTGCGATTCTCAATAACATTTCAAGAAAAAATTGCGTGTTGTAAGATTTATTTAGGCAATTAAAACCAGTTCTCCAGTATTGTGATATTTCTACTAGCAGATACAGCTAAATGTAGCAGTTTTATCTTAAAAGGTATTGTTTGTGACAGTAATCTGGAATCCAGGCAGTTTCATTTGAACAGGGTCATATTATTTGATTCCATTTTGCAATAGCCCAGTGAACACTGAGTAGGCAAAACTATTTTCCACTTGCCCCGGGTTGTATTTATTTTAATTTTAAATAATACTGCATTATACTAATGCAATTAATTTAAAAAACAAAACAAACAAATAAACTGTCCCATTCAATTGAGACAAATATTAGATTACATGCTTTGATTTTGAAAATAGATCTCAAGTGATATTGTCTCGAGAAAGTTCTCATTCAGGAGGAGGAGAAAACGACAATTATCAATACTGTTGAACTGCATCCCATCAGAATTACAATACAATTCGAACAATGGAATACCTCAAGGTTTTTCCCCTCATAGCGTCAACATCTGCTACACGGTCCTCATCCCGTCACTGAGCCCCTCTTCCTCCTTCCTTGTAACTACTTCCCTGTTAGTGATAAAAAAACAAACGTAATCTGGGAGACAATATGCACCACTTGAAACGTAACTTGAGAATTTGTGTGCGAATGTAGGAGAGGGACGGAGTGAAAAGGGACTACTTTCCCTTTCACATCAGATTTTATGTGTTATTGATCCTCCTGGGAAATCTATAAAATTACAGATCTTCAAAGAACTTGTCAAAAAAGAACAAACAAAAAAAAAAAAGCCTCTGTGGAGCCATAAAAGATCTGGCTGGAGAAACCAGTCGAATGAATTTTTATGGTTGCATGTTTGAAACTCTGCGTGTATTCGGCAAACGTCTGTCACTGATTAGTGCAGTCATGCATTGATGTTGTTGTTCTTTGAGCATGCGATGTCAGTTAAGACTGAGCCTCAATGTAAACACAGTGACAGCAGAAAGAAAGAGCTTAGGTACTGTGCTGCTGTGAGTTTCCAGGTGCGTATTCAACCCCGTCGTCCCCCCCATCCAGGGCTGTTTTCACTGTGCTTCTGTTGGCTGCCGAGCGCAATTTATGGACAAGCCAGAACAAAACCCGCGTGAGTGTTTCCCACAGCGCCCGCGCTTGTATGTACAGTAGAGTATGTGTCGTGCTGCAGCCACACCAAACTGCCCCGAGGACTTGGAAGTGCAAAAAAACCCCACATGTGAAAAACACTCTCAAGCGATCAACATGGAGCTATAAACTCAGTGACCTCGCCCACCAGAGCTGAGACAAACAAACAAACAAGAAGACACAGAAAACGTCACGCGCGTCACATCAGGAGCGGCTGGAATAAAATAACCAGGGAGGGGTAGAGCTGTGGCGAGGAGGGGGGTGAGACCTCTCACATGATTGATGTCAGTGGAATTGAAGAACAATCACGTTACCTAGTTGTAGGTCCTGAATGCATGTTTCGCTATGTTTTGGAGTCATAAGAAAAGCTGAATATAGTGTGCGTCATGCCCCAGCTTGAAGCTGTTCCAATGCAGCTTGAGGGTGTAGTGACTGTGTGAGTAACACATAGAGCAGAGTACAGCATAAAGGGACTGATGTGGTTTCTGATAATATCATACCTCTTGCTGTTGCTCATTATTAAACTCTATAAATCACAGTAGTATCGTCACAAGTGCCTCCAGGATCGTGTCACCTGTAGTAGAAAATGATATAGTAACCACTACGTGTAGTAATAATAATAATATTGTAAAGCAAATGATGTGCTTCCATAGACGTTGTATGTGATATCACAAATGTGTTTTAGTTGGGACAGAAGGGAGAAGTTCTACCCATAATCCTCAGGTGTAGGTGGTCGGAAATCACACGGAAATCAAGTTTGAGTTAAAGCCATGAAAAAGAAATAGCCAGGTCTTTGTCTGAAAAAGGGCTTAGGTTCTACTGTTGGGTAATAGAGATATTTTTGGATGCAGCAAATATGAAAATTGTGTTGGCTTAGATGGGATCTTTCAGCGTTATATAACATTTATCAGAGCGCGGTCATGATTTTGGTATCTTACAACTACAACACAAGTTTTACATTACATTATTAGCTCTGTCCAAATACGTCATTGTCATCACTCCGTCTAATACCACATTAGAACAAGTTAACAGTTTTATTTATATCGAGGCTGAGCGGTGCAAACATCTGCGGTGGTTAATGGAAGAATCCTTCACTTTTGTCGCGTACGATTGACCTTTTGAATATTGTTTCCCTCTGAATCAAATGTTTTATGCTTGTGATTCATCTCATAGCTGCTTGACCTGGTTACTTTTAATGGAGATTTTGAAAATGAATGACAGTATTTTAATATTACCACCAATAGATCGATTGCACTCGCCATTAGCTCTATATTAGATGAGACCAAATGTATCACAGATTAAAGATCTTTGGTGCACAGTGCAACAATCACAGTGTGAAGAACACATAGAACTATACATTTATATGTATATAAGTTTATATGTTGCTTTGTGTTATTACACAAAACGTGTTCATCGATGTCAGAGCAGTGCGGCATTCTGGAAGCAGCTGCATTTTGAAAACAATTCTTTTATTAGTCTCTCTCCGTCAACAGTGCACGGCATCACTGTCAACAAGTTACCAACAGGCCACATGAAACACAGCGTCTGGACAGTCGCGCACGCTTGTTTATTAAACGACAGCCTGTTCGGAAAAAAAAGAAAAGAAATGAAATACGCGAAGCACACGACATCAAAGTGCCACAGCTTTGTGGAGGATGCGGATCTCGTAAACATGCGGTGCCAACTTTTAAGATAAGATAAGATGGACTTATTTATGTGGTAACTGACTCACCGTTTTATGGGGCACAGACAAATAAAGTTAACCTATAAAAATGGTGTTTAACATGACACCCCGTAGCTTCCTTGGCGACGCTTCACTGCGGCGTCCCCGCAGCTCTTGGTTGGTTGTTTTTGTTTCCCTGACTTAAGTCCGCTCATCGGCAGGCTGACACTTGAGATCAGAGACTGATATCAGGTGACAGACTCAACCACGAGGATATTCCACCTGTTCACCCTGTAAAGCCCTTCAGTGGCTTTGGTCATGTTTTGGATCACTCGCCTGCCGAGTGATGAAATGTCGTTGGGATGCATTTGGCATCGCGGGTGCACAGAATTCTCCATCTGTGTTCTTCCTGTTGTGGCGGTGAAATCAGCCATACGTGCCTGAGCCGTGACACAACCATCTGACAGATGAGGTGGTGGCTCGGGCTCGTGAGCTCTTCCTTTTATCTCTCTCCACTTTTTGTACCCTCCATCATTTTGATGGAGCATGTTTGCCTCTTGTGGGGAATCCTCTGCGGCTTTGGTCGGGAAGTTTCCTCTTTATCGTTGACAAGGGAACATGTCTGCGTGCCGGCATCCTGGAGAGCAATTTTTAACTTGCTCTTCAGTCATCGTGAACATTTCCTTCTGCTCATCTACATTGTTCTCTGTCATTATTCTCCCCCCTTTTCACCTTATTGATTATTAATGTTGGTTCCTCCAAGTGCATGAACCAACAACCTTCAGTTTGAGACATTGATGGAAACACCACTGTTATTTCTAGGATGCCTAGGATTACCGATTACGTGATTCTCACTAAAAAACCGACACAATTAACGTTTGTGTCAGTAACGTGCAAACATAAATCTCATCTTAGAGCTTCATAGTTCGCTTTAACATTTGAAGCAGACAAAGCCTTAAGTGTGTGTGTTTGTTTTGAGGTTCATGACTTTTTTTTTTACATTCCACAGCTTGGCAGTATAAGCGGTGTCGCTTATCTTTTTACTGTGGGGCCATTAAAATGATGAATAGGCCGGTTGTGTAATCCGCGTCGAGAGTGGAAATGGTTTGACATAACTGCGAGTGACGCCTTTACATCTCGGTGAATTATCACCTTCATGCCGTAAACCCTGCTGCCGCGGCTGCTACTGGAAATCTGCCTGGAAACTAATCCGCGATAGAGATTAATCTGATTCTAACAGCTTGAGTGAGATTCACAGAAAAAAGACACGCATGTATAACAGGCACCAGACTGTCATCTGCTTAACCCTGCAAGATATCACAAGCCTGTAGAGACCAAAGCAGTTTAGGCCAGGAATAGCCTGAACAGGGTGCAGTGCATATGTGATGAGCTAAATACAGGGTGGTGCTTTACCTTCATAGAGACAAAGGGCAAAACACATGAACAGTGTCAAACGTCTCAGAATACTCTTGTTATTTTCGAAACTTGACATTGTCGTTTTTATTATTATACAGGAAGCAGAAACTGTGTGTTTTCATGGGTTGGTGAGATTGACTTTACTAACAGTGATTTGAGAAATCAACGTGATTCATTACATCTCGGATTTTCTTCATGACAGGTTCTCCCGGTCCGATGAGCTGTCCCGGCACCGTCGCTCCCACTCGGGGGTGAAACCGTACCAGTGCATCGTGTGTGAGAAGAAGTTTGCCCGCAGTGATCACCTGTCGAAACACCTCAAAGTCCACCGCTTTCCACGAAGCAGCAGGACAGGACGCTCTGCAAACTGACCCTCCTGACCCACTCTGACAGACTGACGCTAAGCAGGGGCTGGGGCATGTGCGTGTGTGTTTGTGTGTGTGTGTGTGTGTGTGTGAGAGAGAGAGGACAGACAGAGGTGGAGGGTGAAAGTCCAAACGCCCTTTAAAGGAGTGTGTGCAGGGCCATTTCTGCTTGTGTGTGTTTCTGTTCGCGTATGTATGCGTGACGTACATTCATGGTACTGTGATAATTTATTGGGTGGCGAGGAAAAGACTGTAAAAGCTGAACTAAAGCAGAAAAAAAACTGTTACTTGACATAACACCCTCACAGGTGGAATAAGCTTCTTGTATATTACAACATTTATTTGTTTCGCTCAAATCGTTAATGGAATTTGAAGAAAATCGCTGTTCAGAGCCTGTTTCTTTTTTTTATCTTTCCTTTCCAACACTGAGGTGTGTGTTCGACTCAAAAGCCATGTAGTAATAGGTGTTGTGAGACTTGGGGTGGGATAGGGAGGCACTACTATTTAAAACCCTCGGTTTTTTCCCCCTTTGTACTTGTTGTTCAAAAGTAATATTAGGAATAATGTATCTCTCACTGGTTTAAATTGTATCTGTTGCCAGCAGCAAAAGCATTATATTAATAAGCCTTGTGATCTACAAGATGGCTTCACTTCTATTTTGTTTGCAAACCTCCAAACTAGGCGTAGAGCCACTTTCTTGCTTTGTTTTGGTTTTTGACATTGGGATGATGGGATGTTGCCTGGGGCCCGCCAATCATCTTGAAATGTCCCTTTCATCAATAGACGGCAGAGTAGACGATGCATCAACATTCCTTCAGCTTTGATTCGGTCTCTTTGTTGCCTTTGAGTTATTGTTAGTGAAAAAACGAAACCCCGCGTAGTAACCTCAAACTCGATCCCTGGAAGAACAAAGCTCATCGAGGAATTACTGCTCACCAACACGGATCATTGTAATGTGTAATTTGCACTGGTGAATGTGAGATGTCTCGCTTCATTCACGTACAGTCATGCCCTCTTCGTCTCATCTGGTGGAAGGGGACTGTTTATCAGAATGGTTGTCGTTTTTATGGCCCTCTGTTTATTTTTGGATCCAAACAGACTTGGGTTGCAGCTAAATCTGATGGCAATCTGCAAAAGATTTCAAGCTAACTTTGAAAACAAGCATGCGTAGAAGCAAGTCTGCTGCTCCGTTTTCGACTTGTGATGAATTGCATTTGTTCTCAAGTTGTGTGCCGTTATGTGAGGCCTAATCATGTATTGCTTAATGTCCCCTAAAAATGATCATACACGACAGTAATTTAATATGAAAGGACACAGAACGTTTAGTAACTGTATGGGTCTAACTGCCAAATCAAGTTTTTTTTCCCCTTTTCTTGCCACGTAATAATTCTGCTTCAGTTTTCTATTAAAAAGACATAATGTTCTTATTGAAATGAACTGGAATTCATTTTAGTCCTTATTGCCTATTCAGAGAGATGATAAGTAAGTTTGTTTACACCGCCATGATGGCAGGAAAGGGCTCTGCTAAAGTGAACGTAAGACCACAGAGATCGAGCAACAGATCAAACAACTTAACAAACTTACTATAACTATGGTACTATACTATATATAAGTATAGAAACAGCCAGAGTGGACATTATTAAAGGAACTGCAGTATCCAGGCAAATTCAACTTTCTGATAAACTTTCCCTCATCCAATCAAAATGTGTTGACACTACACAAGCAAAATCCATTGTCTTTGTGTTTCCCAGGCTCATTTTATGGTGTCGATCTAACTCTGTCGCCCATTTTCACTGTTTCTGAATACAAGCAGCATAGAAGCTGCCTGACATATCGCCTGGAATATATGCTGCAGATTAAACTGGATTTGAAATGGACTCCTGCCAAAATGGCGTTGTTTTGAGTCTGACTGTTGCATGGTGGTGAGACAGTTAGTGGGAAATAGTGAGACAGTTAGTAAGTGTTTCTGTATGTAAAGGGAGCACAAATGAGCCTGATGTAACATTTGAAGTAGAGTCAGCAAATATGTTAGCTCACATTAGCCACCAAAGGCTACTGGTCACACCAGAATTCAGTGAACAACTGTTTTAATTCTTATGAATTATAAGCTTGATTTTCAAAAGACAGTGGCCTTTTTTTTAAAAAAAATCTATGTAGACTCACTTTAATATATGGAATGTTTTGCACCTACTGTATCCTAGAGGGGGAGTGGCTCAGTTTGCGCCCAGTGAAGCCTGTTCTCATGCAATTATGCAAGTTTTTGGTTTTTTTTCTCCCTAATTCCACATATTAATTTCAGGAGCTGAAGAATGATATTAAATGATTTACATATCAAATTTAACTTGAATTGTTTATGCTTGTTACCTATGTGTTGTTGCGACTGGAATTGTAAGCCATTACAGCATTCATAAGGGATCGCTCTCATTGTCTCTGCTCTTACGCTAACAATAATAACAATAACACTTAACGCAGCATATTATTGAGCGGAAAGGAAATTATTAATCATCCAAACTCACCAATATCTGCCCATGTTCTTGGAACATACCAGTTATCTTGCCTTTTGTCTTGTACTGTAAGGAAACAGTGAGTGTTTTTCTCTTTTCTATCATTTCTTGCCATTGTATTGATATGTATAGATTTGATTATGTGACTCTGCATCTGAGTTGAATGAAACAAAGGGGAAAAAAAAGGCATGGGAGGGACATGACATGTCCACTGCACAGAGATGGATTGCTGTGCCATATTGTGATTCAGTATTGAAATGATTTGAGGAAAGAACGTGGAATTCGGAATTGAAATTCACTTCTTTTTCCTTGAAAATATTTAATTAGCAATGACATACCCCTGTACGCTGTATGGAGTTAGTGTTTGAACTCTGGCAGGCATTCCTTCCATGTAATCAAAAGAAACACTTCTCTGAATGGGCATCCTACGTGAGCCCGTGAATGTATGTAAATAACTGTATATGCATCTAAAGAGAGAAGAGAAATATTCTTTTAGTGATTATTGCAATTGTGAAAGATTTTTAAAAAGAAATATGTAAAGAAAGTGTACATAACGTGATAATTCAAATATATTATTAAAAAAGCTGTAGCAACTTGCGGTTTGTCAGACGTTTATGCAACACATTTAAAAGTCTCGTTTCACGGTAAACGGTACATACATACAGCATCTGTCGGACTTGACAACCGACAGTGTGGCGTGTTGTCATGTTGTGAAACGTGATTTTCAAATGTGTTCTGTTAACGTAACACAATAGGAGTTGCTAAAAACTGGTATATTTTTTGCTTTTGTTCTACTATGTAAAACACATTTACAATAAAAATTCCTAAACAAAAACATGTGTTTCTGTATTAGTTGGTTAAAAAGCCAATCTTTTCCTTACCCACACCTTGTCATCCTTGTGTTTCTCATGGTAGAATTCAATCATTGTGTTGGTAAACAAGTCAGAGTTTGAATTTTAATTCCACGTTATGTTAGATCACATGAATAGCAACTGATTGTACTTTTCAGTTCAAACCACAGCACCTCAGTGTGGCATTAAAGTATTGAACATTTCGCTTTAAAATGCAAGAATTGTTGATTTTTGCCCTCAAACTCTCAGTTGGCTCTCATCATTGAAGCTGAATAAAATCTCTGTATCTCTTTCCTACTGTGGGCTGTATTTACTGCCCCAAAAAGAAAGTGTTGCAACACAGTTACGACTTTCTAATTAGAGAAGAGATCAACACAAACCACTAATTCCAGATCATGGTCTCCTGTTTACAGGCACTTAACGGAGCCGCAGCACCACTGTGAGAAAGTGCCTGTTGTTGCATTATAAGACATCTATTATAAATGCACAAGAGGGCAAATACATGTGTCTCTCAAAGTCCTTTCAAAGTGTTCAATATGAAATCTTTCAATTGTGTGTGGGGTGAATATGACATTTGGGGCTGTCCCTTACTTGCTGGACAAAGTCAAGTCATAAAGATAAATTCTCACTGAGTGTTTTATGCAGGTGATATATTTAGATAATGTAACCAGTGCAACAAGCTTTATCAGTCTAAGAACATCTAATCTATTTCTAATCAAATCTATTACCATAGTATCTGATGTAGTACAGGTTTATTGTCATTGTTAAAAAAAAAAAAAAGAAAGAAAGAAAGCAAAATTACAGAGCTCTGCCCAGTCAACATTTACATTCAAGCAATATAATTTAAATACTACATAAAAATGGTCCAGTTAGAATAAATATAAATAAATAAGTACTGCATATGACCTATGAAAATGTAATATTGCATATTAATGTGAGGTGAGTTATTGCACAGGGGGCATAACAACATGAAACTGTAATATTTTGGTTCAGTAGCTGTTTTCATTCTGGCGATGACAAGATGGTGGATACATAAGCTGTGTGAACCCACATATTGTTTTTTTACATTTTGGTTGTCTTGTACAAATTACAGAAACATGCTGGTTTAGTTGACTTTAGCTGTGCTTGCAGTTGTTTTCTATTAGTTTTGGAAATAAGCTAAGCTAAACAGAGCGGCTGCCTTTTTGCTTGTTCATGGACATTATGTAATTCCAAAACCTTTGACTCGTCAAAGACATGTAAAAATGTAAGTTTAAAACGTAAAAGTCTGATAAAAGTGCATTTTATTTTCTTGGTTATGCTTTAAAATTTTATTTCAAACATGGATTATGTGAATTTACTATTGGGCTAAATTGCTGTGGCTTAATGACACATGTGTGCCTCATATAAGCTATACTATAGCCTGAAACTATAGTGAAACTGTTATAATAACAATATAACTATCAATAGCTTTGTTCCCTGTCTATTTTTCTGCTGAAAAACTGTGATAAAAATGACTTTTCATGTCTGCTACACAGGCAGCAACATTCAGCTTTGATGTTTGCTCTACCTGTAACTTATTTGGCTTCAGCAGCTGTTTTCAGTCTGGCGATGACAAGATACGCATAGAGGATTATCTCAGACTTAACCTGTATGCACCCACATATTGTTTTTAGGTTTTGGTTGTCTTGTACAAATTATGGAAATTGTTTTTAACATGCCGGTTTTGTTAGCGTTACCTGTGCTAGCAGTTGGTTTCTATTATCTTTGGAAAGAAGCTAGGCTAAAGAGCTGCAGCCTTTGCTTTGTACTTGGTAGTACTGATCCTCTCATCCGGTGTTCGGTATAAAGGCGCATGTATACTTAATTTTCTTCCATGTTAGGTCTGTCCGTCCCAAATGTTATCTCCGTCACTACCCTACATACCTCTGTGCGCCTTTCGTGTTGACGTTTACACAATACTTCCTCAAGAGGGCAGAGCAGAGTATCAATTGATAGCGGGGATTAATGCTGCGTTCACACCAGACACGGCGCACGTTTCTCAAGTGGCAAAGTCAATGTACAGACTACAGTAGACCAGGCCAGTGATACTTTAGCATGACAAGCAGCTAATTTGAAAATTTGCTAGCTCATATTGATGCTAGGCTAGAATTTTCCAGTGGTCCCAGCTGTGGAGTGTCTGCTCGTCAAGTATCGCTGGAAGAGGCTCTAACTGGAGAAATGGTGCTGTGAAACTATACACGATGGCGGTTTCTTCGCTTCAGACATTTCCACAAGCAATAGAGTGCAACTGATATTCGCCACGGTTGATGGTGAAAAGAATTGCTTGTTACTTCTGTCTTTGCAACCAAAATATGATGACTTCCGGAATATACTAAAGTGATCCTGCAGCGCGATAGACATTATAGCGATGCGAACATTCGCATTTGGTGTGAACACAGCATAACACCACTAAATGTCCATCTCTGTCCATCTCAGTTCCAAAAACTATGTAACATTTTTGGCCCACACCTGTATGCTTATTTCTCTTTGCTAACACACATTTTAGTGCCATGTGTAAATGGTAAACCTCCTCTTACTGTATATTTAAACATCTATTTATTTCAGTAATTTCATTTACTAATCCAGTAAAATATTCTAAAAAAGTATTTTTTTTGTTATGATTTAAAAATTAAACATAATGCACGTGTGCCTCATATCAGCCTATTGCCTTTTAACCTTTACTTTTCAACATATATAGCGAAAGATATAACAATCAATATCTTTGTTCACTGTCTATTTTTTTTTTTTTGTAGGGAGCTGCAATAAAAACACTTCCCATGTCCGGTAGGCAGCAACTTTTCCTGGCTTTAGGGTAAAACAATCCAAACATTGAATGTTATGCTGGTTTAATTGTGGTCTACCTCAGTCAAATATATTGTCCCTGTGCTTTTATTCACATGAAGCATAAAGAACAAAGTTTTCCATAAAGTTGCACTGGGAAGAATAAGCTGAAAGAAAAGAAAAAGAAAAAAAAAACCTGAGGAATTTCAGTGTAAGATTTGTACCACATGGAGAGCTTGCATGGAAATTACACCCCCATTCTCTGCTCTTCCTTCAGCCAGACTCTTTCTCAGCTCCCATAATTACTTACCCCCCCTTCACTTTGTTTGTGATGTATACTGGCTCTGAGCGTGTGTGCTGAGTCATTGTGTTAAAGCAGAGACGTAGCTGCTACGAGAGCGGGAGCAGCTAACAGCACAAGTAAGCTGTGCAGTGTCTGATGTTCATGTAGATCATGTTGATTTATGAGGCAGCGCAAGTCTCAGGGGCCTTCTGGGATGAAACAGGAGGATTTAATTCAGCACATCTGGATACCAACTACACTCCATTGGCTTTAAATGCCATTCTGAGCATGCATGAACATGCAACAGCAGAGTCAAATCATGGGCTTATAAAATACCAGTAGAGTAACACAGGCGTGTTGACATAGGAAATAAAAATGAAATGATGGTTTAAATTATATATATAAAAAAAAGAATTGATTGATTTATTTAAAATTCTCCTGACTAAAGCTTATTAATTTCATTCAACTGGAATAAATCTTTATTGAATATTGCTCGAGTTTATTGTGAGACATTTATTGTCACATTTTAGTCGTGAGTCGTCTTTCAACTTGAAGATGGAGGGTTTGATTCCCAGCTCCCCTGGTTTTTATGCAGAAGTGTCCTTGGGCATGACACTTAACCCTGTGTTGCTCCTGATGCCGGCAGCGTGTGAATGGGTGTGAAAGCTGTTTGATAGAAAAGGCGTGGGTGGCAAAAACTGTAGTGTAAAGCAGCTTTTTTCAACATTACAACTCTTTTGAGATAAGGCAAGTCTACACTGGGCATCCCATGGCCAGTTGGAAAGGAGACTTAGCATGTAACCAGAGGGTTGTCAGTTGGAGTACCCGCCAGGTCAAGGGGCTACCTCCATATTGACCTAGTAACCAAAATGGGTTGAATAAATGGGTCAGAAAGGGAATCCGGCATAAAACTCTCTGCCAAATCATGTATGCTGACCATTCGATGTGGCGACCCCTAGAGAGAATGAAGCCAAAACAAAACAACAAATCTATTTAATGGCATACTCTGAATTGAAGACAATAAGACAGTTACTAGCTAACTTCCTATAAAAGCAAAAATATAGGTATGGTTGTTAGTTAGTCACACAGCATGAGTTGAAGAGCAGAATTATTGCAAGGATTCTGTTTTTGTTTGCTTTTTGTCCAGATATTTTCATGTTTACAGTGCTATCCAGTTGTGTATTGTGATGATTTTATTTCATACTTGTGTATTTACCTGAGTTTCCCTGTTTTCAATCCCATAGATCGATGTGTGTGTGTGTGTTTAAATATTTATTTGACTTTTTTCAAAAACTTATATTGTGCGGATATCGTGTGGATATGGTGTTCTGAGCAGCTGTGTGTCAGTGTGTTTAAGAGACAGACACTGTACACAAATCTGAAGGTCAGACACACGTTAGCCTGCAGCAAACTTCAACAGCCCATGTGCGGATTTGACATGTGGGATCAGATGATACCTGTTATGTAACTTTGACTCTCAGCCAAGTCCAGACGTGTGTGTGTGTGTTTGTGTGTGTGTGTGTGTGACTGAATAATACATGCTAACATAGGAATAAAAACAAATCACGTATGTGACATCAGAAAAATCTGACAGTCAGGAAAAAATAATACACCTGTGTGTGTGTGTGCCTGCACTTCCTTAGGACATTTTCTGGCATAAACACTGACCTTGTCAGGACCATGGAGACCAAAACCTGGCAGAACCTCATTTCTGAGGAACCGGTTAAGTGTAGGATTTGAATTGTGGTTAGGTTGTCATTGGTTTGTGCTGTCCGACTGTGTGTGTTCCAGGTGTTACTCATGTTGTGAGGCACCAAACAAGTGTCCATTCTGGGAACTTGTCTTCCTTATGTGGACAAAAAGCAAGTCTCCATAATATAAATGATCACATTTTAAGGTAAAGATGTATGGTTAGGATAAGGTTAGGGTTAGGCCAGTAGTAGTTATGGCTAAGGTTAGAGTCTCCATGAAATGAATACAAGTCAATGTAGTCATGGAAACCAGACTGTGTGTGTGCTGTATTTTCACACATTGCAACACTTAAGTTTTCTTTTAAGATAATTAGAACGTCGTTGTTCATGAAAGCAACGATGACGTCGGAGTTCCAAGAGCTGTGTTCAATGTCAATAGCATTTTCTTTTCATTGTCATTATTTATTTAGTTAGTTATCACGATGAACTGTTGTGTTTGTGTTTGTGCTTCTAATGAGGTTGTGGAATTTCTATCTGCTACAGCTGTCTAGTGTGGTACATTCTTCCTTGTTTTTGGAATGTGTTGACATTTTTTTAACTAGTAGTCAAAGAAAATGTAACATGTGTTTGTTGTACTTCTATATTATGCATGTTAAAAAAAAAAAAAGAGAAAGAAAAGACTAAAAGAGAGGTTTGGATTTGGGGGTCAGATCTCAGGTACACAATGTTCCTTGCCTAAGATTTTACACACTCACTCTCCTGGGTCCAGCAAAATGCCAGGGCACCTAATTTCATTAGACTGCAACAACAGCATTTGCACTGGTACACGGCTGGAAAAGAACGCTTGCACATTCAGGTGCACAAATGGTTGGTAAGTTGTAAGTGTATACATATGTATATGCACACAGACACATGCACAGCAGGTTCACTCAAGTGTGAAGTGATGGATTCTCGTGTATGTCAACAACAGGAAGCTAAACCAGCCCGCTGGGTGCCAAGTTTATGACAACCCACATGTCTTACATAAGCCAAAGGAGCCAAAGCACGGGGTGGACACGAAAGCTGTGCTTCATTCCAGCGTTGTTCTTACTGTGACATGTTCACGGATTATCGGTTGAGGGAACTTCCCTCCTTTCAGAAGACATTGCCCCCCTCCACGTGTTACCCTGGTGATGTTAACACTATAGATACCTGTACTGTGCCAAGTTTTGGGTAACAGGGTTTCTGCACCCTCTTGTTTTCGTCGTGCCCTTTAGTGTTGGGTGCTATTCATTATCAAAACACTACATGCAGTCTTGCTTAAAAGGATAATTTCAAATTTATGCCAGTAAACAATATTCCTGTTTGCTAAAAAATGCATATATTGTGGTAAATAGACAGCTTAAACAGTTTTCAATTCATGTAAACTGTCCCAGTGTTGTTTATCTGTCCACGTGAGTCTTAGAAAGCCGCCTTTTCACCTCAAGTTTTGAAATAAATCCCCCCAGCTCAGTCTCTGGATCTGGATCCTGCAGCCTACAAGATGAGGACACAGAGCGAGAGAGAGAGAAGGGACAGGAAGGAAAGACACAAACTAGGGAGAGAATGAACAAGGTTAATGACATATAATGAAGTCATATTCATACCCTGAGTGTGAGACTCCCCCAGCAGTCTAGGTCTATAGCAGCCTAACTAAGAGATGGTTCTGGTTTCCCGAAGACTCAATGAAAATCCAAAAACTTAATCATGCAAATCCAAACGGCTTTTAGCCTGAAATATTTCTTTGCAGTATATGGCTTCAACTGCAAGGATGTAAAATTCACGTTGTTCACTTTGAACACTGAGGGAAACAAATATGTGTGACACAATGTCACTAAAGTCTATCGCCATTGAGATTCTTCAAACATCCCTATCGAGTCAGACTCAAGTCCCCCAGGACAGGATTGGGTGATGAGGCAGAAAGTGAGGCAGAAAGCTGGACCACATAGTAAATTGTTAGCCACACTATTGGCTGCTGGTTAACTCTAGACTTAGCTCTAGCATTAACGCATTTGGTGTAAAAAAATGGTCTTATCACTTAGTATGGGGGCAGTAAATAGTGACATAAATGGTGATGTTACATTTTATTATGTATCCTATCGGTCACATGCTTGTATCTGCATTGATTAAAACAATACAAATAATACAATACAAATGATAAACCGACACCAATTACTATGATAGGTTTGTATTTGTTTGTGTACATTTTAATATCTTTTGAATAGATTGAAACAAGAAAATGCAGATTTTCAAGCAATTCTTCATATTTACATGGAACTACATTGCATAATTTCCTTTTTTTTCATGTGATAAATAAATAAATACCAATATTTAACGTGGCAGCCACAGTTCTTTGTCCGCTTAGGCAATAAAACAAATATCATAATGTAATGTAGGGGAGAAACATTCACGTAAATCTATGTTTCTGTCTCGTGATCCAACATTATCTTAAAGGCGATGAGGCAGTTAAGCATAATGATGATGTGTCTCTACGGTTTGACGTTGAGTCAATAGAACCTGCAATTTAAAGTTAAAGGAGCTGAAAAGAAGTGTATCATGCAAAGCAATGGGCTGTCAGTTTAAGCATTCATCTGCCTAGGGCAACATGCCAAACCCACGACTCACCTTTGCAGTAAAACATAGCTCACTCTCTCTGCTCTTTCCCTTTTTTTTGTGCTTAAAATCCCTGTTAAACCTCTAGACATTGACATTTTTCCATTGACCGAAAAGAAAACTGGTAAGCTGTAAAATGTAAAGTGATATTTCACCGCATCTCCTACATATTCACTAGTTTTCAGTAAAAAAACATCTGGTCACCAGTGTGCCTTTTCCTCTTTATAGTTTTTCTTTCCCTCGGCTTCTCCTATCTCTTTATATTCTCATATGTTTTATATTTGAAGCGCTGACCGGTGACGTCAGCGTGGAGGAGAAATCAATCATTTTCTTCCTCCCTATTTTCCCCATTTCTCTCTCTCCCTCTCTCTTCACCAGTTGGTTCTGCTTCATTAAAAACACCTCTTGCTGTCTAACAGTCGTTGGGCAGAAGGCCAGAGGGGCCAGGAGCTCATGAGGTTGGGATTGGAGCGTGACCGCCAGACCTTGGCTGAAGACTTTCAAAGCGGTTTTTAACTAATGTGACACACTGTTGTGGCATCAGTGAGGAGCATAAATCGTAGTTGGGCTTTAAAATATAGTGAAAGCTAGTTCACAGATGGCAGCCGTGGGTGTGAAATAAAAACTAAAGTCTATCAATCCATTTTCTGCTGCTTGTCTGCAGTTGGGCCACAGTGGATGGATGTAGTTCAGATGTCTCTCTCCCCATTAACATTTTCCAGTTCATACTAGGGCGATCTTGGGGCATTACTGGACGGTACATTTACTCCATATCCGTCATTCTGAAGCCATGTTTCCATCAAGTTTGGTTTGGTAAAGTCCGTATTCTTTTTTGTTTCCATTAGGAACGGTACCAAAATACCGTTAAATTTTTGGCACCCTTCCTTGGCATACCAGAGTACTGTAAGGTAACGTAAGTCAACAACAGTCAGCTGATGGTGTGTCCCTTGCGACCAGTGTTTCTTCAATGCCCTGCAGTCTTGTCTCATACAAACCTTGATATCTTAAGACAAACCAAGCAGGAAAACTCTCTGCACCCTCTTCTTCACCTCTCTTGTGTACTTTGGATGGTTGGCCCCCAGGTATTTAAGAAGGTCCTCCTGCAGTCAGCACCATTATAATGATGAGATGAGGTTAGACCTGGGAAGGAAACTGCACTTTCCTCAAGTTGTTCAAACTTCCCTGAGACCTGATACGGTCATTTGGTCAGAAGAGGCCAAGAAGATCATCCTGATCGAACTGACTGTCCCGTGGGAAGACGGATGCATTGAAGCCTCAGAGAGGGAAGCCACCAAGTATCAGGACCTGGTCTAACAATGTAGAGACAAAGGATGGCAGGCCTGGCTATTCCCAGTTGAGGTCGGATGCAGGGGCTTCCCAGCACAGTCTGTGTGGAACACACTCACAGTTCTGGGAATAACAGGGAGGGAGAGGAAGGCATCTGTCTGTAGGTTGGGGGAGGCAGCCAAGAGAGCCTCTTGTTGCTTTTGGAATAGGACGGAGGGGATGAGCTGGGGCCCAGGAGAAGATTTGGATAACGCCTGATGACATCTTCTCCTGGTTGACACCTACAGTCACCTCTAAGGTGACTGAAGGAGGAAGCTCTATAGTGTATTAACACTTTAGCTTCTTCTACTCCTTGCATCTTAACCGTACCAATTGTACCTCCTCTCCAGTGCAGACCTCCACCCCTCCAGGCTCTCCTTCACCTGTACCCTACTCTCACTACAGATATCAATATCATCTACAAACAACATAGTCCACAGAGGCTCCTTCTGAGGTGTTAATAACTAATAATAATCATTACTTACACTAATTGTCAGTTAGCCTAACACTAACATAGTAAGGAACTATGCCAAAAAGAACCAGCAAACTTCTGAGTGAGGAAGACCCTTAATTACCTCCTGAGTCTGGGAACCAGAGCTGTGCCGGTGTGAAAGCCCTATATGTGAGTCAGCCTCAGTGATGTCATGTAAGCAGCTTCGAAGCCTTGATGTGAAAAGTGTAGTAAAGCAGTAAAGCAGCATTACATATTCATCACAAGCTCTCTTCCCTGGCAACGGCCTTCTTTTATAAGGTCCAGACTTGGATTCTGATCTTCTGCCAACTGTACAATAAGTCTGGATGAAATAAGCCAGAGGCAGCATGTTTTCACAGTACGATTTTGGAGCATATACTGGAAAATATCACACAAATCTGCATACTGTAGCTTTAGTCCAAAGAGGGTACCCTAATCCCAAAAATCCTTGAATTTTGCTGCAGTCTATAGCAGAAAAGCTGCATCTATACAATGGTGGTCATAAATGGTCAGACCACGGACCATGGTCTGGATCCAGACCCAGACACCATCCAGTCCACACCTGGACGTTTTACCACAAACCGCTGACAATTGCCATGTTTGACAGAATTGTATTTTTTACTTTTCTTGCATTTGTGGCACCAGAGGTCCAGGGAATGCATGCACTTTACATTGTCACATGAAACAAACAGATGACTGACCTTGGATCAGCATTTCTACTGTAAGTAAGTAACACACAATGGAGACAGGGAGAAAGATGAAGGACTGATGAACAGAGGAAAGTAAGAAAATTTAAGCTGACAAGATCTGAAAAGAGGGGGAAAAAAGGGTTTAAATCAAAACAAATAAAGACGATGGTTAACGTAATACATTTGCTGTCACTTGTCAAGAGAAAAGAGTATGTATTGTATTAGATTATTGTTATGTGTCCACTCACCTGTGTTTCATTTCAGTGATTGCAATCCCTGAGCTGTGAGTGGAGAGGGAGAAAGCATCATCTTTGGGAGGGAAGTTTAAAAGGAGGAGGAAAGAGAGAACGGACAGGAGAAAGGGCAGCCAGGTGGAGGACTTTTTGGTTTTCTATCCTCAGTTGCCTTTTCATGTTTTAGTTGGTTGGAGGTTTCCGGCAGTCCTGTTTTCAGGTTTAGTTTATTTAATCTATTTTTCTTTTCGGGGACGCGCTGGGTCCTTACCACCTTTTTGCCGGGGTCTCCAATCTTTTGTTTTTGCTCACTTTGTCTGAAATGACGCGTTTGTTTAATAAATCAAAATGATTGATTGGGGTACTTTGTGGCGTCCTTTATGTTCGGTCTCCTATTAAGCCATGCTTTTATTCTTCAAAGGGAGGCCGTAACAATTATATTACCCGTCCAGTTCAATGAGAAAATTGTCAACAAAAAAAAATTATATTATATCCTTAAATACTTTCTTTTATTTAAGAGTTAGTTGCTGACACTGATACAGACATTTATGATGTCCCAGTCTGGAACGTCGTGGGATTTGAATTCACTACGCCTGTTATACAAGCACTAATATATAAAATACTGCTCACTTTATGTCTTCCATATATTTTATACCTGGCATTTAACTTGTTCACATGCTACAGCAAAGAGCCGTCACAAGTAGGACTGTTGGAACACTGTTATTGGCTACAGATAAACAGAAGGGGTTAGTTCTACACAGCGGACGTAAGCACATTTTGCACTAGAAAAATTATTTGATTTTAGGAATAAATATCAAACTTTGTCCTAATAAGATACTACGAGTAACAAAAAATGGTTTGTGTGAAATCTCAGTCGCTTCTGCCCCTGGTTTGTGTGTTTACTGGATGTTTTAGATACAGAAATAAGATTCAAAATCACAGAGTGGTGTGTGTGCAAATACAAGCCATTCTTAGGTTTATTCTTAAAGTCAGCTTACTCACAAAAAAGGAAGATTCATTTTGGTCAGTTTTTCCTAATTTTAAGGCACATTACAGTCTGAACGTGGCTAGATTTACAGGCTAGTTTTAAATGGCATCATTTGCTTACCACAGTGGCAAATTTAAATTTGATTTATTTCTGGTAGAGCTGGGGGGGGGGGACTGGATCAGGACAACAAAAGCAAAAAGAAGTTTTGCTGCAATGTATGCATATATGGAAATTACTAAAGGAACAAAAAATAGTCAGAGGAATCTTCACAAATGTAATATCATGCACAGATTTGCTCTGGATTGAAGTCATCCTCAAAAAGTCAGTCCCCTCATAAAACACTTTTGGAAACCCTGTTCTATAAAACAAGCCTCATATAGACGCGGCAGCGAGCTGAGACGTTTCTGTTGACGGTGCATTTTGACGCCGTTTGAAGCCACTATTGGAATCTCTTGCTCCTGCTGTGAGTCAAGTTAGCAACAGCTGCTCTCGCCTGTGAAGTAGCAGACTTTAAAAGAGGTCCCTTTCAAGTCTACAGGGGCTGAGTATGTATTCATATTTAAAAAAAAAGAGAAAAATTGGCCTTCAGCGAAATAACTTGTCAAGCAGGAAAGACTCATCCGTGTCTAATAATAAATTAGCATCAAAAGTGTCTTTTTTTTACGATTCCCACGGATGACAATGTGAGGAAGAAGCACTGAAAGAAAGACGATTCAATCATCGCTGCCGAGTTAAAACCCGGCGAAATGAATAGTCTGAGCGAGGAAGTGTACGAGCAGGATTTCTCTTATGTAACATCATTCTTCACTGTCACTCACTCACAGCAGACCTGGAGATTTACAAGGAGGCTGCTGATGAATGTGACCTGTCAGTAATGATGAATAGCCGTCCTTATGGTCTGGATGACTGTTATTAAAAAAAGAAAAAAGAGATTACACTTTTTTGTTGCATGGTAACAGAACTGATCCAGAAGGAGTAAAAGTGCCATTTAAATGACTTTTGGAGGAGTTTGCTTTATGGCTGGTAGGTATGTTGTCATTATTATTTCCCCCGAGGACAGACTATTTTACATTTCTGTCTGTGATGATGATATAGATAGAGTATGCGCGCATGCACATACACGCTCATGTGTATTGTATGATCAGTTGTTGGCAAAGCATCATTGTCACGGGTAGAGCAGAAAATCCTCGCCTCTATTTTAAACCCCCTTTAGAGCATAATGCATATATGACTGCAGTGCTTTAGCCCGAACTGGCATCGACACGTCTTCACATGTTATTTACAATTTCTCTCTGTTGCTTTTCCACTTATTCATAAACTGTCCGCTTTTAAAATGAATGATTCAATCTCGCACTGTGGTTAACACAAAGCTCCCCCTGAGGTTTTAAAAAAAAAAAATATTTTGTTTCGTTTTTAATGCCAGTACTTCCAAAGTGTTTTGGCATTTACATTTCATGGTCAATGTGGGAGGCAGGAGAAATAGCAGTTTTGAGGAAAAATGAACGCGAGAATAAAAAGTTAATGCCCGCGCTGCCAGCCTCAACGCAGCACAGAAGGAAGTACATTCATATTTGACGAGTCTGCAAATCACAGTTTACGTGCACACCGAGTGCCAGTGGAAGTAGTAATGTGATTTGCAGAGCACGTACAGTAGCTCATCTCGTTTTTAATGCTGCGGGCCAACTTTGGTTAAATGACGTCGTGTGACTTAAAGTTACCCAAGCAGAGGTGTCACATAGAAATACATAAATGTTGACAGTATTCTTGGGGCAATTACACAGCTCACACTTTCAAGAGAGGAAATTCGTCTTCTTACTGCGACACTGTGGGTTTTGTCGTATTTTCTAAATGCTTATATTTTACAGTGAGAATGAACGAGTTGGACCCAGTAGAGACTGTGGAGACGCGAATCCCCCACGATGACGTAAAGTCATTTAGGTGTTTGCAACAAATAACACATTGTTATAAGTTACTGCGCAGAGGAGGCCAGTCTACACTTTGCTGGCTGCAGAGTGTGCGAGGAGGTGTTTATTTTAAAGAAGTGGCGGCGTTTAGATTTATGGAACACGTTATTGTTGTAAATAGCCTTTTCACTCGCACTATGCTGTCCACAGACCTGTAATTATCAGATCTATGCACAGGCTGCAAAGTGCTCGACTGGATGAAACTGGTTGCTTTTGGGGCAATTCTGCTGCAAATGGCATGCACACTGCGGTTAGGCAATGTGCACATGATTGCATCATAACGTTTGACCCTCAGAGGATAAAGAGTGGGCGTATTGGCCGGAATTGAACTTTTTAGTTGAGTGAAATTTCTTCCAAGCTCAACTGTCACAATAATTTAAGGTGTGATACTGTATTGATTCTCTAAAAGTGCTCCGTCGATATGCAAATATTCTTACCAGTGGTTTTGTGTTTTAAAGCAAAACTATGCAGGATGATTTTTACCCTATTAAAAGCTGTTGTTGTTGTTGTGGGGAGATTGGGGCCTGAATCTGAGGAAGTGAGGAAGAGGAAACGACTGTCTGACCGAGCGAGGGGTCACACACAAAGAAACATCAGACCGGATTTTGTTCAAATGGCAAGAATTGAAAAAAGTATACTAAATAGATGCCGACTGGCATCTCTGACCACTAGTTTGCAGCAGGCGTTTGTCCATTTCTCTCTCTCTCCCCCTCTAATCACAATGTACTTCCTTACTTATAATAACCCAATTTATTCTGAGTATATTGTATATGCTCAATATCTGTATGTGCTCAATGACTTCGTAGTTTAGTTTTATTTTATTTCACAGTTTACTTTATTCTATGTTTATATATTTTTTGGGGGGTATTGTATTGTTTGTTTGTTTTTTTTACTACCAATTACTTGTATATCTTATATGCTTTATGCTATATAACGTTACCGACTGTATTTTCTACCTCATCCGTGCTGCTTCTGCAAAGTTGAGCACAAAGAATGTCATTACTGGTAAAAAAAAAAATGCTGCATTGTTACTGAGCGCATGACCAAAAAGAAGCTTGTGGTGCTCTATTGTTTGCTCACAAGAAAATAAAAATGTTTTATTACCAGCAAAGAAAACCAAAAAAAAACTCAACAACTTTATTTACCAATCAATTTTAATTCCGAAGCTGTTACCTGTTACATTTACTGTCAGCATGTGGCGTCAATAGCAACAGGAATGTTGTGGTGGTGTTTGCAGAACAAAAGAATGAGGATCTGAGGTCGTGCCATCCTGTTTTTGAATTATGGGAAAAAAAAGTCTGATATATAATTTAAATGTGTCATATAATGGTCATTATCTTTTTAGATGAAGTAACAGAGGTATGTTGTGGAGAGTTGGGCCTGAGGGCCATTGATCTGTTGTCACGAAACATTACGTCGCTGAAGGTCAAAAACTGTTTTTGTGCTCAAGTCACTGTCAGCAAACTTCTTCAGCCGTGATTGTTGCATCCTCTGACCTTTGGAAAGATAAATGATAAGTTTGCTTTGAAACGTGAATCTAATTAAAGTTTATTATTATTGATTACACTTGTATTACTTCATGCAACAGTTAAAGTGTCATTAGTCTGCTGCATGATTTCTTTTTATGTCTCACACAACCTTTCCTGCCGTTTTTCATACAAACAACACCCTCATAAATATTTTTCATGAAAGCTAATAAGATAGTGTGCTCTTGCAAACAAATTGCCAGGTTTCACCTTGAGGAAGTCTTTTAAATCTGTATTTCTTTCACGTGCAAACGGGAAATCCTCAGCTTACATAACATTCTCAAATATTACCATACGGAAAAGTCCAAACCTTAACTGTTGTCCAGCTGCTGGTCACATCTTCAAAGTTATTTTGGCAAAACCAAGAAATGTTGACTTTCTGCCAAGCACTAAAACAGTTGTCCAGGTCCAGATCAGTGATTGCATTTCCACAGACTTCCCCACATCACTCTGGACTTCCTCTCCGTTTAAGTCTAGAGCTGCAACAATAACCCGACTGAATAGATTTGTCACTATTTTTGATGCACACAGGATGTTGTGTCTGTTTTCATCAAAGGCTTGTGTGTCTTCATTTTATTTAACCTTTTTTTATTATTATTGTGTCACAGTGCTGTTTTTGATGCATTAAAAAAAAACAAAACAAAAAACAATCTGAGACTGTTTTAACACGCAGTCAACACGCACTTCATCAGATTCACAACAATACGCCCGCAAATCTGGAATCCATCAGATCGGCACAAACAAGCACATAGAAATTCCTCTATTTATTTTTTTTCTGTTGTTTTTTAAAAAGAAATATTAGATTGGAAAAAGTGGCAAACATTTCACTCTCATTTTGAAGCGTCCAGAATCCCGAATTGACCATGTTGATGTTCACATCGGTCATCAGTGCTTTATTAGCAACTTTCCTCTGAAGATATTTTATAATTTGTTCTATTGGGGAATATCTGAAAATAGAAATCCAGACCATGAACCATGAGAGAAGGAAGGTATAGTAGAAACAAAGGAATGGATAATGAGTTGCATTCCGGCCCAGGTGGCTGTGTAAAATGCTAAATGTTCAACTGTCCAAGCAGCTAATCAAATCACATTATGCACATTTTGTGTTTTAGTTAAAACAGCTGAACAATGAGGATTAAATATCCTATTGCAATTTGACTTTTCCATGATTGGAAAACAATTAAAACAGTGCTCACAGCAATCAATGGTCATGCAGCGAGGGCCACGACAAAGACTGATTTAAATGCACAGTATGCAACTTCTGCCACTAGGGGTCAGTCAAAATGATAACAGAAAGCCAGCCTTGCATTTCCGTGTAGACAGTGAATACGATACGATTGGAGATTGAAACTAATATTAGCCTGAAAAGACTCTATCACTAGAACACGGGGAACTTTTTGTTTACGTTTGATGTCGTGAAGCAGCAAGGAATCATGGGAGAGCTTTGGTGGCAGAACACAGTAATGTGTGTACTTAAGTTCAAAATTCACGTATCTGTTGTCAACTTTACAGGAGGAGCAACGTCAGGTTCAGTGTCTTGCCTCAGGAGAGGCCGGGAATCTTCTCAAACCTAAGTATATTTTATACCAGAAAATTACTTTTGATACTTAAGTATAGTAAATGTCATTAACTTTAAGACTTTTACTCAAGTAATATTGTAAAAGATGTGACTTCACCTTCTAAAAAAAAGTAATTTCCTGGTAAGATACTTGTATTTTATTGCTTTAAGGTACTTTATAAAAGAATGCATTAACAGTAGCATACAGCTACGGCTATGGTACCCATGTTTCTAACAGGAAGTGCTGTGCAAGAGACAGGAGAGTCATAGGAGAGTTAAGTGTTTGTAAGCCGTTTAAAACCTCCATGGTCATTTTACAACAGCAGAGACTGGTGAAGTGTATAATGTCATTGATCCCCTTGTCATTTTTTAGATATTTTAGTCCTGAAATGTTACATACTATATCTTTAATTGAGAGTGACAAAGCACATCAGGTTTGTCACAGGCTCAAAAGCAACCGAGACACACGAAGGTGTCTTTGGGGAAACTTGGAAACTTGGGTTGCTCAGGAGAAGCACAAGGGTTAATTTTGTCAACCTGCAGAGACTCAAATAGCTAAACGCCACAGTGAGACTAAGAACCCCCCCACCCCCAACACAACACAACACAACAAAACTTTCCTTCTTGTGCGCAGTGTGTCTGTGTGTGTGCTTGCATGTGGCTTGACTTGCATATATAACAGCAGTATTTCTGCACATGGGAGCCATATAACAAGCAATACATCCAGCGCCCCCTCCCACACCCTATTGCCGTCTTTTACCACGTGATTTACAGCTGCGGAGGAGCTCTGTGGCTACACTGCGCTTGCTTACGCTCGCCCTGACAGCCCTTTAAGAAAAGAGGCCATGAATTTAGAGGCACGTCAACGTGCATGCTCCTCTAAGGCACAAGAGAGAGTTGTAAAAAAAAATGGAGAGCGGGGAAAACATAACACACTTGTGCCGAGCGCTCTCGTCGCGAGTTGCCCTCCAGTCTTGTGAATGCAAGGAATTCACAGCGAGGGGTGGAGGAAGAAATAGGCCGTTTGCTGGCGCTGCGTCTGCTGTTGTGCAGATGGTGAGATGTGTGACACACGTTCGGTCACACACACACACATACACACACGCTCGCAGCGGGAGGCTTTTGAACCGAGTTCCCACACACACACACACACACACACATGCGCCGAATGTTTAAGCATTCATAAAAAACAAGCAAAACTCCATGTGTGCACACAAATAGACAAATATGCAGGAACGCAGGCAACACATGCAACAGGAGTTTTATGTAAACCCATAATGGCCTTGGGGGGTTTTCTCAAAGGAGGTCTTGTTACTGCTTCATGTCTTCACAAGACGTAATTCATTTGTTAATAATCTATCTATCTTATCCTATCTATCTATCTATCTATCTATCTATCTATCTATCTATCTATCTAGCAGGTGTGCATGGAATCCGTATAAGAGGCCTGAACATCCCAGCTGCAGTGAACTTCCTCAAACCAGTCCCAGCCAGACTGCCAGCAGACATTTTGTGCTTGATTTTAATAAACCTTTTAAATGGTTAACAAAAAAAACAAAAGCAGCAGCAGGTTGTGTATTATTGTCGGACATAGGGATAATATTTGTGTGTGTGTGTGTGTGAATCACTTGTTTCACTCCCGTTATTCACCCTCTGAGGGTGGGGGTGTCTCCCTCCCCTCTGTCCCTCCTCTCCACTCACCTGTGTTTCATTTCAGTGATTGCGATCCCTGCGCTGTGAGTGGAGAGGGAGAAAGTGTCATCGTGGGGAGGGAAGTTTAAAAGGAGGAGGAAAGAGTTTTTGTTTGTCTGTCCAGCTGACTGCCCTTGTTTTCCCCTCCTCAGTTGCTGCTTCATGTTTTAGTTGGTTGAAAGATACCATCACTCCTGTTTTTGGGCTTAGTTTATTCAATCTGCTTTTCTTTTTGGGGATGTGCTGGGTCCTACGGTCCATTGCTGGGCTGGCCCAGACGCTACCCACCTTTTCTATTACTTTTGCCGGGATCTCCAATCCTTTCCTTTTTGCTCACTTCGTCTGAAATGACAAAATAAAACTCAATTGTTAATTGGGTAACTTTGTGGCATCCTTTTATGTTCAGGCAATCATTGAGCCATGCTTATTTTCTTTAGGGGAGGTCGTAGTTAAGGCTTTTTTTTCTTAGTTTTTATTATTTTAATTGTTTAAAGATGTTTGTACAATGTCAGATGACACTGATTTTCAAAGTAAAAAGCAGACGACAACTGTAGAATGGAAAAAAAAAACAAGACCGAAAGCGAGACTGAGATTGCGTTAAAGTGAAGTAACTAGTACTGCCGAGAATTTCAATTTCAAACAATGGCTACAACTTCACTATAAACAAATGGCAGATTTCCGAACAGAATATTAACTTTTGATGAATTTTGGTGATGTATGCTGCGTCCTTCATCTGAAAACTATCAGAATTGACTGAGGGAGCAATTGTGTGTATACAGCACCAGCACAGAGGCAGGTGGGGTCAAGAGGCATATATCCTGTAAAACTGCTGAGCAAGTATTACAAAGTATGGTCACGGTGGGAATTATTTTTAGACTGAACTTTCTGAACGTTCCCCCGGCTCTCCACGTGCAAACGCGGGCAGGGCTGCCTGAGGCATGGAGAGAGCCAAGGGAGCACCGGGGTGGAAACACACAAAAGTTATCCTTTATTTGTAGCTGCATTTATTGGAGCCATGGAGCTCCAGCTGGAGTGCCGGCCTGGGGCATGGAGCCGCGGAGCAAGGGTAACACCAAAGTTTGGTCTAAAAATATTTCCAACCATGACCCTACCCAGGCTCTGTAGTTGACTCACAATGGAAACACAGCAACACTGAGCTAAATCACTTATAAGAATAACGCCAGCTGATGTGACATTTAATATTACGATTGAGAGAGTTGTTTGGAGCTGATATACTTCAACAGTATTGTGTGAAGTGATTTGACAACTTTCAAATTTAATACTACAGTTTTAGATAAACACCCCAAAGGCAGACATGTTAAAAATCTATTATTTCCATTCATCATTAATCTCCATTTCACCTGAGTATTTTGTTGATTGAATTCAACCACATCAAAGGCCTGAAATCTACATTTTGATATCAGAACTCTTTCCCAGTCAATAATTTTACCACAAGTTGCCCACGGCACATCTCCACTGACAGCTACTACTGAAGACTCCAACCTCACAAGCATACTGTCACCGGATGACTTTTGCAGCGTCTTGCTTGTTTGCACTGGAATGACCTGAAGCACAGCTTGAAGCGAGCCGACACTCGGGTGAACTTCCCACGCTCACTGTCTGCACGGCTGCGCCAAAAAGATGTCCACCGTATCATTTTCACTATTCAGAGTTCACTTTCATGACACTGGAGGTGAGCGGGGCGGCGAGGTCAGAGACGCGAGGCCCTTTATCGACACCAGCACCGGTGCTACGCCACTGGGTTTGACCTCTCGTGTACTTTTGAAGGGAACAAGCGTGAAGATAATTATTCTGAAGGGATTTATGGAGTTTCGCAAAATCTGGTTTTGGGGATTATTTTGTTTTCCTTCAAGTTCTTGGTGTACTTGTTTGTTTCCAGTGCTGGCTTGCGTTCAGAGGCCGAGTGTGGTGGAAAATAAAGTGCAAACACAAGCCTCTTTCATGCAACACCTTGGGAAGTTTATTTTTCCTGTGTATGTGGGGAACGAGTGGGGGGGGGGACAAAGAGAGACATGTGTCTTCTTGCATGTAAAGTGGTGGGTGAAATTCTCAGTCGGTCGTGTGGCAGGACATTCATACATGCTCACACACTGGGTATAAGAATCTTACCTAATAAAAATTAACGTTTTAACATTACTTGAATTACCGTCCAGTCCATTGACTGCATATAAAAACTGGACGTAGTCTTCCGTTTTGCTTCTTTGTTGAGGACAACACAGAATGCTACCAGCGGGAAACTCCAGTGGTTGCTCAAATATGTTCAATTTAATGAAAGTCTATGGGAAAATTAGATTTCTCATTTGATTTATGACACTGGTAAACATTTAAATGTTTTCCTGAGGCGTTAATGGTCTCAGATGCTAGTTTCAGGTCTACTTCAATAGATCATGATGCCAATTTTAAGGATTCAGAGGAAAATAGACAACACGGCACATATGAGCCGTGTATCTCACTGTGGAGGGCAGCAGTTCACCTTTCAGCATAAAAAGAAGAAAAGGAAGAACAAAAACAAACAGATTAGTTTACTTTGAAGCAATTGTACACTTAATATACAAGTTTATTCAATTTCTGCCAATAAATCCTCCTATATGCTCCCTTTAATTGAAGAAAAGGGGATTTTAATAATTTACTTATTAAGAGGACAACAGAGGCTGTCAGCGTGTCCAGGGAACCAAAGAAGAGAGTAACATTGGGAGTCATTTTTGGTCCACTCACACTGCATGACAAAATATGATGGTCTGACGTCGTGACATAATATCGAGCAAAATTTTGTTTTTTCCCCAAAATATATCAATATTAATCTTTAATCTCTAGCCTATTTAAAATCCTTGCACTAGGCCAAATGCAGCGCAGCGCAGGGAGATTAAAAAGATGTAAAGTGCCATATAATATAATTTAATGTCTTCAAATAATGGCCATGGCTAATTGATCAGTTCCATTTTTTTTGGCAAGTCCTACTTCAATAATTGATTAAGTGTGCCACAAAAAAACAACTTGTAACAAATAAATGTGGATGTTTCTTTGGGGTTGACGTGTCACATTTTGCTTGTACTTTGCTGTATTGATAGAAGGGATCTTGCTGCCTAAGCAGATAAACAAATACTGACTTAAGTATAGCACAGTCACACATCAAGTTTTTGTCAAATGAAACAAATCGCACACAACATCATGTAAACGGTGTCACACTGCTAAGCTGTCTCTGACAAAACATACAAACATTTGGCATCATTGAGAACCCTGTTCATTCTTTTAAATAATACCATGGTTTTCTTATCTTTCTTTGCTGTCCCCCCTAGATATGTACTTTTTAAAACATATTCTTTGTTATTGCAGTAAGTATTGATTCAGCATCAGTTCGTAGTTGGAACTGCTGCAGAAACTTTCGTCATCTCTCATGTCATCTCTTCCACACCAGAGGGATTATGGGTGTGTTTTTTTTTTTTTTCCAGAAAGCCTTTTCAGATGTTTTACAGCTTGGTACTTGTTGTATCACACTTTGTTCAGTTACCGGGAAAGAAATCTATTAAAGCAGCAGTAACTCTTTTTTTTTTTTCTTTCTTGGCCATTTGAGAGCAGTAGAGACAAGTAATGGAAACAACTTATTACTCATAAGTAAGTTGAATTTCTAAGTTGAAGTTGAGAACTTTCTAGCATACAGACACTTATTTTTCCATCCAACTGATACAGCAAACAGCAAACAGATAACTAATGAATATGAGACCATTATTTCCTCCTTTTAGCTCTATGTTTGGTCTCAACCACCTTAGATCTGCTCAACTGTGCTCACCAGGTAGTTGTTGGGGTTGTGATGGGGAAAATCACCGCAACCCCACACCTGTGTCATGGCCCACCTGTGACACCTGTGTGGGTGTTTGTTTAAGAGTGGACATTGTGTTTGTCCATCCCTTTCTTTCTCCCTCTCCCCTACAACCTTGGTCTCCCCACACCTGATTGCCATCATCAATCAATAACACATGGGTGTTTCCTGATCAACTCAATCAGTCTATGTAGCTCCATCTCTAGTCCTAACTAGTCCTTTTGCTTGCAATTCATAGTAAATTCACAGAAAAACCACAATTACACATCCATTTCAAGAGGAATTCTCTACTCCCAGGATTCACCTGCCTTACCTGTCTTTCTGCTCAGCCGTAGCCTGGGGAGTCAACTGCCATTTAGACAAAGATAAAGCAAGACACAGATTAAAAAACAAAGATAAAAACACATCTCACTTGTGTGTGACTTTAAATGCAACACATGCATGCAGCATTTAGCCTCCTGTCTTCATGCTCCTGCTGGACACAAGCAAAGGATGCATTGTGCAAGAGTCTCCTCGACCGTCCACCAGGATAAGTGCTCAACCACACCCATAAAACCGAACACAGATTTGTCAGGAAAATCATGCCGTTGGCTGCGTCCCATGGGTGGACAGGCCATAATCAAGGCGTTTATTGGTCATCATTTGGCCCAAAATGGACGGGAATTATTGGAAATTGCGATGAAGATTATTATTTTGATGTCAGTCAGTTTCCATAACCCCATCTGGAAACCATGTACTGGTTGAACTTATATACATAGAGTAGAAATCAAGATAATGTAAAGTATATGTACACATTCATACATAGAGAGTATGTGACTGTAAGCACTGGAAGTTAAAGAGATGCAGCAAGCATGTTTGTTATCACGTACATAAAATCAGAAGCACAGTGAGCTGGAGTTACCAGAACTATCTTTATTCATGATTTTTGTAATCAAGCCACCCATTTGTCTATTGTTGGGGCTCATCAGTGTGTGAGTTGCAGTAGCAACAAAGTCATCTCCCCAGCCATTAAAGGGGAAATTAGATGTTCATTGGTGACATGGGATGGGCAAACTCTCAAGAAGAATCTCCTCTGAGTTCCATCCACTTTGAATACTGCACCTACAGTGAGAGATGCTTCAGGAGGCATCTTGAGCAAATATTTGAACCACTGTAAACGCTGTTTCTCAATAAACTCACACAATATCCCTAAGGGTGAAATAATGAATGCTGTGTAGGAACATGCTTATGGTTTCATGCTTGGTTTGGACCAGAGTCAACGCCTATAATTATGTACAAAACCATGAACAGCTCACATTTGGTTGGGAACAAGTTGTTGCCTTCCTGGGTCTTGTTTACAAGCAAAGGAAAGACAAAATATCACATTTAATATCCGGATTTGGGCGGTAGCAGCAGTCGTTGAAGCTGTGATGACGAGAGAACCGAAACTTTGTCCCTATGAGTTGGGGATTGACGAGGGCTGGGTATCAAACTTCAATAATTTTGTGGTATCAAATATTAAAAAAATATCAAATTACCAAATCCCAATCTCTAAGGAGTTAATGTCATTAGTGTACGTGAGACAATAAGCCTGTAGCATCCTGTTAGACAGTGCTTTGGATTGTCTCGCTTCTCTTCGATTCGTCTTGAGGCGAGGAGGAAGGAGGGGCTGAACATGTGTGTTGTGTTTTGAGAGTCTGGCGCTTATTAGATGAAAGAAGAAGGTATGTTGAGAAGATCTAAACTAACAACAAATGTAACACACAGCTGCATGGGACAAATATGAAAGCAGAAAGTTGCTCCATGTTGGACTCGGGCAGCTAAAACTGAAGACTGGTATAAAAAGAACATCATTCTAGAATCAGTATCGACATTGAGATATCAAAAATCACAGTTACAAGGAGCCAATTCAACTGACAAAAGGTTGTGTAGCTGAGCCCAGGGCATGGTTCTCAAACTGTGGTACATGTACCCCCAGTGGTACGCAAGCATCCTGTGGTGGTACTTCGTGGAAACTCAGAAATACTGTTCTACTGTATATACCAGGGTATCGGTGATCAGTATTTCTGAGTTTCCACGAAGTACCACCACAGGATGAGGAAATCCACTTTATGGGGTATTATATCAAATATAAAACCTAACTAACTAAATATTGATCCATAGTGGTTAGTTAAAGCAGTGGTTCTCAAACCTTTTATATCAAGTACCACCTAGAGGAATAAGGTGACTAGTTGTTATTATTTAATAAATGTATGTATTATTTGTTATTTGTTTCATTTTCTACACACTCCAGTCTCCTCACCACTATGGATCAATATTTAGTTAAGGTTTTATATTTGATATAATACCCCATAAAGTGGATTTCCTCATTTATATTTGATAAAACAATCATAAAACAGCCACAGAGGTATTGATTTTTAATTTGAAATTTAATTCAACAGATTTTTTTTTTCTCTACTTTGTGAGGTTGCATCATAGTGGTGTGTGTTTTGTGTATGTTGGGGTGTTTGTGTCTGTGTCACGCAGGTGATGATGACCACCATGCTGGCTAACAGCTGTATCTGTGTGTTTGTGTGTGTGTGTGTGTGTGTTTAGTCCAGTTGGCAGGCTCAGCAGCATTTCCACCAGGTCAGTGTCACTGTCACGGAGCCAGGAACAGAGCAGGAGCTCAGGCCAAACCAGTGGAGCCGGAGCCAATTACTGATGAAACAAAGAAAACTCATTCACATTTCCATATAAAACACCCACCAATACACACAGTGAACATATTCATCACTTTCAAAAGTCCTGTTAAAGGGCATGTTGTTTCACAACAGACCATAATCTGCCGTCTGTCTCTCATAACCTTATTGTGCTGTATCTTTAAACACGTCTATTTGCATCACATTACCTCATTGAACTTTATCACATGTCGCTCACACGCTCGATTCATCTCATGAAACTTTGTCTGATGTCATCGTCAATCTTATCTCACGGCCGGATTCGAACGGTGCAAAACAAACTTCAGTTTAGTCTGTCGACGGAGCTTCATGCGACGGTGTTTCCATCGCCGTCGCATCACAACAGAAGCATTCAGCTCAGTGACACAAGAGTTTAGAAAATCTAGGTCGAAAGTAACAGTCACGCCACGAGCAGAAAAGCAGGACACTGACGAACATCAGAACTGATCCTAAACTAATATTTGGGCTGATTATCGTTGATTTCTGCCATACTAATGAAGAGCTAAAGCAGGGGAGAAGAATAAACTGTTCTGTGCAAAGTCAATAGTTTTACACACTTTTCCAATCAAACTGGTCCACTGAAAAAAGAGACCACCCCACTGTAATACATTTGGAAATGTTCTGGGGCTCAAGCTTTGGAAATAGCTTTCCTGGGATATAATTGAGTTATTATTATTGGCTTCTCTGAATTCTGGCACCACGTGTATGCATTTATTCTTCTTTAGCATGTGAACATATATATCCCTGCGTGTATTGTGTGCAGTTTTCAAACAAGAGTTTAACGATAATTCTTATCCCCACTGTTCTTACAGTTCTCGTTTGAAATGACTTAACAAATAGACACATGGTAATGTAAAGTGAGAGCACGTAATACATAAAATCCTCCTTAAAGAAAGTTTATTTTTGTGTTGAAAAATGTTTTCTGCGTGAATGATGACAGTTTCACAGTATATTGAATATCAACGTCGCTCATGTACTTTTCCCATTTCTCTTAATATACATTTTTCACCATAGACCGTAAATACAAGTGCATGTAGTCTTCTGGTTCTCCAGAGGATAGAAGTATAAATATAAACCAACTGTGCTGGTTGCGGAAAGAAGTCTGTATGACATTTTCCTGAGGAGTTAATGTCCAGAAAAATAAGGAAAAGGACATATGTCTATGAAAGGTCACGGTTTTTGTCAACGAAATGAACACTGCCTACAAAACTGTCCTGCGCAATCCGTGTATTATTCGTTCATTCGTTTTTCAAAATAAAACCAGAAAAAAAAAATAAACTTGTTTTCTCAATATTCGTTTACAAAATCTATATGAAAAAATGGATAACGACTCGTTTTTCCAATTTCTGATTTTGTGCTGAAATGAAAAATGGAAAAAACGGATAACGAGCGTTTCCCGTTTAATCCAATTTTGATAAATACAAGTTACGTGACCCGGAAGTGATCCGTTACCGGACAAGACAAGAAGAAGAAGAAGAAGAAGACTACCTGTGATTGGGAAGGGAAGCATAAGATCGGAAATTGGAAAAACGAGTCGTTATCCGTTTTTTCATTTTGATTTTGTAAACAAATATTTTTCGTTTTTTTATTTCTGGTTTTATTTTGAAAAACGAATGGACGAATGATACGCTCCTCTTCCAAAAAGGATCAACAGAACAGAACAACAGAGGTGAACTCCAACACACAACAACAGACTGTGTATCTCAGATGAACCTAATGGCCCACCTTGACTCAACAACCTTGAAAGTCGGTCAGAGGGTGACAGACCTGCATTGTGTTAGATAACAACAGGTTTCTGGCCTTCAGAGGTTAAATACCTGGATTTTTCCACCAGTTAGTCAGACGTGAAGCAGCCTCTTGGATGAGAGGTGAACTGTCTCCAACTTACCTCAAGCAAGTCCAGTTGCCTACAGCTAACTAGTGAAGGTAACTATGACTTGGAGGACTGAGAACATTTACAGACATGATATGCACATAGGTACACATACTCCATACATACTACATAATTACCTTTGCCAAGGGAGTTTAAGTTTTCATCAGCTTGGCGTCTGTCTGCCATTCTGTTAGAAACGTCCTGTCTACAGTTTCTCAAAGCTCAATCAGATTCTTTTGTAATACATAGGTGATGGATTTTGGTCAGAATCTGCCCACTGACGCTACATCGCTGTCAAAACTCATTGGATTTGAATGAAATGAGGAATGTGTATGCAGGATCACACACACTCGCTTCAGACATCTGATCCAGATCTAACATTGGAAGTCCCATTTAACAATTTCAGATCTCTGCATCTCAGGGTTCATCTTGAAAGATCTGGATGGATATTGTCACGCTTATGTAGGATGTAAGCTCAGCAAAGATCAGCAACAGCACCGTATCCAGCTCCAATGCCTGACCGCGGCTGATTTGGCCTCTTCAAGTCTTTGAGGTCCACAGAATAGCTGTCGCTAATCCAATTACAGAACAGATTCTCTCAAATCAGGACACATACTATATATTCACCAGTTTGGCCAGAACCTCCAAGCTGGCAAACCAGGGAGAGTCAAATCCAAATACTGAAAAGAATGAGTGAAGCTACATTACATTACTGATCAGGAATCAAGCATTTAAATGTGCCTACCAAAGAGATTCCAGACACAATTTGTCTCAAGGCCCTTGAGGGAGTAAAAACAAGTTTCTTTAAAGCAGTTTTGGCATCAGTATGTGATTAGAATTATGATTATATATGAGTTATTGTGAAGATTAATGAGAGAGTGAACGGGCAGCAGCACAGTTTACACAAAGACTTTGGGTCCATTGCCATGGCCTTTTTATTACACCTGGAGGATACCGTGGCATCTAGTGTAAAACGCAGAGGCATACTCTCATTTATGATGAATGTCAAGTTGTTACTCTGCATCGTAAAGACAAATGTGCGGGAGGGTTTCCATTCATGCATCCATTATCTACACTACACAGCTCGCACTCTCTTTGAGGTTTGCGGAGGGGAGCTGGAGCCGATCCCAGCGCGTAGCAATTTTTCATTGCCCCTCTGTTGCTCTTCTGTTTTGTGCACTGTGTTGTTATGTTTTGTGTTTTTGTTTCTCATAAGTATTCTTAAATGTTTTTTTATGGCTGTTCTATGAGCCATTGAATTGCCCCATGGGGATACAGGTAGATCGTCACAACTGCCAGTATGGAAAAGTAGGGAAAACATTTACAAAGACATGTTTGAGATCCAAATTTGTATTTATTCCACAAGCCGGTCATCCAGTGGCCTGGTCACACCCATGGTGCCGTGTGCTTCGTGCTAAGTGTGAGTAGGAAGAACGTTCCTTATGTTTTCTGTTGCTGTGCTATTTGGCGTCCTATAAGTGTCTTATGCTGCAAATCCAACTGCCCCACGAGGATAATAAAGTGATCTGCTGCTACTAATACTACAGGGCTAACATATACCACATTGTGGTCAATAAAACAATTTGAATCCAGGGTTTTTTTTGGAAATGGGCTTAATCGGCGTTCACTCCCAGGCCAAATGATTCTGCAATGCGTGCAGGTTTTTTTTAATTGATTTTGGCTCTAATTGGCGTTGGTGGGAAGGGAAGACCCAGGTGAACGGGATTATTTCCTCTTCATCTTTCTCCTTTTTGACGACGAAGCAAATTCCTGCATCAATCCTAGTGCAGCATTACTACACACACAAAAACAAAAATACAAAGTCCATATAGAAAGGCCCAATTTGGCCTGGGACTCAAATCAAGAACATTCATGGTGTGAGGCACCATGCAACACTGATGCATTTTTGTCAGCTATATTATATTTAAAATGTTACTTAAACTTTAATAAATATTCTGTATTCAAAATACAATAAAAAGTTAAATTAAAGCTAGAATTATGCACTGGCAATTCGCCTGTGGCAATAGTTTAGAAAAACTGTGTGGAAGTCTTCCAGGAATGTCAGCACCACAATCTCCTCCACTGAGGGTTATGGTTTTATTTCTACACACATACATGATACATGACATTGTGTGTGTGTGTGTGTATATGCAGAGTTACAACTGTAACATTTGCCCTCATGTAAAGGTCCAGCTCTCGTGCCTGCGTGTGTCGCTAATGTCCACCTGTGACCAACAAATCCCCACACAGGATTTTTGTCTCTATTCTCAGCCCTCAGGTTAATAGCGGACTTTTTTTTGGAAGGACCTCCTAAGTAGATTTTTAAGAGACTGACTTTGACATTTGGCCAAACAGCTCCACCCTGAAGTACATTGTGCCGTAACACACACTCAATGACCCGAAGACAGACGTACAGCTTTTGTAGCTGATGATGTGATTTTATTTTTGCAGCTGGAAAATGCCTTTCCACACATCACACTTCACTGAATATTTTTTATTAATGTTTTATCGACTAAATTTGCAGCAATGAACCCAAATATGGATTCCCCACTGTTGAGATTATAATGCTATCAATGGACTTTGGCTGCAATTTCAATGTTTTCATCGGGCCATTTTACACATTTTGTGCAAATTGCCTTTTCTCTGAATAGATTGAGTTCAGCTTTTCCACTTCATGTTGAATAAAATGCAGGAAATAAGTGTGCTGATGTTAGTAGATCAGTTCCAGTAGTGGAAGAAGTAATCAGATCTGTAACTATCATAATATGGAAGCCGTAATGCCACAGTGTTGACACATTCTATTATATTAGAAGAATATTACAAGACCTGCCCTGAAACATGTGTTGCTGCATAACCGTTAATATGTAAGTAGCATGTGTCGAGTTGTGGAAGTGATCTTTGGCTGAAAGAACAATGTGACCCTCTAAACAACCTGCAGTCGTGGATTCAGTGCAGTATTTCTTATGGGTGGTGATATTATATTAGTGCACACCCATCCATCTTCTACGCTTCGCTTAATGCCTCCACATGAGGGTCGTGGGTGGGTGCTGGTGTCAATCCCAGCTGACATAGGCGGGGGTACATCTAGGACAAGTCACCAGTCCATCACTGAGCCACATAGAGACAAACAACCATTCCACACGCACTTTGCCTAATCCCCCATCCGCATGTTTTCGGTCACAAAGGCAGGTCGTCTGGTTGTAAAGGCAAGAGTGCTAACCACTACACCAACCCTGTGGCCTGTGAGTGTGACCTCAGCCAAGAATAAAGAAAAAGCGAGGTCATTCAGAATGTCACGCTACATAAAAGTCCATCAGAAACCACAGACATCATAAAATTGTACATTTAAATAAAAATGTCTTACTTGGCTAATGGTTCAATTCGTTCCAAACTCAATCACAACTCTTGACAGTAAATTGGTGATTTTATACAAATTTCCTATGTCAGTTTAATATATTTCCTCCCTCTTTTGTGTGAGTTTACCCTGTATGTTTATTCTGGTGTTGTGTCGACATATTTAGGTCTGGCCTGTGCAATAAAGTAAATCCTTCTATTCATCTAATGGATGATTTATGTTGATATACAGTGTCATATATATATATATATACCTTTAAACCTTTTTATTATTGAGAACATGCAGAACTTGTGTAAGTGCACTTAGTTCCAAATGTACAGTAAGTCTAAAGAATGCACCACATTTTCCAGAACTTTCAGAGATGTCTCAAGAACTCTCGAAGACTTCACACTCTCTACCACCATAACTCTTCATCAAGTGTTGGCAGGTCAAAATTTCATCTTGACCAATGCTGGCCCAAGATAATTTCTTTTTGTATTCTCTGGTCACTGGATTTCACTACGTGCTGCTGTTCCATCCTCCACATTCTGGTCACCCTTGACATTTCCCCCCCGTCTACTGCTGCCACGAGTCGACATATTTCAAAATTCAGTGGGCAGATTGCCATGAAACTCACTGAGCGCATTCACAGTCCTCTCGCAACGACCCGTCTCAGCTTCTGACACCCCACGAGCGCTCGTCTTGCACCATCCACCCTCATCCAAGACAAAACCCATTGACTGTGTATAGGAAATGGATGTGGTGTCTGTCCTGTTGCGAAGTCTCGAGATTTACGAGCACACGCGACTGGGCTCCTCGTCAATGATACTAGCCGTCAATTATTATATCGCCTATTTTCCTGTAAATGGGAACATGATTTACAAAATTGGTGAAGAGCTGAAACTAGTAATTGGAAAGTGTTCACTTTTAACACTGTGATTATCATGTACAGTCGATGACAAAACCATCCTTTTGATTTTCAGCCAAAATGTTCACCCAGCTTCTCGTGCCCCATTGCTGGACCTTGACGACAGTGCAGAAAATTGAACTGTGTCGCTCCATAAACCTCCATCTCAAGTCAAAAACGCTGACTGGTACTGATTAGGAAGGCATCACCTCCTTGCTCTAAACACTGTTTGGGCTCAACTGCAGCGGCGCACAAGGCCAGCTATTCCAGTCATTAAAAATTAAAGCAACAGTAAATTACATCCTGAGCTGCTGCCACAACTGCTGCAAACATTTTATTCTGCTTTTCAGAAAGATCCTGCCCCATTAGTGTACTATATACATCCAGCATCTGGTTTCTATTTGTGTTATGTGGAGAAGATGGTGATTGTGGTTCTCGTCAGCCAAGCTTTTTTTTTTTTCTGCCCTTGTGTCTTTATTTCTTTGGTTTCTATTGAAATGTCCACATATACGTGTGTGTGC
The DNA here is from genome assembly GCF_958295425.1 of Solea solea. Classification (NCBI taxonomy): domain Eukaryota; kingdom Metazoa; phylum Chordata; class Actinopteri; order Pleuronectiformes; family Soleidae; genus Solea; species Solea solea. Next base: position 21,260,129 of record NC_081144.1, on the reverse strand, counting down.
GTGTGTGTGCGTGCGTGAGCGAAAGAGAGAGTGAGAGTGCGGAGGAATACGACAACACTAATGCTCCTTCATCCTCTGTTGGCATCTGCCACAGAGCAGAAGGAAAAACCTGAGAAAACTGTGGATCCATGGCTCAGCAGCGAACAAAAGATACTTTCATTATCAGATTTCTCAGCTCCTCAGTGTTCATCTGCTCAATCCACGCTGCTCCTGCCACGAAGACACGCGCTCAAGGACAGCGCATGGATACAGGGGAAGATATACAAAGACATGACACTGATTTACTCTCACAGAGTAATAATAATCCCGTGTGTTATATAACTGAACCATTTCACACACACACAGTACATGACATTTTACCCTAAACTGTGTCCCAGATCACAGTCCAGCAGATGAGACGGCTTCTGACTAGCCTGTGATTGTGAAGGCAGTCTGGCTGATTTCAACACTCGACCAGTATCTGTTACATTTTAACAGACATACAGTCTGGCTACCACACACACACACACACACACACACACTGTGCAAGTGTTTGCACAGCTATCCTTGTAAAAATATAGTCATGGCCACTCTTTTCAAGGTGCTATGTATATCCAGGAGTTACTGAGTTACTGACTCCTGTCCGGTGTGATGATAGACTATCCATCACAAACTGTATATAAAAATGGACAAACTCTTATATGGTCACAATTTGAAGCCTCAAAATTCGCAGTTTGAGTGTGAGTTTTTGCAACTGGACGTTCATTGGTGTCCACTCACAGGGAACATCATTTACAAAAGTGTCACTGTGGTCATCTGAAGATCACCTGACACCAGGAATTGAGTCGATTAACTGACGCTAGAAAATCAAATCAGACCTCCATTCAAACAGAGTTAAAGAACCAGTGTGTTAGACTTTGCGACATCTACTGGTGAGTAGAGCTGCAACTAACGATAATTTTCATAGTCGATTAATCTGTCGATTATTTTCTCGATTAATCGTTTGGTCCATAAAATATCGGAAAACCTTAAAAAATGTTGATCGGTGTCCGTCCAACCTGGAAATGATGATGTTCTCACATGTCTTGTTTTGTCCACAAACCAAAATGATGAACTTTTAATGATTTCTTTATCCAGAGCAAAGAAATGAAGGAAATATTGTTTTAATCATGAAAAAAGCTTCAACTATCAAAATAGTTGTCGAATAATTTAGTAATCAATTATTCATCGATTCATTGATTAATTGTTTCAGCTCTCCTGGTGACACTGCGGTGCAACAAACCGAGGACTCATGCCTCCTTTTCCCATGCAGGTCATGGAACTACTGTGGCCTTCGCATACCAGAAAGCCTGTAAACACACTGTCTCACAGTGCATCAGATTTGCGTGAGCGAAGCTGATCATCACATCCAGGCTGCTATAGAAATGTATCGGCACAAGATGGTGACCTCCATAAAGCAAGGCCTTTGCCGGCGGTCCCTATAAAAGGGTCATTCCAAGGCCATGGAAACTCATTTCTTAAAGCAGTTATACACTTATACACACAACTGCTGCTAATTAACCCCTCTCAGAAGTTACACACTGCACTCTTAAATAGAACATGATAGGCGTCAACATTAGTTGAGTGGAGCCATGTTTTTTCTGGCCAAGTCATTAGTCCCAGTGATAACAGAGATTGTCCATCAGCGCTGACCGTGCAATTCAAACAGCTGCAAATTACATCCACCGATGTCTCCAAGAAATTAACTATTATTTGTGTAAGAAATGTCACGTCTCCTGGGTTACTTTTCAAAATGAATATTAATGTATTTTTCCACAGAATGATGGCTGTGGATTTTGCTTCTTCTTAACAGGAAGAATGGCTATGCCAAGTTAAATCTCCTAATAGCCAATATTCATAAAAGTCATACTGTATTTAATTTGAATCCTTCACGCTACTTCCATATTGATACATTTTAGTTTCAAAACAAGCTTTTTCAAATGAAAACGAGCTCAAAATCAAAATTAGTCACACCTGAAAATGCAGGTCACATGATTTTCTGTGAACAAATATTCCGTTTAATAAAGCTAAGGTCCTTAAATCAGCGTTTTTAATTTTTAAAAGTGATATACTACTGTTTTAACTTGCAGTGTATCTTCGTTGTATGATTGTAAAGTAAGTGGTTTAGTCAAAATCCGGCTTGTCATCAATTCATCGATTCCTTTTCCCTCCTCTTTATAGAAATGAAGCTCCGATCTGCTGCCAGAACTTAATATCGGCCGCTTACCCAGAAGGCTCCCTGTAATTAATTGCTCTGGGAGATATTTGGAAATGTAGTCAGTTGGATACTTTCCTTTCATTTGACATTGTTTGTGTGCCGGTGCCGGTGAGAATACGATTTTATGTCTCTCTTGACAGCGTCTCATCAATCATTCATCAGCTCTGTATTTTTTAACAGATGCCATGAATGCAGCATTGTAGTAGACAGAGAGAAAGACCGGGGGAGAGACAGAAAGAGGCAGAGAGAATAATTTCTCCCAGTTTTAAATGCGCTTTTGTTTCTCTTCATGACCACCATATCATCTGGAGCGGAATCTGAAAATTGGACGTCTGTGACTCCTCTTGAGGGTAAACAGGCTTGTATTGCGGCTGTGAAGGAATGGCTGGAGGAGGAGGGAGGATACATGAAGGAGGCTAAACAAACAAAAGAAACAGCACAGAAATTGAAAAAATAAAGTATCTTCAATGTGAGTGCTCATAAACAGAAGCTTTCATAAATCTGCTGAGGAAACACTTTCATAAGACTATTTCTGTTCTGCAACTTTCACTGTCTCTGTGTCTTTCTTTCCCTTTTATTTCGGGCTGTAATGACATCTGCAGAATGTCCCGTCGACTGCATATATGAAGAATCAAAGTAGCTTAAAGGGATAGGTCAGTTTGTATGTTTGTTTTCTTTTTCCAATGGTTGCATATTGTCAGCACTGACTACGCAGAGCCAGCCACCATTGCCAAAGAACTTAACTACAACAAAGACGCTAGTCTATGATATTTTAAGAATATCATGACGAAGCTGAAGCTGAATTTTGTCAACTGCTCACTCTCCCACACTAAAGTCCATTGAGAAAATCCACGTTTTTAGCTCTTGGGAACGTGGGAGCTGCTGGTCTACTGCTGCCTCATTTGGTAAGTTTGTGTAACGCAGGTAAATTTGAATGATGGATTTGACACACAAACATCACAAAATAACACATTTCAGATTGCTGACGGAGGCAACAGTGGATCAAAAACTCCTGTGTGTCAAGATGGAAGATTGTTGTTTTTGTCTATGGAATTTGGTGTAGAAGTGAGCAAAGCCCAGTTGCATTGTGGGTAAGTTTGGTGGTTGCCAGGTTCTTTGCAGATGTATTTATTTCCAGTTAGCACACACAATTTGCATTTAATCAAGCACATTTCAACTTGTTATTCAGTCAATTTTCAATGAAAGCTGGGGTTTTTTTATTGTTGTTGCAACACAGATGATTTCTATTTAACCATCTGGATAATTATCTGATCTCGGAATCAGAACAACCCCCCCCCCCCCCAAACATGGTATATGTTGCCAGTATAGCTTCACTGCTTCAATTCCAGAGTGTGGTATGAACCATGAAGCACACTTATTTATAAAAAAAAAAAAAGAAAGCCTAGCCAAAAAAGGAAGAACATAAACAGGGATTGAGTTGATATCCCACCCACCTGCCGAATACTAACTCAGCGTGTGATTATGCTCATGATCCACACACATAATCTTTTACGCTGTGTTGTGATGTCATGGATGACTTAGATGTTATGCTGTTTTTTTTATAACTTTTGAAGCATGTGATGAAAGACAAAATGATGCGTGAATAAAGTCTTCTCATCTTATCTTAGCTGTTTTAATATAAACTTCCTGAAGCAGTGCTCATTGCCACCACCAACCCAGTGAGAATGGTGCCTGAAATACTTAGGAACTATATCCCCATTGCTGGTTTGTCAAAGAACAATGTCCTCATGGAAAATGTGCATTTTAAGCAGCAGAATGCATTTTATTTATGTGGGAATGTGGGAATTTTTTTGGGTACAGGGTTGGAGTTTAAATTGAAACATATCACCGAATGTCTTTGGGTGTCACTGTACAACAACGGCATTTATGTTCCAAGCAACAACTCCTGTGATGCCCTACTGTGCTATTTAGATTCAGACTCTGCACAGGCGGTATATTTCTGATGGCCTCCTCTCCCTCTGTGGCTTGTTGTTGGAGGCTCCCTGCAGGGCACGTCTGAGGGCGTCTGAGACCGAGTGGTTGACCACACAGAGTCCCGCCAAGCCATTGTAATGTTAAAACAACCGCTGCATTCCTTGCACTGCAGTGCAATCACTAAACTCGGCTTGGAAAGTTATCGACTTGGGGCCCATGGTTTCCCAAAAGCTTTTTGAAGCTCAGATATTAGCCGCTCTGTAGTAAAACTAATAGATAAAGATTATCTGGGAAAGAGAGAGGGAGAGTTTTCAATCGGTGCCATGTGAAAACATTGGCACGTGTCAGATTGAGATATAAAACCCAGCGTCAGTCGATTGGATATGATTCTGTGCTGACGCTGTCTGCCTCCATGCATTCTGGGAATGAGAACACAAAGCCAAATCACTAGTGTTTTTATTGTCCACCATGCCAGTTTGCCAAAGCTGGAAAACCTTAAATCAACATGTTTCAGTCTAATCATCACTTTCGATTATGGGTTTCTTGTCCGAGCCAAAAAAGTGTTGCTAAACTGTTAAAGTATAATAATATATCAAGGAACAAGAGGAATTTTAAGATGTTTGATGAAAACATATAAAATAAAGGCAGCAGTAATATCTGACATAAGGAATCTGACCTCATCTCTGCCAAAGCTCAGCACAGCAGGATCATAATAACACCTCCAATCTACAGCAAACATACTGTAGATTCAGTGGAGAAGGACACTGGAGAGGAAATGGGCCTTAAATGGTGTAAAGTTCTTTTCAAGTGTAACTAAACCCCTAAACCACTTTTTTCCAGGTGAAAACAACTGTATCTGAGTACTGTAGTATTGTTTCCTCAGAAGCCACACCTCCAAAACACAGGAACGCGCAATGCTTTGTTCACGGAGAGCGTTGGTTACACACGGAGTCACGACCACTGCTCAGCATCGGTAACCTTCGGTACTGATGCTAACTTTGTTGGACACTGAAACAACAAAACAAAAAATACTCTCAAAAGATCACAAAGGCATAAGTTAACCTACCTCTCCGGCAGAAACAGGGCCACCACGGCAACAGTTGTTGCCACCATTCAGGAAAAGGAAGGAAGGAAGGAAAGGAAAGGGCCTACAGGCACTACAGGGCCCTGTAGCGACTTCCAGAGGGTAGCAATGTAAAAACATGATGGAAAGGGTGAGTATTGTCACTGATAATTCTACAGGCCTTGCTGTGATAGACTGTTTTTTTTCTTCCCTACAGCAGTGGTGTTTATACTCCATTTTAGGTTAGCGCTGATGTGTGTCCCTGGAAACCTGTTTGAAATCCAGGATGAGCTCTTTTGTCTTTTTGATGTTTCAGGACAGGGACTTCATCCCTGTGGGCGGTCTCTTCATCATTTGCGATGAGACTCAAGACAGTTGTGTCATCTGCAAACTTGATGATGGTGTTTGTAGGTTTGCAGATAAAGTAATGATATATTATGTGGTCAAACACCAGCTGCTGCACTCACTGTTCTGTTTGACAGTCTGTCCACAGGCGAACAACTCTATGACTGATGCACAAATACAGTTAAGCTTGGTTACTGTTACTACCTTTTCAGTTATTAACTTGTTGAACTGGTGTCATTTTACTAATACGGTCTTTAAAATATGTAGTTTTGGTTCCAGTGTGTATCAATTTAGCCTCACAAGATGTCAGGAAACAAATACGATGTATACAGTATAAAGAACATATACAATAGAGTCACAACCTGTTCCCCTTGTTTTCCGAATACTCCATGTTCAGGGTGTCCTGTACATAACTTCCCATGTCGCAAAATTATGAGTTCACAGTTTCCACTTTAACACAGCAATAGAGCAATAGAGAGAAAGAATAACCGGTCACGCGGATGTGAAATAAGTATTTTTATAGCATCCAGCTGAAGGACAACCTCCAGTTTTACTCCTGAAGAAACCCCTTGTCTCTGCTGGACTGGAAGTAATTGGATGCATGCATTTAAAGCTCCAACATACAGTATAATCCCCTTGGATATGGTTTAAATCCAGGCTAAATGGCTAATGGCTGTTTTAATTGCAGTTTTGGTCTCTCCTTGTCATGTTAGTTAAAGTGTAACTGATGAGCTGCGTTGGTTATATGCAGGTTATGAATTAAATAAATAAAGTTTAAAATTACTGTTGCATGTCAGTTCTTGCAGTCTGTTTTCGTCTTGGCATCACAGTCACATATTTGTTTTGGTGTGAAATGCTGTTGCTATTTTGCACAACTGCACAATAAATTGTGTTTTTACAGGAATAATAAATATCAAATAAATCATTCAGTGTGTTTGTGAGAGAGGGATACTGGGATTTCTGCTTAGTAGCACCAATGTGGGTATGTGTGAACACCTACACCTGCAATTTTTCTCAGTTTCACTTTACAGTCAATACACTACATCTACGAGTACCTTCAATGCGGAATTAATTTTTCCTAATGCATCCTGGTGAAGAAGGGACACGAGGTGTTACAGTGGCTAGCATTGTTGCCTCACAGCGAGAATGTCACTGGTTCAAATCCCTTCCTCCCACAGTTAACTGGACACTCTAAATTGACCATGTGATGGACTGACAAACTCTCCATGTTGTAACTCGTGGAGGGGAATGTGGAGGATACAGCATTAGAAAATGGATGGTTGGATCCAGGTGAAGAAAAATGACCACTGGAAGAATAAAAATCAATCCTTGCTTTATTCCTAGTTGTTTGTTTTGCAAAAGGGCAAAATGAACAGGATTAATGACTCCAAAGCAGTAGGTGTTTTAGGTGTAGAGTCATATGCAGTATTTGTCCGCCTGCTAGAAAAACTGCCTGTTTCATTTTTACCCTAAGAAAATAAAAAGCTGGCAGCGATACACCATCTGCTGGCTGAATAACTGTGTGTGTTCTCCATCCTACAAGTTCCTCATTAACCTGAGATATCAACCTGTGACCTGCTCAGTTACATTTCCAGCCCGCAGTGCCAGCCCTCTCAGCGCAGCACCCGCTTGACTAACAAACTGGAGTGGATTTATTATTAATGCTGTTGGCACACAGGACCTGGAAACTAAATATCACAACCTGAAGCTGTTTTTACGTATATAGCAGCATTTATAAGCCACCAGTGGAGATTTTACTGTTGCTTTTTCTATTCTGTTTTGAAGCATATGTTCTGTAGTAGGTCATTAATTTTCCTGTAATAAAAAGGTCTCTGTCAGACTGGTGCAAATGCTCTCTGCACTGCTGCCACTCTCCTCTGTACATTTTTCTCTCTCTCCATAAATCACGAACAAGCGCGCACTCACTCACTTGATCTGTAAACACATGATTTGAATGAACCGCTTTGGACTTCATGATAGCGCCAAACTTAGTCCTTTAATTGGGCTTAATTTCCTGCATGTTGTCCAAATCAGAAAGTGCAAGTTTAAACATTACACACACAGTCAGAAACCTGGCAGGCACACAGCCGGACTTTGTGCCCACTGCGAGCGCTGGGGCAAATAGCACTTCAGATATCAGTGGTGGGGCTCGTGCTGGTTCAAAAACAACGGGTGGATAAATAAAACCATTCTCTCAACATGCCAACAAAACCTCTCTCACCCTATCTCTCATTTCGCCATCGTCTTCCCTTCCTCAGAGTCTCTTGTGTTAGATGTGCTTTTAAACTGGCCACACACTCAGTACATTCATCACATCTTGAATCTTTTGTGTGTGTGTGGTTTTAAGGTTAGAATCTGGCGTTAACTGGCTATGGTTAGATAGCCAGTTAACTGACATCAGCCACTGATGTCAGTGTTGTGCCTTTGTTTGGTCTTTATGAATAGAAACAGTGTAATATTATTTGAATTTGAAAATAGCCTCTGTCAAGCAATACTATCAGAGCTGATTGAGGGAGTGTTTCTGTTAGTACAGGGCTCACCCCTGTACTAACAGAAACACTCCCAAGTGGAGGCAAAACGTGTTCATCCAATCAAAAGCTGTTGAAAAAGGGTTGTTTTGGAATGGGAGCAGTAGAATTCACATCATCTTACTATTAACACAGTTGCCTTTATGTGTGTGTGTATGTACTTATATTCGCTGTCTTTTTTGGTCCTTTTCTAACATAAACACTAACCTTGTCAGGGCTAGTAGTCCTCATGGAGACCACAACCTGGTCCTACTGAGGCAGAACCTAATTTCTGAGATGGTTAACTTTAGGTGTAAGATTTGAATTGGGTGGAGTGGGTCAGTGGTTAAGAGCGGTACCCTGTGTGCAAAAAACATCATGGTCACAATGGTTGCAAGTTCTCGCTTGCAACGCCACCCCTGGCTGGTTGTACTCAATTCCATTGTAAGTTACTTTGAATAAAAGTGTCTGCTAAATGACAAGTAATGTAATTGTAGTTAGGTTATGTTTAGGGTTATTGTCAAGACTTTTGTTATTGAAATTATTTATTATTATTTGTGGGTCTGAATAATTTATTCAAGGGTTTTGTATCTCTTCATTTTATTTTGAAAAGCTGTTGGTAAGTCCGTCTGATTCCGGGTTTTTCTTTATCATGGAAGTGGTTCATATCTAAGTCTTTTACAGAAGCACACAGCCCATTGGTAAGTAGCAGCAGCTATCTGGGAAATACGATGTTTATCTTATAAATACATGTGTTGTGTTAATGTTTACCGCACTGTTAGGCAGCTATCAGTCATAAGAGTTAATCAGGCAGTCATAAGAGTATTAATTAGCGCTCGCGATTAGCGCCCGCGATTAGCGCTCGGCTAGTATTTCCACTAGCATTTCCGCTAGCTCCCGTTAGCATTGTTGGTTAGCGCCGGGCTAACTCTGTTAGCATTCTCAGCTATTAATGTTAGCCAAGACAATAGTATTTTAATCAGTTGGGTCTGCTGTGTTGTATGTAATTCAACATTACTGTTCTGTATAAAAAGGGACATTTTCATTGCTTATATATTTAAAAGAATCCGTGTTTGTTTATTGGAAAAATGAAAGTAGCTATTTAAAAGTTACAGTTTTATTGATGATGTAATTATATGTAACTTTTTGTATTTGGTTTGATTGTTGTTTCAGGTTTATGACCTGTGGTCACATGTAGCCTTTGATAAAAATAAAAAGAAGACCAAGGACCAACACGAGTTATAGCATTTGTGTGCTTCCTGTCAAGCCTTTTCGGAGGGCAACATTTAAAAAATCTGAACAGTTATGCATTAACTAGTTATGGTTAATCTGGGTGATAATGGCTGTCCAAATGAATGGAAGCCAATGCAGTGTCCTACGAAAAGCTGAATAAACCTGTGTGTGTGTGTTCTTGTATATGTATCTTTTTTATTGGAAGGACCAAGAAACATAAAAACATAAAAATCTAGAGTGAGGACATTTTGTCTGATCCTCACAACTTTACATGGCTTTTGGAAGGTTAAGGGTGTGTGGGTGATTCCCATACTATGTACTGCCAAGAGTTTGTTTGAATTGGAGAGGCTTTCTGTGATAGTCAATCTCATCATGTCTCCTCTCAGCCTGACTCCCAGGCAAAAAGAGCCAACCTTCAACCCACCCAGAACTTACAACATAAATAACAGACATACTCCACGACTATAGAAACTATGACCTTGATGTTGGAGTCTTTACGATGTTGTACTAAATCCACTCTCTTAAGGCTCACAAATGCACTAACGAAGACATTTGAGGCAAAAATGCTGGAACTGATTTTTAATAGAAGCTTGAAGGGTTTTAAGCTCTGGGTGAAAAGAGCAGTTGTTTGACTTTTGGGTAAAGTCAGTGTGAACAAAGGAAGCAAAAAGCAGCCTCACTGCCTTAAAGCGTCACTTTGTCTTCACCATCAATTTGAGTCAATAAGTTGCTCTCAACTGCAGACCGACTCTCATTTGAGTGTGGAGAGAGTGATCCAAAAGCTTTTCATTGCCCGGAGGGTGGATGAAAAATAGCTTTGTATCTTACCTCATAACTCTGAATATTTCAGTAGTTATTCACTTGAGTCTTCGCCAGCAGCAGGCCTGCAGCCCATCTCGCATCCTGGGCATCAGCCGCAAGGTTGTCACATGGTTAGACAGGCTGTCACTCAAACAGAGGAACTGGACTCGAGCCACGGTGTCAGCAAATATCCTCTCTGCTGAAGTCCCTGTGAGTAAAACACCAGCTGAGTCTCAACATTTTCACTCTTGCATTTGTGCACACACGGAGAGAAGGTGAGTGCCAAATCATATCTGACACCCATGGGTTCATGTTCGAAGTGTGGTGGTGAGTGACACACATGTTTTCAAATCACTTTGCAGGGACAAATCAGCAGTAAATTTGGGTTTTATAACCTTGACATGAGTGAGGTATTGCTTTGCTTTTTCATATAAATCTGTGTGTTTCCAGTTGTATTTCAAACCTGGATATTAATCTTAACAGCTTTTACAAGACTCCCACGACTCGTACCCATATAACATGAACATGTCACTTGTAAGAGGTGCGTGTGTGTGTGTGTGTTCTTGTAAGGGTATCTTTGTGACGACCAAAAACTTGTATACCTAAGGAAGTGAGGCTGGTCCTCACATTCTGACACCCCTAAAAATTGGTTTAGGTTAGGGTAAAGGTTAGAGTTAGGTACTTAGTTGTGATGGTTAAGGTTAGGGTAAGGGGCTAGAGAATGCATCATGTCAATGAATGTCCTATGAATGCGTCAAATTCTTGTATAGGTGAGCAAAACACATAAATCAAAGGGAGTGAGAACATTTTGGCTGATCCTCACATTCTGTCACCCCTTAAATGGCCATTTTAAGGGTTAAGACTTGGTTTTAGGGTTAGAATAGGGCGTAGGTTAGGGTTAGAGAGAAGCATTTAGTTATGATGGTTAAGGTTAGGGTAAAGGACTAGGTAATGCATTATGCCTATAATGTCCTCACAGTGAATAAGTGGCTTATAAGCTTTCTACATTTTGACAAGACCCAATAGTGAAAGCAAAAGACATAGACAGACCCTATATATATATGTATAAAAAGTGTATGTAGTCTACTGGTTTGCAAGGTGAGTCAAACCAGGAAGCTAAAATGTAGTGCAGTGGTTCCAAAACAGTGTGTTGGGACACTCATGGTCATGGTAGATGTTCCCTAAGCAATTTTGCAGAATTTTCCTCAAACTTTTCTTAACTAACTGTACATACAGTATGTTTTAAATAATGTTCAGTTATAATTATAATGCCAAACATTCTCAATTCTTAATTGATTTATAATATCAGAAAACATTTTCCTTAGTAGTTAATGGTCTCAATTGCTAATTTAAACTCTTCTTCAAAAGAACATGATATTGATTTTGTACATTTTGTTCCCAATTATAGGGAAACTGATGATAAAGCATGTTACATATGAGTGGACATCGTGTGACTGACAGCTTCTGTATGGGCCTGGTTGCAGGTGACATATGTGGATTTCCAGTTTCAAAACCTGACATGGCACTGGTCAAATAACAAATCCTGAGGGTTCAAAACGGGAGTTTGTTTTGCAAACAGTCTATGGGCGTAAGTGACAAAAAGACTAATGTTGGATTCCATCTAAGTCAGTTTGATACTAATTGGCATTTACTTTTTAGATGCTATTCATTCCATGACTTGCTATCTTTGGGTCTCTCATTAGGAAAACACGTCTGGTCACAAAAACGCAACACGGTAAATTATAATTTTGCTCAGTTTTACATAATACAGGCCATTTTTCTCATAGGACTGATCATTTTATTGTCCCCTTCTTCACTCATGGACCAGTGTTCAATGTTTTCATGTTTAGGGTGACCACTGTCTTTACCCCATCTTGGATTTCTTAAGGTGACATAGCTGGAAGCATATTTAATCACAAAGCATTCACACATAGCAACTGGTGACTATCCATCACGGGCCGACTGTATTAGGGTTTCTACTTAAGTTCCAAAACTCGTCAGCATCTGGAAGCTCTGGCTGAAAATCTTCTCAATGAGGGCTTAGCAGCTTAAATTTCAGGGTCGTGGTTTTGATAAATATGGACTCACTGTCACATTGTCATGGCTTTATGGGACAAACGAAGAATGAAAAGTACATGTTATTAGAAACAACCTTGCTTTTCCCACTATAAATCAAAATGTCTGCCATGAAAAAGACCTGTTGGAAGGTCAGAAGTGATGTCACGGCTGTGTATGAGGCATAATTATCCACTGATGAGATGCACCTGGAAGATGCCAGCAGAGCAGCAGTGGAAATGTTGAGCAGTACCATTCTAAGAGGGCGAATTGTTTGACTTATTATTGTTGGACTGTGCTGTTGCAACAATCTAAGAGCGGGCCATTCAACTTTTTACATAAAATAGAACGGGAACTGTCACCAGCAAGAGAGTAGCACGCCGGCAGACAATTTCCCGAGAACAGAACTTCAGCCATGACTTCTGCCATGTCAGGTTCCATCTGTGATACAGAGTCCAGACCTGCAGTTACAGGTGAGTCAGAGACCACGGTACCAGAACGCGCTCATTAGAACAAACTGGCAAATCATAGCATTAAATCTGCAGCACTTTAGAGTAATAAGCAAATAATTAGCAGAATGTAGGGGGGGGATCCTTTTGTGTGCCGTGCCATTAAAAACATCCTTGACAATGTTGACCTTTGGGAGAACTATTATGTTACTGAAGTGTCATAGATTTAGCTGCTCCAATCGACTGTTCCTCTGCCAGAGAGTGGACTGCTCCACTAAAGAGGCATCACTTGCAAACAGGACTTTCTAGTACAAATACGCCTGCTGACTAAAGGGTGTGAACGTCCTGTCTTGAGAGTCAATGTGAATGACTGGTACAAGCACAGCAGTCCCATGCTGGTAAGTGTATTAACAACTATAGCCCAGTAAATTCTCAGTCTCCAGCCATTCTACTGCATTTTCACGTTAAAGCAATATTCATCCAAAGTAACCCTTGGGGTACCAGAGTAGAATGGTACGGTATGGTCAAGGTGGCGCTAGACCGGTTATTCTCATACAAAGCTTGCTGAGAACAAACAGCCACAAACCGAGCAGGAAATAAGAGCTGCTGGATGTCCCCCGTTGTTGTCTGTTGTGTCGCATTCGTCATATGTTGTCATCGCACCGACACCACATCACGCTACACAGCCATTGGTCGCAGCCCACACACACCCGGCTACCAATTAAAGGTGCTGTTCTCAGTCGAATTGCAAGCCTGACCCAGGGCTTTACCATTCCAAACACTGTACTGTACCATGATAGGAACACAGCATTAAAGCAAATGGTAAAGGAACTCTTGAATATTTAGTTGTGGTAAATAAGAAGTGGACAAAGTTTTCAAACTTCTCCATTTTGTAGCTCAAGTTTCTGGACCAGATTTGATTACTATTTAAAATAAAGTTGAGTAGTGTGGATGTAGCCTTACGTGGAGGAAGATGCTGCTAGTTTTTGCAATTGCTGCATAGCCATTGTTAGCAGTTGACTTACTACCTATCAGTAGTAACAATTGTCCAATATTAGCATTAAACAAACCATCTAACCTTTTACTCACCAATTTAAGTATTTTTCCCCTTTCCAATGCAACACCAACATCTTTATTTTTTGTGGAAGTAGTATTTACTTGGCTAGTCCAAGCCCTGTTCCTCACTTTCACATAGTAAGTCACAGTAGTGTCCCATCCATTGTGCTGCTGCTTATGGCGCTTATTAACCACTTTTAGTTTACGTTTAGTGTCTGGTTGTATCCCCTCCAGAGGGTCATAAGATAAATCTGATATTTACCTTTTAATATTAGTGAATTTCATCTTTTCCAGCCTTAATTTGTCATTTAAGACTGTAGACGGCAAGATCATCGGTAAAGAAGTTGAGTCTTGTTCCTAAAACAAGGCTCTCTCTCCTTAGTCCCTCCCACCAGATGAGCACTATGAATGACCAATAACATTTTGCAATCCCTCCATCTCTGTGATGCACCGCTAATGTTGGCATGTGTTTTGTTGTGTTTATTGTCTGACTCTTTTTTTAGACTCTTCCTTTCCTTTTTTAGGTTTCTTTGCAGTGTAGGCAAACTGTAATTTGGTTTGGGAGAAATACTTTACCAAATATATTTATTTGGAATGTTTTGCTGACCTGTTTTTCAGCAATTTCTTCCCTTTTTATGTGTCGGTTGACATGCAGACAGCTCTTGCAACTGGCTGTACAGTATATGGCTTTTCACTGGGAGTGGGTGTTTTCAGTATTGAGGCCTGGGATCATGTTTGTTATAAGACAGCATCTCTCCTGGGATATCTGCTTTCTCTGTTACTCAGGAATGTACAGAAACTGAGACCTTGTGAAGACTTCATGGTGGGGCATCCAAGAGAGAGAAGACAGAGGTAGAAACACACACACACACACGCACACGCACAGGAGAAGAAAGAGAGAGTTGTCTGAGCGTAAAGTGCGCCTAAGCTTTGTCTTTAAGGCATAGCTTTAAACGCTACCACATGCTATGAATCCAGCAGCGGGAGAGACACAGACACTGTGTTTGAGCTTGTGCTTGTCTAACCATACACACATGGTTGTGCCGCAGCAAAGTAGAAAATGTTTGTATACATAAACTTACTTATCTGAGCACATGAGGGTGAAAATAAAGAACGAGAGTGGACTGAGTCTTGATTGTACTTTTATTATTCACTGTTGAGGGCCCAGGCTCATTATAAGATTGATTAGGCTGTATCCTTGGCAGAAAACCACAAGGTTCTGCGTGCCTGCTCTAAGTCAACAAGACACACAGCCAGAGATTTAAGTGTTGTTTAACACAGTCAGTCACACACTCAAAATGTTGCTTTTTATAATGAACAATGGTTCTGTGAGAAAGTTATGTAAGAAGACGCAGGCTCGGTCCGAAAATGTGTTTTCCAGAAAATGTCACCCTCTTCCAACATTTCCTGGTTAGCATATAACTTTCTTCTGTGGTCAGACCATTCTCTGCTCCATGTGTGTGTGTGTTTACCTCTTTATGACTTTTTCTGTTATAAACACTGAACTTGTCAGGACCAGTAATCCTCATGGAGACCAAAACATGGTCCTAATGAAGCATAACCGTATTTCTGAGGAGCTGGTTTAGTTTAGAGCTAAGATTTGAATTGTAGTTAGGTAAAGGTTAGGGATTAAGTGGTTATGGTTAAGGTTAGGGATAGGGATGATGCTTTGTTTAAGCTGTCCAAATGAATGGTCAATGCTGTGTCCTAAGAGGAATAGCTGCACAAACCTGTGTGTGTGGATACATACTCTATATGTGTACGTGTCTTTGTGTTCAGCTGTCCATTTTCCACAATTTGAAATGAATGTCAGAGGACATTTCCAAGAGAAACCATTCATTCAGTAAAGCGACCCCATCGCATCATGCTCCAAAACCACGAGATGAGAAAATCACATCCAGCACATCTCACTGACAGATTTTAGTCCAACACAGTCCATAGAAAATCCTTTGTGTGTGAATGTGGGCGAAAAAAAGATATAGTGTCTATACAGTATGTTGTGTAGTGCGTGTCTGTGTGTGTGTGTGTGTGTGTATGTGTGTGTGTGTGAAGGCTCTCTCGAGTGTTGTCTCTGACACTTTAAGAAACTCTCATTAAAAACAGCTGAAAAAGGGCACAGGCTCATATGTATGACGTTACCTTACTGCTGAGAGACCGTTCGACGAAGAAAAATGCATAAATGATAATAATTCATTAAATAATAGTTCAAAATTGTTACATTTGCACAGATTAGGGCTGTTACTCCCCCCCCGAGTCAAAATGGATATCCACGTTTCGTGACAGCCCCAATACAAAAACGTTCAATCAGCATCTGTTCAGTCCCATACAAAGAAACTCCTCTGTGGTTAAGCAAGAAGGATGAGATGCAACATAAGATGCATATGGTGGTCACATCAGAATAGATGAAAGCCTATGTTTCATATTTCTGCTGCCAGGTCCTGATGGATGCAGGTTTTCAATTTCACCAAGTGGTCAGCATTGGTCTGTTATTGTTGTGAGATGTCTGATCGATATGGAAAGTGCCTGTGTCTCAAATAGTGGTTCATACATCTACATGCAAATTATTCATTGTATGATTTTGCTAATCACTTCCTTAATGCTCCCAAAATGCAAAATCATGTCTTGTCGATGTGGTTTACAATGATAAATTTGCTTGGCCAGTGTCCCCTCGGACAGTGGAGTCTGGTGCTGAAAGCAGGTGATCATGAGGCAAATCAGAACCCGATCAGCCGCATTTTCAGTTCAGCGGCCATGTCAGACAGAGTCTGTGCTCCAGTCATGCAGGAAGTACTGAACTAATCTTTTTAATTGACTGATTCTAATGATTCAATACACCGAAAAGAACATTGAGCAGAGGTACTATAGTAATCAAAAGTGACATGCCTGATATCAAACCGCGTAAATACTCTTACTCCACTATGGTAGTACAGTAGATCCAATTAGTGCTAGTACCGTATAGTGGGAAAGCACCAATAGTTATGCTAAATCAAGTGCGCAACCAAGTGCTATGGCAACTTTCAGGCAGCATGGAGGTGAAGATGATGTCATTACAAACCTACACACCCTGGCACTGGACCCATTTAAAGCTTAGTTTTAATCAGCTTGAATGTTCAGTCGAACATGTTCTGTGGTGCATATATGATTCATTTTGATTATTTTTTTTATTACTGTGTCATGCATAAAGAATATGCTCAGCCCAAATGAGTTTACGAGACGCCATTATTTAGGCAAACAGACTTGCAACAAGCCAGAGTAGAACATTAATTACTGGCAATGTTATACAAATAAACCTTTCTGGCATTTTTTTTTCCAGGCTTTGGAAACAAAGTTGTCAACTGATATACAATAAACTCAAACATCCATGACATTCTGCCGTCAACAGTGCGTGATTTGCACAAGCTGTGTGTGAAGTGTGAAGTGTGAAGTGGAAGGAACTTAGCAACTAAGGACGGCAGACTTGCTGATACATTTACTTTACTACGTAAACTTTTTAATTTACTTCACTACACAATATTTTGCTTGGTTTTAGTGTATGCTCTTTCTTTGGGTCGTTGTCATTTTTCTTCCAATTTAGCCAGTAACTTAATTCTTATTATGTTCAGGCTACATGGCAATTTATTTCAGTAAATATATTGCATTTCAACATGTTCTGTTTAGTCCATGGAGAATTGTGTGATTTACTCCAAAGGAAAATGTTCCTGTTCACCCTGTTACATATTTGCAATAGTGTTTGCAGTTAATGATCAGCAGTGCATTAGCAGAAGAACTTTGGCTTTGAGAACATGTTGTGCATGATGGGAGATTGGCAAATATGCTCGGCATCAAAAATAATCTCTTTTAATTATTTAAAATTAACGATCAACGATCAGCTGATTTCACAAGATCCGATGCATTTTTTATGCCACACTTTTACACTATAAAAAACATTCAAATGTTCAATTCATCTACATTAAAAAAAAAAAACATTTCCCACATATCCCCAGTGCCACTCTGTCTCCTGGAAATAATGTTTATATACAACTTAACTGTTTTCCAAATTCTTCTGTGGTAGCAAATGTAATTACTGGCTGGATTATGTTCAGAGGCAATGTTTCTGTCTTTCTATTTTTATCAATGAATGAACCAGTACTCTCTTTTTTTAAACAGGATTTGAGTCGCTACAAAGTCACTGGTGTGGATTCATTTGCTCGCAGTGTTTCCTCTGTGGTTGGTTTCAGGCAACAAATGCACTCTGGTTAAGGTTAGGAACATATTTTACTTAAGTGTTGCTTCTGAAATGATTGAACCGCACCACAATCTCCCCCTAACCTTTACAGTGCTAACCACGGAGTTATGTGAGTGCCAAAACACATACATAAAAAAATGTTTATTAATTTTGTCTCCTACATCAAAATACATTGACCAGTATTTAACTTCCAACAGTTAGAAAAACACTCGCTAACATCGTGCTTCTCTCTACAGTGGAACATTTGACTTTTTATAATTTGCAAGCACAAAAATTCAAAAACAAATTTTGAAATATTCCTTTAAGTGTTTTTATCATGGAAAGGTGGAAAATTTGGTGTGTCAATAAAAGGTAAATGTGAATAATTGCTATGGAAACAAATGAAATATTTGGTTGAAAGGAGTGAATGGAAACACACATTATTGCACTGCCGGACTGGAACGACGTGCTAATGTCTTCTACTACTTTATTTTGGCGGTCTTGTCTCTTGAGTCCGCACCTTTTCCAGCCATGACATTAAAACATGAAATGGTCAAGCAGCAATCTAAAATCATTGACTTCCTGCTCACTCTGAAAGAGAGACTGTAGTGAATCACGGGTCCACATGATGCAAACTTCTGTTGTGTGTGTTCTCACTGGAGAAGGAGTTAATCACCTTTAATCCACGTGTAACTGCTAGTTAATAGGTAAAGGACAGGGTTGCTAGGTGATTCTGTGTCCAATCGTACAGAAGGCTTCAGTTTCTGTGTTCCAGATACGTCGTGTCTTGCGTTGCTGACCAAAAACAGTGAGAAAAACACAATATCATCTCTCCCTCTCACTCTCTCCTTCACATATGTTCACTTTGATGCTCCTCCCGAGTATGAGTCACCACAGAAAATGAAATGTGGTTCAGGGACATTCTTTTGCATCATTTTGTGTACTTAACACTTGGACTCAAACAAGCAGATTTCCAAAGAGAAACAGCAGATGTGGTCGACATGCCTCATTCTAAAGAGCACGTTCACGTTCGCAGCCACAGACGCACGCTGATATCTCACTCGTGGGGAGATCCCTTACTTTGAGAGCTGAGAAAAGTCGAAACACACCCTGAAGTCCACCTCATATCCTGGTGGTCCATGTGACGCAGGTTCACTTGGCAAAGTAAAGGAGTGAAGACACACGGGCTCCGACACTTCACGCCACAACTGAGCACAATGAGGCCGGTGGTTAGTTTCCCTCGGGACGAGTGCGGTTTCCGCGCCAGTTTGTTTTTTGTCTATTTAGTGTGCACAGTGACGTGAAAGGGAAATAAACTGAAGCGCAGACCATCAAACAGCATCACGTGTAGTTTTGTTTATTTCTGATTCGTGGGTTTGGTTTTGGGATAAGGAACGGAGGAAGGAAATGTTTCATGAGCTGGATCAGTTTTGTAGACCGTGCCAGAGTGAGAATCACTTTGTGGTGAGCCGATGTGGAAGTGACTCCAGGATTGTTTACAAGGAGAAAAGGATTATTACAAATGCATGTGGGGTGGTTATATAATGCAACACTGACATGACAACATGAAAATACTAATACTAACTTGTGTGCAGCTGTTGCTTGTGATTATTTATTAGTTCTCAGCGATAGCAAAGACACAGAGGGCTGGTTGTTTTTTTTACTTTCCTGCTCTGTTTTACAACCTTTCTTGCACTATGGCCTGTTCCCTTTGCTCTCAGCAGGCCACTGGCTCTGTGGGAGGAGTCAAAGAGTCTGCTCACGTCGTTAAATATGAGTGCTGCAGCCTGTCTGGTATCAACTTTTCAAGACTATCTCTGCGGCTTTTAACTTCCACAAGGTGCTGGTGGTAGCAGTGGTGGTGATCTAATTATTAGCAGCATTAGCAAGTGGTTATAGTAATAATAATAGTTGTGCAAGTGTTCATTTGATTAACCACAGCAATGATTACGATTTGACATTATTTCACAAAACAGAAAAAACAGATTAAAGAACATCCCAGTCACCATTGTAGGTGAAACCACAGATATCTGAGAGCTCACATCTCTGAACCACACTACATTAATTACTTACGTGTCCACAGTGAGTAACCTGTGGTTAGAGTGAGGAAAGGATCCTAGTTTTTCCCCTCATAAACCTGTTTGTGTTGAAGCAATTTCCGAATACGGCAAAGCAGGTTTGTGTTTATCAAAGTGAAATCACTTCCAGCTTGTTTGGTGTTTCCTCACACTTTTGATTATGGGCCAGTACAGCTGCAGAATACAAAGATGAATGACTAACTATGAAGCTTCTCATTTGCAGGGGGCTTCATAATGCTCTTACAGTCTTCTGTGCTCACCTGGGGGCTTGTTTTCTCTGCCCTTGTGAAAGCCCACTGGACAGGAACCATGGGGTGAGCGAGAAAGAGAGCAGAATTTAGACACAGTTCACATGCAGCATCTTTTCGTGTGCACAAATACAGCACAGACACGAGCATCACGGTTGCGATGTGCATCCGCTGCACCTGTTTTTGTGGGTGCACTGAAAATAGCGCTCTCAACGTCTCCTTTGAACCTCGGGCCAAAGAAGTAGGTCAAATTGTTTTTGGAGACTCAGAAATAAACGCTGAACCGCCATCATACAGACAAAGCTCCCGAAGTTGCTTAGTAACAACAAACACGACAGGTACCTCTGATTATTTCATGCATTGTGTACGCGCTTTTTTAGGTGTGGCACATAAAATGTTCACCTATGATTTTTTTCACGATCTCAGTGACCTCAGAAAAATGCCACTGCTTCACTCCAGGTTGCGTCCGAGAGCTGAGTGTGTAACAGGCTCCTGTCGCACTAAATCAGGTACTGAATACACCGAGATTGTTACCAGATAAAGACCCACTGAAAACCGCTGCATGCATTTGCACAATTCTATTCTGTGAATCCGTCCCCGAGGCTGTGTGGGACTGACAACTCTACTGAACTGTATAAACTATTGCAGATTGGAATAATATGGAAAAAGTGTCCTTCCTCCTAACTTACAATCATCCCAGTAACCATGGTGACGGTACATTTAAAGTGTACTCATGATAAACTGTAATAATAAGGGTGATTATTAAGATAATTCAAATCAAGGTAATGAAGATATTCGTCAAAACACAGCAACTGATTCAAAGTCCCAGTGAATACAAACAGTAATAGTCAGCAAATAGATGCAGCAGTATTTACACTCATAGCTGTGCTAACAGTGAAAGCAGCAGCAAACAGTGACATGTGATCAGCATGAGCTGCTGTCTCTGCACCTGTGAGCTCATGGAAGAGTTGACAACTGGTTGAACCAATGTGATTTGCAGTGTCAGCGTGTACAAATAACCCCATACACATACACACAAATATACACACATGCACCCTACTTGATGGCATAATCTCACTTGTGGCTCGGACACAACGTGCTTTATAAAATCCTAATCCCCATTAAATTAGCTGAGTCATTTTTGTCAAACCCCTGAAAACACAAACTGGAATGTAGAATTAAAAATTTTGTAATTACCATATTAGATTTAACTCAGTTTTGAACTTTGAAAAATCCTGGTACGAGCTGAGACACACTGGTACAACCATAGATACCCTGGTACAACTGATTCCACTGATCGGTACACTGTGTTTCCACTAGAATATTACCTGGTACCAGGTACTTGTTTTAGCACCTGCTCTGGCGAGGTTCCAAGCAAGCTGAGGCGATACTAGGCTACGTGTGACGATGGGAAATGTCTAAAATCTCAATATTTAACAGAGGAGTCTGGTGTATTTAGCGACAGCACTGCCGAAAGCCCGCGATCGCGAGCTTCTTCTTCTTAAATGTGAGTATTTTCTTCGTTTCTTTGCTCTGGAGGACAAATAAATCATTAAAAGTTAATCATTTTGGTTTGTGGTCAAAACAAGACATTTGAGAACATCATCATTTCCAGGTTTGACCAACACCAATTTCTTATATTTTATGGACCAAACGATTTATCGATCAATCGAGAAAATAATCGACAGATTAATCGATTACGAAAATTATTGTTAGTTGCAACTCTATACTATATTGTATAAACCGTGTAGTGTCGAGCCACGCCGAGCATTACTATGTGGAAAAGTGTCACAAGTGACACCCTGATGCAACCTGAGACACTCAGAGGCAATCCAACACACTGAGAGACACGAGACACCCTGTGACATCCGAAGACACCAGTTCCTTTACTCCAGTTCTAAAAATGTTGAGCAAAGGTCTCTTTGACCCTTGACACCAAGGATTATACTGAGGAATCAAGTAACTTGTATCTTGTTCCACTTGCAGGAAATAAATTACAGTTATATATAATGTTTTTTAAGGTTTTGTTAACATATTATTGATATAAAATCATACAATTTACATTCCAGATCTCTCTTCTTACCCCTTCTGCAGAGTTTTTAGCTGATTCACACACAGAAAGGCTCTTGGTCGAACTGGGATCCAAACCAGCAACCTTCTTGCTGTGAGGCAACAATGCAAGCCACTGTAATTTTCAGTTTCTTCATTCCTCACTCAATGTGATATTCCTGACCCTGTATTGTTCCTTTCCATTTATTTAAAGTTATTTAAATAAATTCCTCTGAAAGAGGGATTGATCTGTAAGCAATGTTCTCCACGTTCACAATATTCATTAAAAATAATCACACTTTAAGGTCAGAGAAACAGTCCTGAAGTCATAGAGAGTCTGTGCAAGAGTGTGTCCCTGTGTGTGCATGTGTAGACAGGGAGGGACAGAGGCGACAGAATGGGTGAAGCTGTATAATCACAAGGCCAACAGCTGCTGGTGTGACCAGCAACAGGTGCTCCAAGGTAAACCAAAGGTAGTGCAGGGAGACGGCGAGGCCATCAGGCCATAGACTCCAATATCTTTATGCTGATACCTGCACAACTCACCTGTGATGTGTATATGATACAGAGCAAACCAGAGGGCATGACACTTGTCTCTCATCAAGAAAAGGTTTTACAGAACGAGTCAAGGAGTCAAAATAAAAGACACAGAAGCCACCGACTGACTTCCTGGAGGTCTGATAGTGTGGTTGGCAACAGGGGACGGGGGCATTTATTTATAGCAGCATTACAAAGTTTCCATGATAGTTTCCACCACACGGGCCAGAGACTCTGCACATGGCTATCTCTCAACAACTGTGCTTATCGTCACACTGGGTAGCAAAGCTACTCTGTCGCCAGCAGCTTCTCAAACTCCGCATGAATAAAGACTCTTACCGTTCCGAAACACACGTCCGTAATTATTTTTTCTTTTTCCCGGTAGTAATCAACCGTTTCCTCTGGTAAATACACAACTAAACAGAGTGTTTCTTTCATTCTCTGTTTGGAAAACGAAACCTGCAAGCTTTCAGTCAATGCCGCAGTTTACTGTGTAAAGTACAGCGCACATGTCAGCCGTCAACCAGTCAACCAACAGCTTCATTGGTTGCGCCTACACTCGCGTGGCATGCTTTATCGTTGGCACGGAGCCTACAGTACCACTCAGCTTAATACACTATGTTTGTTATGCAAGTGTTAGTGAGTAAAACTAGAGCCAAGGGTCTAATATACCGAGTGAGAGCGAGACGTTCGTCAAGCAGCAGACCACACTTCCAGACCAGATGTTTATGTTGCGTTTCTTTCATGGATTTTACAGCGTTTTGAGGACATTCTGCTGTGTTTTTATGGAGAGGTGTTTGATACGATGAGGAAAACACTTCCCAACCCCGACCAGGTGCTTTTTGTGCCCTACAAATAAAGACATTCACAACCAGGAAATGGCTAAATCACCACCCTCATTCCCTTATTTCAGCCAGCGGCACCTCAAGTGGTTTTAACACTGTCCCGTTACGATGCACATCTGCATATCCATGTCAAGTCATTCGTGTCATTTTGTTTCAGTGTTTGCTGAAACATACAGTGGCAGCATGTGATTCTTGTGACTGGCTGCTGCATGTTTTTGGGTAGAACCTCTCAACACCTTTCAAACTCGCGAATGACAAAACCAAAATGAAACAATGGTCTCTTCATAGGAGCAGATTCACAGACTCAAGTGTGTAAGAACAGAGTAAGAGTCTGTTTAAATGCACATGTTAAATTACTCACTGGCAGTGGCAGGTTTTTGTATTGTACAGACTTTGGGGATTATATTTGAATATTAAGACTTTTTTTTATACTGTCAGTAAATCCAATGAAAGGCCAATACAAAGTTTTTGGTTGCGTCTGTCTCCAACTGCAGTTACAAATAAAAGTGACTCACTGATTCCTTTTAAATAGCGTTTGAATAAACAATTACATTACTGTACAGGGCAATGAGGTCTTTTTGTACACACACTTGTCAGATCGTTTTGTTGATCATTTTAATGGCATTTATGAGGGGAATATCGAGCAACGCTGCACTTATTTACCCAAGATTCACCGTGTTTGTAATAAATTTGTAACGATCCAAACTCGCAAAAACACACTTAACATGTATCAGATACAGAATGCAATACGCCCCAGCTGTAGTCCAGTTAAATAACACTAAACGACATTTCCTGCTACGCCATTGCTGCCTCACACTGCTACTGCTGGCAAAGCTTTGTCTAACAGCACCAAGTCTAACAGTGTTTTAATTTGTTGCCATGATTTATGATGACAGTGTTGTTGACTGAACGTCTGTACAGACACTGGCTTTAGGGCTTAATCGATTATTTTCTTGATTATTCAAGTACTTGTTTGGTCCACAAACCCAAAATGATTGAGTTTTAATGGTTTCTTTGTTATATGGAGCAAAGAAGCTTTATTTACTGATGGCTATCAGAACATGAGGGGGATTACGAGATCATAAATGTTTCAGAATCAAATTACAGACCTGTGCTTTATGGGTTTTCTTTCATATAAATCATGTTTGCTTATGTTGGTCCTCTTTATTACTTGTTTTATTGACTCAAATTGCATTCATTTATACTAGGCCATAAGTCTCATCCACTTAAACCAGCCTCCTATATGTTATTCTTCCTTTTTCTACAACTTCCTTGACTCTTAGATTTCATTCATGAAAAGACGGACTCAAAGCTTTTGCATAGTTTCAAAATTCAAAGGACTCTATAGAGACATATATATAGGTTTCCTTTCACCTCTGCCATCTTGGCTCGTCATATGATTGTGTTTGTATCTTCTTTTACATATAGATGGAGTAACAGTGTGAGCTCGGATACATCATGTATATATCTACACGATGTGACAACAATATTTGAATAACTATACATTTAAAAAAGGAATAAGGTGGGGTTGTATATATATAATATATATATGTGTGTGGTGCTATGTTTAATGCATTTTTAATGATGTACTTCATACATGAATTTCTGCCTATATATGCTTTGCATGTGCACAACATCTGCATGGAAGCGTTAATGAGGTGCTGAAAATGCCAAGGCTCACACAGCCATTGCGATCTTAAGCCAAAGAAAAATAGCACCACACTGTACAACTGGTACACGCCGTGCACACAGGAAGGCAATCTTTGGCTATCCTGGTTTTGATTATAGATAATATGAGTTGAAAATAAACAGTGAGGGCCTGTAAACCAGCTTTCCATAACCCCCAAAGGGCTTTTCCACCTCTGAATAGAGGGATATAGGAACCCATAACTCTGACATGGGTCATGTTACTATAAACTTAAATAAGACCAGGACTTAAAGCCTGTGACATATGTATGATCCTTACAGACCACCAACACTCACTGTACCTGAAAGATTTTTTTTAATATTTTAAATGTATCTTTATACTTGAACATTTTCACAAGTCTCATTATTTGAACTGTAGCAGTTATGATCAGGCCAAAAACTGTTCAAGTGTACTTGTATAAATAAAGTCTCTCCATAGGACACTGTTTTTAGACTCAGTATAATGTTGCAAGGGGGTGAGAACTTTGCCAGGCAATTGTCTGTTATAAAAACTCCTGAAAGTTGTTGGGGTTTTTTAACAAAATAAAAAAAGAAAAAGAAAAGAAAAATCAACCCATTTTTGTCTTTAATCCATGCTACCATCTAGTGGTAAAATGGTGTACTGCTCGTGTACCAATCTTTTGGACTGGCATCTGCTGGCAGTTAAATATGTTCACAGAAAAAACTTTCTTCAGGACCCTTGGGCAGTGAGAAAATAAGAACAGGAGTTGTTGATGATGTCTGTAAACAAGAGATCAAGAGGAGGATGAGGAAGTCCTGCAGCCTTCACAGAAACAGTAGAATGTGAGGTCAGTTGAAAAGTGCATATATTGGATGATGAATGTGTGGGGGGTTTAAATGTTAAATGTGTATAGTTTCTGTTATGTAATGTTTTTGAGCACTGTATGCAAAGCAACTTACCTTTTTGGATGATCATTCGTCTACAGTCATGGTTCCTAACCTGGGGTTCGAGGGTGCCAGAGATCACGTTTGCTGCAGACCAATTCCCAACCTTTTTTCTTTTTTCCTCGAAGCCCCCTTTCTTGTGCCCTTTTTTATAACCTTAGAGCAGACAAAGCTCTGCGAGCCCCCATGTGATCTGTGGTGCTCCCTGAGGGGGGCTTGGACCCCAGGTTAGGAACCATGGCTTTATACATGGCTTTAGACACTTAACTTCACTAAGAGACGCCATTAAATGATTGAGTCCATTTTGTTGCGTTGAACTGTCCATATGGTCAAAGCATTTATCAGCGTTGGTTTCTACAGAAACAAGCACATTAGCACTCATTAGCATTCTTTATGACAGTGACCAAAAAGTTGCACACTGTAGCTTTACTTTACTCTCTTTTCTTCATACCAGTGAGCCTAAATAACTACATACCACCACACTGCTGTAACCAATGCAGTTGCAGGTAGAGCTCTGAGTTGTACGTCAACACTCACGGTGAGCAGTCTGCCATGGCTAACTACGTAGCAAGAGTTGCTAATGTTGCTAAAGTGAACTTTTGCTATGTCCGCCGTTGATGGGTGTACTTCATCTGACAATAACCTTTGTAATGGGGAGAACAACCTTGATCGAGACCTTCATTTGAGCCATGTAGTGTTTGAATGCATAAATGTGATTTGATTAGCTGGCGCCTGTGTTAATTCTTGGAAAGAGGAACAAACAAAGCGACAGACCCACAATGCAGTTTGAGGACTCGTGACGCTGCTGCATTCAAAGTGAATGAGAAGCATTTCAGGCGACGCCTCCACCGTGTACATGTGAGTCCAGCACTGGAGCTGGCAACTGCATAGATGGGCCTAAACTAAAAGAAGAAACTCTCACTCTGTCACCCACGTGAATGGAATACACAAGTGAGAGTTCTATTTAGACACTGACCACTGATGGACATCGCCATGACATAACTAGTGAATGTTACAGCATGCGCGCAGTGCAGTGTCACATTACAAAGCAACAGTGAAGCCTCCTGTAAAAATATGTTGCTCCGTGTTGACTAGTGGACGACAACTCATCAGCCATGTTTTTGACAAATATAAATATATAAACTTAACTTATACTTTGCAGATACCAAACATGCGACCCAATATTGGCTGACTAACTAAGTTACCTCATGATTATGGGGAGTTTAATGAGGTTTTTTTCCTTTCCATGAATGAAGCCGACTGCTGCTGTCAACAGTCTTACCAGAGATGGAAAATGACAGGAGGAGAAGGGGGATATCCTTATCTGCCAATGCCGTGAAATTCAAGATGGTGACACACACTCACACACACACACACACACACACACACACAAACGTGCACACACACCCAGTTTAACGCAGAGACATGCAGTACGTAAAGAAAATTCAGGGGCAAATGGAAAGCGGAACACACGCACACATGCAGCGGTAATAGAGACAGACATTTACTCTCCATTTACTCTTTTTTTAGAAGCTTGCGTTCACCTCAGTTGAGCCCACATTGGGCTTCACAAGCTGTGGAGACAAAGGTAAGAATGATACTTCAAATCTGTGTGTGTGTGTGTGTGTTACAGGCTTAAGTTAATTAAGTGACTGCGGTAATGTTTGTGATTTTCAGCCTCAATATAAGGAGCAAATGTTGACCAAGCATGTGTCTTCATTATCAGTGACACAGACTTTGATCATACAGTGTGTGTGTGTGTGTGTGTGTACCACTTGGGAGTGACGCAGTCATTGTGATATCACTCAGTAAATCAGAAACCAAGGAAATACCAGGGAATCCCTTACCTCCTAAAGTCAAGGATCCTTGCTTAGAAGAGCAGATCCTTCCAAGTCCAAGTCCAACAAAGACAAGGCAAGACTCCTCCCTAGCATTCCGGAAGGGGTAAGTGGAACCTTGGCTAGCAAACGATTCCACCGTTTACATGGACCATCAAGACGTTTTACAATTCGGAGTTCTTTTAGAGTCTCAAGAAGCAGAACTGTGTCACCTCCTGGCCAGTTTTTTGCTCCCAACATGGTTCCGTTCTTTTCGAACAAAAACACGGTAACGTGGATGAGACGTGATAGCACCAAACAAGGAAGTCATGATGAACACAGATCCACAAGACATCATCAACCATGAAGTTGTGAACATTTTATGCTTTTTTCTCATTTATTTTGTACATGCAACTTACAGCAAGTACAACAGGTTCATATTTTGTGTTGGTATCACGATCACGTCAATTGGACGATTTCTACAGCACCAAACACGCAGGAGTGTATTTCCATATTCCAATATAGGCTAGTGTTGAAGTCGAAATTGAGAGGGAGCTGCATAGAACAGCATAGTCTGTTTGGAGATAGCTACAGCAGTAGCATAATAAAATTCTGCAATCGACTATTACAGACTTTGAAGATGACTTCACAGGAAGACAACTACAAGTTATGGACACTGTGGTTTGTCTGTAGGAACCTTCTCCTCACTACCACAGAAGTCAAATGTTGTTTTGAGCCAAACAGTGTTTTTAAAAAAATAGCGATTTGTCTCGACGCAATGCTGTGCCCTGTCTTAGCTCTTTCAGTCGAAATCGCAAAACACAAAATTTCTCAAAAATCATTTGTTGGACTCGATTGTAGACCTACAAATAGACCTAGAATGGCTGTAACTCTGGATTTTTCCCTTCAAGCTGTTTGGTCCAAATTTGGTCCTTGAATTTGAGAGAATTGGTCATGGAAAGGCCTTTAATTTCATTTCAGCTAAGGTGCGCAAACTCTGTCAACAGCCGTGAAGCAAGGTGAGGCTGTTACAAGTCCCATTACAAGTCATGACATCACGAGACATGAATCACCAACAACCAAAAACAAATTGAACACTAAAGGTGTTCAACTTGTGAATGTGTCCCACTGCAACCACATTTACTCCTCAAACCTTCACGAATTTAAAACGTTTTCAAGGAAACCTGGCATTAAAACATACTCAAACGGTATGGATTATGTATTAAGTGTGATATTTCCCTGTGCGTTACACCCACCCACTCTTCCCTCTCAGCTTTCACCCAAACTTCACTTCAGAGGGGGGCGGAGCTTAACGGTGCTTTTATTTTACCACCGTTTCTATCCAATCAGAGAGCGCCATCTGCTTGTGTAACCGTGGGTTACCGGGAGTCGTAGCATTATGGGATGGGACACATGGCAGCCTGCTGCAGTCAGCAGCAACAGCGGCGGCAGAGGACAGCTCAGCTCGGATTGCGGGAGACAGTCGCTGCCGTCGTTTGTGTACTTTACTGTCGTGACGCGTTTCCCGACGACCTGCGCACGAATGTTGACATTTGACGACATTTCCGGGACTCAGTCGTCGACAGTGTGTATTCATATTTTCATTACTCCTTGTTTCAGACTGGGTAAACAACACCGATGAATGAGTGCTCCAGTGGCCGCTGTCAGTGACCATACACCACTTCCACTGTCATAGGCCGTCTTATCTGTTTTAAAATGTGCAAGACAATCTACTGCAGTTCAGCTACGTGACAGTAACTTTGATTTAAGTTTGCATAGGATCGCTTATGACATACTCTCTCCCTTATTTCACATTTCACATAGTCCCATGAGAATGACCATTCAATTTAATCCTGGACGTGGTTGTATATTGATTTAATACACAGTCAAGTTACGCCTTAGAGGTAGATGTTTTGTGTTGTGACTGACGTATGTTTACGTTAGTAAACAACTACATCTCAGGTATTTTAATGGCAAATCATGAATAACTGAAAATAGGATGATAAGAGCAGAGGAATTAAAGTTTATAGTTATAATCCTATTGTTATATCCAGAAGCCACATGAGATATTGCAGTCATGGCTGTGAGTAATATTTGATTTTGCATGATTGATGATTATTGGTCACAGTAACTGCAGATATCTTATGGATCAACATGACACGTGCAGTTGTAGACATCTTTACAAAATACTGATGAGTATATCTTACTATACTAGTAACAGTGAAGTGTAAATAGTACCAAAAACAAAATGGTAAAACAATTCATAAAATCAAACAATTCATTTGACTGTAATGACAGATAAATTAAAGGATGCAGAGACAAAACCTGCAAATGTGCATAAAAATCACACTATTCATGGTTTAGAATGAACTTTTTCAATTAATTAAAGGATCACTCAAAGGCTATTCACCTATGAACTGAACTGAACTGAGCTGAGCTGAACTCCCCTTTTTTTTGTATCATTGTGTAGTTTATTTGGTTTCCTGAAAAGGAAATTATAAACTCAGTAGAGCTTAAAGGATAAAACAACATGCCCAACATGGGCTTGCAATTTCATAATCGATTAATTGAGTACTTGTTTGGTCAAGAAAATGTTAAAAAACGTTGATCAGTGTTTTAAAACGTGGAAATAATTATGTTCTCGAATGTCTTGTTTGTCCACGAACAGAAATTATTGAGATTCAATGATTTCTTTGTTATATGGAGTAAAGAAACCAGAAAATATTCACCTTTAAGAAGCTGAAAAATCAGAAAACGCAATAATAATGAAAACAATTTTATTTTGCATCCCCAGATTTAAACCAGCACACCATCATGCCCAGTGAGGAGAAGGCACCACAGCAGCCCCGCCACAGGAAAAAGGGCAAAAAGTCCCGCTCTAAGGGGAAGAGCCCAGGTGGGAGTCCCAGTGCCACCTTAGACGGACAGGATGACCTCATCTTACCCCCAGTCTTCCAGCCTCTGCCTCCTAAAAAACCAGCAGAGAAGCCGAAGTTGTCAGTGGCCAAGGTGGAGGAGGAGTCGTCCACAGCTATTTGTCTTCAGGTGGTGTTTCCTTACCTGTTGGCTGGAATGGGCATGGTGATGGCCGGCATGGTGCTGGACAATGTACAGGTGAGTTTGCACAGTGCTGCAGCAGCAAACTGTTACACAATATCTCTTAAATTTGCCTTGCAGCAAAAAGACCCATGTTCTTACCCTGGTCCGACTGAGGGCATTTCTGCCTGTGGAGGATAAAGTGGTAGACCACATGTGTCAAACTGGTGGCCCGGGGGCCACATGTGGCCCTCCAATCGATTACATGCGGCCCGCCCACCACTGTGCAAGGTGATGGAATAGAGACAGAATATAAGACTAAATGTATTTGCCGGCAATATTTTTATAATAGTAATAAGACATTCCGTTGTAATCATTGCTTTATTGAATGTATTACACTCAACATGAAATTACATATATTTAAGCTGTTTTAATCACAATTATCCTCATCATTATTTGCAAAATTTTCAATTAAATTCTCCGTTTTTGTGCATCATAAATATGTTTTTATTGTGAATCATTTTATATCAAAACAAGCACTTTTACTTTACTTTACCAAATAGTTGTTTTTTCCCCATTTCACCTCTATGTCAGCCCCCGCTTGACCAGACTATATGCTCATTGGCCCCCAGGTAATTTGAGTTTGACACCCCTGTAGGTAGACAATGAATAAATAAATGAACCAAATATGTCTTGATTGGTTGGGGTAGGAGAGAGGAGAGAAAGGAATAGGGTAGTGAAGGAGAGGTGGTGGAAATTAGAATGAAAAGGAAGACGGGGAAGAGAGATAGACACCAGGAACTGTTGTGTAACAGGTGTATTTGACACATGTCACACAAGAGTGACCACATCATCCTCAGCTTGTCTCCTTTGCACTTGAAGCAGAGGGTTGTTGATTTTTGCACGATGACACAAGTAAATCGATTTTATTCAGGGAAAATTTGGTATATTCACTTTGTTACATGACAATTTCTCCAAAAAACATTCAGTGTTTGTCTAATTTATGAAACCTTTTTGGGCTGCAACTATTGATATTGTTATCGTTGAGTCATCGGCCAACAATTTCCCAGATTAATAATTGTGAAACGATAACAAAAAAGTCTCACTGTGAGGTAATGCAGCACACTGAATCACCACAATATTCTGCTGACAGTGATATAAAACTAGAAACATTGCTTTACCTGTTTCCTGTCTCTCCTTCACTATGGAAATGTCCAAATATTCATATATAGCCTACAACCAGCTATAGTGTTTGACACTTTTAATAAAATATGCCCCTGCAGCTTTAAACATAATACAGAGAGTTTTATATTATCTTCCCATAAAGTGTGGAAAATGTTTGATTGGATCACAAAAAGCATAACAAAAATCTTTTGTATACACTTTGAAAACCAAATGTGTCCCCAGACTCTATAGTTTTGTTGTTTATCAAGCAAATGTTGTCACAGAGTCTTTGTTCTACCTGAGGCTGTTTGTATTTTGTGAGTGTGTGTCTGTCTGTGTGTGTGTGTGTGTGTGTGTGTGTATATGTGTCATCCCTTTTTACTGATGTGGAGAAAATGCCTCTGTTTGTGTGTTGTCTCGTCTTCATTCCCTGCCAGACTCCCTGGCAGTTTGGTCTGCAGCCATCTGGGCTCAGACGCACTGCTGTCTGGCTTTATGATGAGCTGGTGCCTCTTCATACCTCTCTGTCGACCTCGTCTTCCCTCATATGCCTCCCTCCTTTCACTCCATCTGCTGCTCATCAGTATTTCCTCCACTTTCTCCTCTACAGTGACAGTTTCCCTGCAGCGTCTGATGGAGGGTTTTGACTGAGCACTTTGTCTGAAAAGCACAGGGGCTGTAGAAGGATATTAAAAGTAGCATTTCTTAATGGAGATGAACTTAATATGAGAAGATTTGACTATCAGCATGAAGTGTTGTGGCTGTGGCCTGTGGCGGATGTGGATCTTGTCCAACCAAAGTCTTTTGTCAAACCTCTACCCTCTACTTTTTATCGTTACATCCTACATCCATTTTCATTTTGCTGTCCAAGTCAGGTTTACTCATTTTAAGCTGCATCACACAATTGTGTAAATCATGGCCTCAATATTATTACTTGCTCTCTTGAAATAGACCTGCAAAATGTAATCTTACATTCTATGATACAACTTTTCACCATCATTGGTCCAAATAAAATGTATTAAGGCCCTGGTATACTTAAGCGCACATGCCGCACGCACCGAAGTGCGCGTCGCATTGTGCTGCGCATATTGTATACTCACGCGGCAGGGTCCTGTAGTATCCCACTTCACCACCGGGTAGCGGTAAAAGTCTGGACGTCGGGTATAGGACGCATTCTTACCAAAGAATAAGAGAACAATGCTACAGCTCCCTCGTACACGTCTGGTTCGAGTGGGTCATCAGCTGAAAGGCCAGTCGGCCAGGGGAGTCGGGGTGTCTGCTGGTTTGAGGGTCGCCAGGTCGAGGCTTGGGTGACTATCGTTGGCGACGACTTCTTCTGTTGTCAAAATGTTTTTTCTGCTTGGTGAGCGGGGCTTAATACTCCGCCTTCCTCTCTTCTATTCGGTGTACTGAGACTGATGCAGTTCTTCTCAAGACTCAAGGTTCTAGGAAATATAAGGGTGCACATTTATCACTTTTTTGGTGAAAATCACTATTTGAATGGAAATTAAATTAGAAACAGCTTCTTCCAGTGACGACACTCGCCAGAGCAGACACTAAAAAAAGCACAGAGTCAAGCCGAGTTGTGCTAGAACTATGTAATTGAAAAGTACCAAATGTTGTCAGCAGCAATGGACAGGATGTTAGCCACAACACCTGACAGCAGCTTCATTAACTTCATTGTTGTGTTATTTTACTACAGAAAATAAGTCAATTGTTTCACCAAAAGTGTTTTGTCTCTTAAGTTTAATTCCTCATGCTTACAGAGAAGAAGATAACAAGTCAGTAATTTGAAACGATTAACTTAAGTAAAGATTAGACAATAGAAGACCCTTAATCTCCCTTCAAAATAGGTCATTGTTATATGAAGGGATAATTGTTGTCACAGAAGCAACATTTGGACTGAAAGTGTCAAGGGAAAGTGATGTAGATTCTCAGAAGATTATTAATGTTCAGTTCAGCTTCTTAGATTGCTTGTGTTTTTTAGAACACGGAGAAAGAGTAGCAGGGCAGGTTGGCAGGATTATGGTGCAAATGCATCATTTATGGTGGTGAACCCCGGGGTAAAGAAATATGGATTGAGTAAAGAGAGAATGAATCGCATTAGGGAGCGAGAGATTCGAAAGAGAAGGAACGAGGAAGAAATGCAGTCAGACTGGGTGACATAGAAAGAAGGATGTCACATGGTGAGCAGGAGGCAGGATGAGAGGCAGCAGGCACGCAGCAACGAAAAGCAGGACGACGTGTGTGAGGCAGTGAGCCGGTCATTTCCCTCATGAGTTTGCAAGTCGAGCGGTGCAGACAGTCCTGCCTCTTTCTCTGCTACGTCACAGCAGAGCAGAGCCGAGGGAGCAGGATTACCCTGATGCTGAGAGGAGGATAGAAACACTCCAGCCTGCCAGGAGCCGGCTGCTGCATTTTGTCAGTGGATCAGTCTGTGATGACTTTCCGCTGTAATGGAGCTCTGTTTGTTTCTCTCGTCACTCTTTGCCAAATTTGTGAAGGAATGACAAAGATATAGAGGAATCCTACTGCTTTTAACTCTCCAGACGTTTTGGACAAATCTTCATCCTTTTGCCACTGTCACGACAGGTACAAGGATACAGCTGTGCCTTTAAATTGTTGGTTAAGTAGTTTCCACACTGGATCAAGAAGGATTCAGTGCTTCATCCAACAACCAGTAAACTCAGGTGAAAGGACTTTGAACTAAATCTGATGGATTCTCAAGTAGATCACAATGACTGGACTAAGTCATGACTTCTTGAACTATGATTTGTCTTTCTCTCTGACCTATGTGTACGTCTGGCTCACCTTCACTTGAAAACAAAGAGAAACCGAGAGTGACTGCAGATTTTGGAGCAGCTGCACTTGTCGAGAACGTTATGACCTATGAATCAGAAAAGGTGTTAATGATTGTGCTCCCCAGTGGTGCTGAAAAACGGATACCTCATCACTGCTGACTCACCACTGGGCCAAAGATGCCACACTCCATTGCCCTCAAGTTAGAGTTAAAGCCTCTAACACTAAATTTGTCTGAAAAAGAAGCACTAACTTGAACAAAATTTGGAAAAAGGCATGGCAGTAGATGATTCGTTTTCTCCTTCAGAGGTCAAATGTTTCATAAGATTGTCTGTTCCAAAGTCAGAAAGGTCTCACAATCAGCCTGAAGTCTTCTGCCCTTGGCTTTTTTCAAAAGAAGGAAAAATAACAGACCGGTTTCTTCAGCATTCACTCCGATCACGTCTGAGGAAAGGTGAAACTTCGCAACAAAGTTTAAGATATCCACCGTCAGAAACAGTTTCCTGCCTCGACTGAACACTCGTCTTTAGGTTTGGATTTCATTTACAATGGAAAAGCGACACCTTTTGAACTGATTGAGAAACTCCTCGTTGTCATCATGGTGGTAACTCGTCTGGAGGTGGAGCTGCGCTACCAGGGCAAAAAGTTACGCGGTGTGACTTGGAAATTGACTCGATCCGAACACGGTTTCCTACCAGAGAGCTCCTGGCTGATTGCTGCTCAGGTCATAGTGCCGTACCTGGTGTCAGGGCTCGGGATGGTCTTCGCTGGTATCGTTATGGACCTTGTTCATGTACGAAAATCTAAGCAGATTCATTTGTGGGAGGTTTCATGACAATTACAGCATATCGAAGTTAAGGTTATGGTAAATTAAATCTTTGATTTAGTGCTGTGACAATTTTTCTTAAGGTCATGAAAATCTCAATACAAGAGCGTCCAATCAAGGAATAACTACCAATGGTCGGTGACAGTTTTTTATACTATGGATATCAACATTTGTTACCTTGTTATACGTGTGTAAAAATTGGACGTAGTCTTCTGGTTTGCCAAATGAAGACAGCTTGGAAGATTATACTGAATAGCCACCAGGGTGCGACTCTGCTAGAGGCAAAAAGAAGTCCGTATGACTACAAGTCTATGGGAAGCTTGATTTGCAACATCAGTAAACATTTTCTTTAGGAATTAATGGTCTTGATCACTAGTTTACTGTCTTCTTTAGTAGCAGTCAATTTTGTAAACTATGTTCCCATTTGCAGGAAAATGTGATTGACAGCAAGTATTGTCCAATAGGAGCCTTGGTTGTTCTCAACATGGCATTGGCCAAGCTTCAAAAATGGGAGGTCAGATTCTTATAGGTAAAGGTTGCCACTTGGATGAGAACATACTATGCACAGACTGCCACGGACAGTTGATAAGGTTTTCTAGTGTCATAAGAATGGATAGGAAGTAACATTGGACCTAAGCCTTCGCTGGGTTGAGCGTGGTCTCTTCCAGGCATCTTTTAATATTCATCCTCATGTTTGGATTAGGGTTGGACTGACATTGGTCTTTTATTAAATACTGGATATTTTTCCAGTCCCATCTACTTTATTGATGACTCTGAGCACAGCCGTGTAGGGAGAGTAATGGGAAAATTAGTAGCTGATGGTGGAATTGATAGACTCAGGCAGGATGTCGGAGTAATTGCACGGATGGAGGAACGAATGAGTGGTGTTTTTTTTATTTAAAACAGGCCGATAACTGGGTAGTTGTTGGGTTAAATGGATGGATACGCTGTATATAAAAGTAGGTAATAGGTGTATTACTTTCAATATTCTTGTCTCTCCTTTGGCAGTGCTATCTTCTCTTAACTGTATGGCGTCTTGTGTAACATCCACCTTTCTTAGTTTTCCATATCAGATTTAGATTTAGGTAAGAGAGAGAGAGGAGAGAGCCTTGGGATAAAAGTGAACAGTTAATTCAATAAGAGACTGAAGGATGAAAAGAAGGAGTGGAGAGAGCGAGGAGGGGAATACGAAACTGTGATTCACTTAGACTAAAGAAATTGATTTAGCAGTAGAGGGAGATTCAGTCGAAGAAATGAATGTCCACACTGTTCACGATATAGTTGAAATATTTCTTCCTTGGCGTGGATATAAAGTAGTGAGTGAGTGCACGTGTTGATGTGATAGTCACTGCCTGTACAATGATGGAGAGTAATTATTCGTAATTATAAACATTGCTTTTTGTCCTGAGAGATAGAGTACAGCACAGTGTAAAGGCACAGCCAAGCAGCAGCAGCAGCAGAAGCGGGCCATGTCCCAAGATAGCCTCCCTGTATGACAGACGTCAGCTAGACCTACTAGTCCAGAACCTGAGAGTGATGTGTATATAAATAGACACACACACTTGTCTCTCTATAGCTGTGAGGACATTTATAGACATAATGCACTTGCTATCCCATTACCACAACCCTAACCATCTCAACTACATGCCTGAACCCAACCCTTACTCTAATCACTTTCTGCATTCCTTGTCCCTAGAGAGCCACTTAACTTTTGAACATGTGCAAACATGACCACAGCTCCCTTCATAATTAATTGAGTGTCCACATCTGCATAATTGTTCCACACATTCCATTCCATAGTGGCGATTTCTTGCCAGCCGTTTTCCCCCCATGTTCATGTCTCTGTATAGTGCTGAGTTGTACATGTTTGGGTACTGGCCAGGAACTGAACTAAAAAGTGTTACAGTGTTACAAGGAGCATGTGCAGACAGTGCATATAGTGTATACACTGCATGCATGTGCTCACATTTATCAACATAGGGCCCACAATCATCATCACAGACACATTTATGTTACGCATATGGTAGCAGACGTCACGTGGGAAGTATGACCCAGGTCTAAGCCTCAAAAAGTTCAACCCTCAAAAGTGATTTGAACTTGGCATCCTTGCATCATTGCACACAGGTTAGCGATCCTACTCTTATTAGGACACTGCTTTGACTTCCATTGACAGCCAAAACAATACTTTTTTCTAACCTTAACTATAATCAATTAATGCTTAACCCTCAACTTAATTCTAACCACCATTCAAATCTTTGTACAAAACTTAGCTTAAGGCGGTAGAAAATAAAGGTACACACACCCACAAAGAGATTGAGGTACAAAACAAAACTCTAATTAACAGTTTTCTCTTTAATCCTCCCCCTTAGGCCAGTGATAAGGCCTTATCACTGCCTCCATATTGTTTTTGCTTTACTGTTGTGCTTATGCAAACAATTTAAGAAGTAGCAGTGATAATGGCTTTTTGGATTCATCCATCTGTTTCCATTGCTCTTTGCACTAGTGTTGGTGGTGATGTTGCTCTCATATTTATCTTAGGTTTAGGTTTTTTTTATGCTGTACTTGATGCAGAAGGGATTGTTTTTCTGGTTCATATGAGGATACAGCTTCTGAAAGGACATCAACCTTTCAATAATGTATCATGTCTGGTTGCTATAGGCTATGTGGTAGAAAAGAACAGTGGTCCACCATTTTATTTTTGAATATTCTGCTCTAATATTGATCTGGTCTATTGCCTTTATTCAATGCACCCATCTAACTAACACATGGTAAAAACACTCACCAAACTTTTGATGTTTCTATTTCCCTTCCTCTGTTTCCGGCCTCTAATCTTTAATCCCCTGCCTCCCTCTGCTCCACATCTCCTCGCTCTTGGCAGCTGCGTCATTCTTTTATAAATGCATCTATTTAAAGATCTCAACCATTTTGGACCTGCCAGCTGGAGTTGT
Organism: Solea solea; assembly: GCF_958295425.1. NCBI lineage: Eukaryota > Metazoa > Chordata > Actinopteri > Pleuronectiformes > Soleidae > Solea > Solea solea. The sequence continues at coordinate 21,221,306 of NC_081144.1, read as the reverse complement.
AGTCAGAAAATGTGAGGGAGGCAGACTCTGTGACCTGTACGTCTTCCAAACCCAGTGAACCTGGGTGCATTATGGCGTGGTGTCACATGATGCTCACAGATGTGGGAAGGGGGATAAGTGGGCTACTGGGTTAGTCTACATTATGCTATGGGCTTGTTTAACTACAGCAGGAAGAGACAAGTTTCGGGAAGTTCAGTGGTGCTGCTGCTGCTTTTTAGAGCAGACATGTCAAAGTGAAGGTTGAACTAAGAGAATCATAATCATCTGAACTTCATAATTGTGTTTTTTGTTCTTGTGACTGTCTTTCCAACATTTTCTGTCCAGCACTGGGAGGTGTTTAAGGTGATAACAGAGGTTTTCATCCTGGTGCCTGCGCTGGTTGGACTCAAGGGAAACCTGGAGATGACTCTGGCTGCTCGCCTCTCCACTGCTGTAAGAATAACTGGCTAATAATGTTTATTATTTTGAGGCCCTCATGTCAAATATCACTATTTGTTTTAGAAACAGACACGTTTCCTCAAGACGATTGTTTGTTCATCTTACCTAATCCTTACTTCTCAAATGTCCGTTTTGTAACAACACTAGTCGTCAGGACAAAGATTTTGGTGCAGCTGAAGAAAACAAGAGTTTAGGAAGCAAAAGAAGGATAACAAGACAGGGAAAAAATGATTAAAACTGGGCAGCCCTGCCAACGTTGATATGGAACTGAATACCATAGCACTTTTATAGCATTCAAATGCTATAAAAGCTATAAAAAGTAATGTGCATGCTTTAGAAACTGATATAAAATGGTGATGGTCACTGATTAGTCTTGTCCCATATAGGCCTTTGTTATAAGCTGTCTGTATCCTCTTCTTATATGTACTGCAAAGCTACAAATGTACATGTATATATATTACTGCATTTGTCATAAATCCTGTGCTATTGCTGTATTTCTTGTATTTCTATCCTTGTACCCACTGGTAGGGTGAAGGTAAAAATCTCATTGCTTTGTGGAAAATGTGAAACTAGCCTTGACGTTTTACCAAAACCTCAGGTTTTAACAAACCCTTTTTCTTTTCCTTCATCTGGTTAAATTTAAAGGGGAGTAATTATTTATTTAATTCAGACACAGGCTCTTTCATTTCAGAAGTCAGCCCTTTTGTCTACTTGTCTGCCCCTGAGTTAGAGTAAATGATGATATTCCACATTATTATCACAATTCATAATTGTTCAGAAGTTGTTCATAAAGATATAATTTGAATGATGACGTATTGATATTGTTATCTCCGTGTTTTTAGTCCAACACAGGACAAATGGATGACCCCAAAAAACAATGGACCATGGTGTGTAGCAATCTGGCACTAATACAGGTAATCTACAGTATTTGGATTTGGTGTTTTAAAGCTGCAGTGTGTGATTTTTGTTGTTATTCAGTCTTTGTTTGATCTAGAAATTGTCCTTCATCTGAAAACAGATTATGTTGAACAATACTATCAGACCTGACAGAAGGAGTGTTTGTGTGAATACACTTGCAGAGCAGCTGTCTTGCTTTACTAGCGCAATTGCCTCCGTCTGTCTTGATATAAAATGTCAGCGGGCGACACGAGACGGAAACACGTTACGTGGAGCTGTTAGGCATAATAATTAATTAAATGTGAGTACCTGATGATACTGAGTACTTAATTGAATTAGATTTTAATGCATAATACTTCATATTTAGTAAAAAAAATCATTTTCTTGGTCGTTATTGTGTATCATAATGTGTTGAAGGAGCTACATTTCGCCTCCTCCTCCTACTGACAGTTGAGCAGAGCACAGGTTGCAGTCTGCTCTACTTTTTGTCGTCACCGCTTATCTTAAGGTATTTCCAAACTGCTGACATTGCAACACATACCGGTATCAGTGTTGGTGCATCCCTACTTTCTATATAAAAGGCGGGCACTGCAGATTTAACATCGTAAACTGAAAAACCATACTGGTTGGACCAAGCCCAAAAATGCTCCAGGCTTACTGGCTGTAATAATAATGTCCCCCATTGGGTGTGATTTCCTGCAGGTTCAGGCCACAGTGGTGGGCTTCCTGGCAGCAGTGGCAGCTGTGTGTTTAGGAGCCATTTCCAGAGGAGGCGTTGAACTGGACCAGGCAGCTGTTCTGTGTGCCAGCAGCATCACCACCGCTTTTGTAGCTGCTCTGTCTTTAGGTCAGTCATCTGAGACTCTTTCATTTTTCTGATGCATCTAAAGCAGTTCAGTAAGCTATAGTAAGCGGTAACTGTACAAGGGGAAAACAATAAAGTAAATGTGTTATTTAGAAACTGGTAATTCTATAGCTTTCCCTCAGTAAATAAAGTCTATAAAGTGAATAAATGCAAGTTATTCGTGCAGATGCAATCCCTGCTCCAGTTGAACCAAACTGTGTTTGGATGAAAAGAACCTGAAGCTTCACATGATGATGAGCTTAATAGCCTTTAAACATAAACCCTTTGAGGTAGAACTGGACGAGAGGTGGGTGAACTGTGAGGCTGTTCATCTGCTCATCTGAGTCATAAAATTAACATTAATTTATGAGAAGCCTTGACTCCTCATTATCAAGAACTGTCATTTATTAACCTCCAAGCCACTAAATTAGCAGTTAAAATAACTCTCCACTAATGAAGTCAGTGCTTTATTTGACATAAATCAGAATGGGAATTTTATTTTGAAAACGTCAATTTTTCACTACAAAGTTAAGATTGACAGAACAGCAAAACATCAGCATCCTCCCAACATGTGATTAGTGACCGGTCTGTAACAAATGTCTGCTAATGTCTCAGCTGGGACTCATTTCTTTCTAGCTTTCTTTAATCTGCTGTTTCTCGATGAATCATTTTTCTGATATACATTATACATTTTTATTTAGCTCAGCTTTTTTTTTCTAGCTGTCACTGTGAGGCTGGTTGAAAATTGTCTTTATTCATAGATGAAAAAACAACTTAATGTTGTCATGTGGCTCTTATGAAAGCATTCTGGCACAGCGCAATAAATTGTGCCTCTCTGTGTGCAAAGTGCTGACAGTTGCGGTTTCTCTCAGTCACTTTGTTTGTGTCTTCACTTCCACTCGTCTCTCCTTGGTTTCCATAGGTCTGGTGATGATCGGAGTCATCATAGGTTCCAGGAAGGTCGGGATCAACCCTGACAATGTGGCCACGCCGATTGCAGCCAGTCTAGGGGACTTGATCACACTGTCCCTGCTGGCTGGAGTCAGCAGCACACTCTACAATCACATAGGTGAGAAGATTTGACTAAGAACACACAAGCAGAGGCAGTTCAACCAGATCTTAGACCTGATTTATGATTCTCTGTTTGTCTGTGCAGATGTGCTGTGTTCTATCCATCAGTCACTGCAGCAATTTGTGTACCTTTTGAATATGACGTCTTGTCATATGATTTATGACCTGTTTCCCCACTAAGACACATCTTGAATTCATCATGGTTGTAAAGTAGAACACAAGGTGGCAGCAAAAGTCAGATTTATTTTCCCCGTCTTCTCACCATGGTGTGTGATGTGTGTTTGTATGAATGCATGTGGTGATGATACAGTTTCTTCTGCATCCACAATGTTTCAGGCCTTTTAAAGGGTTAGTGCAGGTTTTATGATTGTGTGATTGATTGTATGAGGCGATGACAAATATTCACCGAAAAAACATTGTCATCCCTGGACACTTAAGCCTCTTTCACAATTAAATTAGCTGGTATATCTTTCTAATGCTAGTGGGTTTTTTTTTCATTCCTGTGTCACCCACGCTTGATATAGAAAACAAACAACACAATGGAACTCAGTGACAGTCTGAACTATTTTGTATGTTTTACTTCGGTAAATAAAAATATTGAGTGCTATCCCAAGATATAAAAAAAAAAAGGTTCACTAAAAACATTCATGACTCACAGCTACAGTATGCTAACGGTTAAGCTAACAGATAAGCTAGTGGTCGGAAATGTTTTCCATCAGGAATGTCTTCATCCACATAAAACCTTTGACTCTAAACGCTGTAGTACATATGCCAGGCCTGTATGTGGTGCTGTAATGCTGTGATAAAAATTGAACATGTGCATAAAACATGCACGCTGGTGTACACTTCTTTTTTTTTCTTAGAAATAATGCTTTGTTTGAATAAACAGTCACATGAACCAAGCCAGTGTGACTAAGGAAAGAAAATAAAAGTTATCATGAAGCATATAGACTAAACAATCTCTAAACAGAAGAAGAGGAAGATGAGAACAATAGCAAATGCAAATGCTAGCGCAGGAGAGAGGTTCGATTACAACATTATTGTCCCAAAAGTAGTGTATGGTTATACACAAAAAGGCAACAGTGGTGTTGTGAGACCCATTTCAGCATCCCAAAATGCCACTTCTGTGTGACTGTTTTTGTCTCCGGGATGACAAAAAAACCAAATTTTCTTGTGTATACCCTAGTGTTAGACCAGAAGAAGAAATTAGCATTTTCATCTGGCTCTTACATTCCCACTGATGGCTATCAGAGCCAATGCAGAGTTTATACTGAATAAACACATTCTCACTGGTTCAAAACCTGTTGAAACAGGATTAAACAGGTTTTTTAACCAGTGGGAATGGAGTACGACTATGTTGCCAACTGTATCCTTTTCTTACATGTACAGTATGTTCTGTTCTGTTCTGTTCTGATAATGAAAGTACATTTAACTGCATGACTCATCCGACCATCTAGTGTAGACAAGAAAATGTGCAGAAGTGCATTTCTTCACGCTCTTCATGTGTTGCTGTCGTGCAGATATATGGTACCTGTCCCCCCTGGTGTGTCTGGTCTTCCTGGCTCTGATCCCACTGTGGGTGGTGGTGGCTCGACAGAGTCCTCAGATCAGCGAGGTTCTCCGCTCAGGCTGGCAGCCTGTCATAGTCGCTATGTCCATTAGCAGGTATATATACAGTGTAATCCTCACGCTCTCTTTTTTGACTTCATCACAATCTGTCAACCATTAAAAAAGATTATTTTTTTGGAGGAATTGTGTAGTTAAGTTTGAAAGTAGGTGCACTGCCAGAGCCTGAATTAAAGAGAAACTGACAAGATTTGAATAAAACCTAAGCATCAAATAAGAAATTACACTCTTTGTGTTGATTTAACTTTGTGCTGTGAAACAAAATGCTGCATCAAACTGTGTCTAAAGTCTAAACCAGTCTGTTATTTTCTGAGGAGTCTTTAATTAAAACCTGCTGATTCTCCTCCAGAGCTCATGCACTCGAAGAAAAAACTGATTAATGAAGTGAGAAGGATAAATAGTAAACTGTGTGTGTGGACTGTTAATGTGAGTGGTTTCCTCCGGTCTGACTCCAAGCCAAGAAACCCCGGCTCTAACTGTGTGTGGTTCTCTGTGCTTGTGATTTCCAGCTTTGGAGGCCTTATACTGGACAAGACAGTGAGCGATCCCAACTTTGAGGGCATGGCCGTCTTTACACCCGTCATTAACGGTAAGCTGATGTAATCGAGTTGGGGATTGAGTTGAGTTTGCCCTGAAGTGGATGTTGACCAGACTACAGAGTGAAGGTTAAATAGGACATATGCATGCTGCTCACAGAAACCAGAATACTAAAGAACCAGCAGTAGGCATGGAAATCACCAGTTAAATAAACATCTCTAATGCATGGGAGGTGCATACAAACATAGCATAAGATGCCATGTGTTTATATGCGCCTCCTTTTCTGTTATATATTATGACATTGTATTTGTCTAAAAATGAGAATCATGCAGGCAGATATCTGCAATCTATTTAACTGTATATTTGTTTTTGCTTCTTTCATTCTCACTCTGCACCTAAACCTTCTGTCCTTGCACAAAGTATGTTTGGTGAGCAGGAAGGAAACACTGTCAAAGACTTACAAGTCATCAGATAAGATCAGATAACCCTATTTTACTCCCACAACGGGGAAATATACATTGTTACAGCAGCAACAAAGAAAGTCTAAATAAAGGTAATAAATAATAATAAACATGTCATTCACATCTGTGAATATACAACAGACATAGAAAAATGTGTACTTTTATGATCCATTATACATTTTATGTTAACCAGAATATACAAAAAATTACCTTGATATTTACAGTGTAAACATTGACCAGAATTCCACATAAATATTGAGATATTATTTTGTAATGGTTGTATTGCACAGAATGGACTATCATTTTCATGTGGTCTGCTGAGATCAGTGCTTGTTGTACAGTAGGGTGTTTCAGTCTGTCAATGAAGGAGCTGCAGTGCTGTGATTGTCCATCAGAGATGATAGCTTTCCACACCGTATTCTTCTCTCTCCCACCACCTCTATTGGATAAAGTGGGCATCCCTGGACAGAGATGGCTTTTTTTTTCGTCAGTATATCCAGCTTCTTCCTGCCTGTGGTCAAGATGGCACCACAGAGTCACAGAAGACTGAGGAGTGCCCCCTTTATTCCAAAAGACCGCAGTCTACAGGAAGGGCCCTTGGGCAACTTAATCCTATGTTCCTTTGAAATTATATCACACACATTGAGTTTGACTGCGCTAAAGAAAACTCAAACAAAAACAAAACAACAGAGTCTCAGTCCTGGATGCGAGCATTATAACCAGGGTTGGGAATCACAGGGTACTTCACGATACGATACATGGTCCACGATACCAATAATATCACGATACAACGATTCTGTGATAATCAATATATTGCGAGACAACCATATAGCGATATGTCATGATGTCTGTCTCACTGAAGAAAACAAAACATCCCTGAAAAGTTAAAAGTGCAGCCTTAATTTGTTCATTAAAATATCAATATTTGCCCTGATGTATCGATTATTGTATTGCATGAGGAAGGACGATGATATATCACTAAATGTATATATATTTTGAACCACCCCAATTTGTACAGCAAAAAAAAAAGGCAGGATATACTCATTTTTAATAAAAAATGATTTGTAAAAAATAACCGACTGTGGCCAACAGAATATTAATATTAGTTGGTCAGTGTCAGTGAAAGAAAACCAGTCTAAATGCTGAACAAGGTTAGTACATGATCATTAGAATTCCTCAGAGTCAGCCTGGCTACAGCTCTGAAAAGGAACACAGGCTGGTTATTTCCTCCTGTCATTGATGAGTAAGTGGCTACTCTGGCATGACAGTGGGCCATCATATGTTTTAAGATTATCTTGTCAGACTGAGATTATCGCCGTTTGGTGGAACACCATATTTTTCACAAATCTAGCTTTAATGTACAGGTTTGGGATTTGCACTATATATTATGTTGCTTTATCAGTTTCTTTTTTCAAGTAGATTTAAACTGTCATTTGGAAATGAAAACTAGTGTCTGTCTGGAAATGAAGCTGGTCTAAAACCCTTGGAAAATATTTGGCTCTCATATAAAAGTCTACATCATTTAAAGTCAGCGCTGCCAAAGACTTCTGTAAATGAAGCTTTTAAACCACTGGAACAATTTTAGCTTTTGTAGGAGCACCGTTAAGGAACAGCCTCGGTGACTCACGCTGAGGCTGCAGTTCAGTCTTTTCAAAAGTGTATAGTTGTGTTCCCAGTTCATGAAAATACTCCCTCAATCAACTCAGACAGTTTAATACACAAGTTTAAGTGAGTTGTTGTGAATTAGTGATTGTGCAATCATAGCTTTTAGCTTAGCAACTTTAGCTTGGGTTACAATACTACTACTCTATTTTCTGGGTACAATAACCTAATAACCTAACAACAATACAATAACCTAATAACATAAGTTATTGAAGCCATGACCATATAAATGGAAAATATGCCTCAGAAGTGATTGTGTGTGTGGCGCAATGGCCACTGTAGTAAAGACAATTTAAAAGCTAGCTTACTCACAGTATTGACAATTTCAATTATAACGAATCGCCATGTCCAAAACAGACACATTTTAAACTAACAACACAGCAACAAAAGCAGCAACAAAAACAAAAACCTGAGTCTTCTCATTTCTTGTTTTAGCGTTTTAAGAATTTAATACTTGAGGTCGCATTTATTGCTGTAAACATCATGCAATAGTCAATCAATAAACGGTAAAAGGTAAAAACAGGCTAAAATTAGCATGTCAAATGAATCAACATGTTCAAATAAGATAGAGAATGAATAAAACTAGGAATGAATGAATACATTTGGTAACAAGTGGCAATTGATAGTGAAGTTGACCATAAGATCCCGGAGTCCCGATTTGAAGCCTTTTCATTTGCGATTTGGCTGGCACCATGTTGAGATTTTGCAACTGCTAACAGATGATCACACTGGTGTCACTTATAAGTAACTTTTTTTATCATCATGTTCATTCGACATACTGGAAGACGACATCCACTTTTTATTTACGGTCTATTTCAGTCGGTCCCCTTTTTTATCAGCATATAGTGCAATAGTTATCATTAAACTGAAAGCACTCCCCACTTCTTATTTGATAATAAAAATAAAATTGTATGTTTTAATAACATATATTCTGCTCAACGAGAAATGACCCTGGTTTTCATTTCAGAATTCTGGTTATCTTAGGTCTGATTTGCCAGAACCCCGCAATAACCAATGAGAGCGAGTTGATCGGGAAACAGATGTTGCGTACTTTTGTTTAGAAGCGTAACTTGAACACGCCAAGTCGATTCCGTCTTCTCAGCCATGACTTCATCCACAGTTTTTTTGCATTTATCAGCACGAAACATCGCATATAAAAAAGCTATTAACTGATGGCGCTGACAGTCCGCCTCCATGTCTGTTTGTATTCTGAAGTCACGTTAAATCACGCGAGTTTCTGTGAGATCTCAAATCCCTGGAGTCTCCTCCCTGAAATGGTTTGATTAAACGCCAAAGGTGTGGTCCTGCGTCTTGACTGGATCATCTAGTCTGTGCTTTCTCAAGGTTAAAACATTGAAAACCAGCTCCAAAGTCCGCTGTGTATGTGGTCTCCCACGTTTTTAAAATCAAATTAGATTTGGAAATCCTCTAGTGAGGGCCAGACTTCAGCCAAAAAAAACTGTACACTGCATTGATTTAACAGTGAAATGGCAGTTTCAGTGTCTGGCAGATGATCATTTTTGGCATGGCCTCTGGTGTTCTTACAAAAGTGCACATATATAAAGTCTGAATTTTGACAAGAAAGAAGCAATTAACCCAAGTTTGTAGGATAAAATAGTTTAAAAAGTAAGTGGAGTAGTGGATTCCTTTTTTTCAGAGAATTATAAAGGTAATGAGTAAAAGCCTAACAAACAAACAAATGGCGTAATGTGGAAGTTGCAGGATAGAAGAAATAATCAAGAACAGAGGGAAGGAGAAAAGGGAGAGATTTTGTAAAGTGACCCATGTGCAATCCCTAACGATGTAATTGAATCATTGAAATTGCATAATGCTAAAAATCCACTGCAAAAATCAGAGAATGGACTATACTTTAAACACAGTATATGAAAAATAAGCAATGTTCCACCCGTTAATAGAATTTCAGGCATAGTGAAGTAGAAGCAGCACTCAGAGTTACTGGTTTGGCTACGAGGTGATGCATGCAAGGATCAACTGAGTATATATGAGTTGGTTTAAACCACTAATGGTGCACACCCACTATCTAGACACTGCAGACAGGGCCTTTAATAATCACCAGCTCTCACCGTCACTGTCTCTCATTTTTGCCTCTTCCCATCCTCTCGATGTTTATCCCTCTCTTTCGCTCTCTGGGAAATTCTAGTCTGGTTTGAATTTCCCATTTTCCTCATCACTGGCTTGCATTAAAAAAAACAGTATTGTGTTTTACTCCAAGTTCCCTCAAGTCTTTTTCATCTCACAAAAGAACATCTGTGCTCATTTTGGGAGATAAATAACTTGGAAAGGTGTTTAGTGTAACTGAGTTAGGCACAGATACAGCTGTCAGCATCGTTGTAATTAAAATGGACTTTTAAACGACACTGTTGTGTGGAACGATTGTCCTGCAGTGTGATGAAGCTGAGCTGTGCGGAAATGAAAGTGGCCTCAATTGATATTACAGGAAAAGTCTTTCATATCTAATATTTGATCCTGATGAGCCTTTTTGGGTCGATCTGTCTGGCAGATGAGGATTTTTTTGGCGTGACCTCTGCCGTTCTTACAAAGGTGCACCTATATATCTGAATTTTGACGAGAAAGGAGCAATTAACCCAAGTTTGTAGGGCAAAAAAAGAATCTTTAAAAAGCCGTGATGATTTTTGCACAGCCACTTTCATATTTCACGGTCAGAATCATTTGGCCGCATAAATGCGGTGGAACTTTCTTTCCGCTGGTTCTGTTTGTGTAGCTGCTCTTGTACTTTTGTTTTGTGTTCATCTGTCAGTGACTGTGACTCACATGGCAACGGTTTAACTCTAAGTCCGTGTGTCTTATTCAAATGGCTCTCGGATTAGCCGAGCTCGTGTTATTACTTGATTTAATTTATGTGCCGTTTATGACGATAAAACCAAGAAAATATTAAATTTGTGTTTACTTCAAGTTTAAAGCTGTGTTTACTGCCCACTGTTTGAAAGAACTTGTGGCTTTCTTTGGTCATTAGAATATCAAATCAATACCAGTTTCCCTGTGTGTTGGGAAGATGTGCTGGAAAAACAATGCTGCAAATATTTGTCATTTTGAGTGGCTTTTTGTTTTTTTACAAATTGAATCTTGATGGGGATTCTTCAGGAGTTAAAAGCAGTGCTTTGTTGTGGCTTCTCTACATTGTGTTACAACCTGATTGATCTTCTCTTGCGTGTGCTTTCCTTCTGTGTGTGTGTTTTTTTTATTTTCCTCCCCCGTTGTGTGTGTGTGTGTGTGTGTGTAGGAGTGGGTGGAAACTTGGTGGCCATTCAGGCCAGTAGGATCTCCACGTACCTGCACTTCTGGAGCATCCCTGGAGTCCTGCCCTACAAGATGAGGCAGCACTGGCCCAATCCCTTCATCACCTTCTTCTCTTCAGGTATCACTGCTATAATTCACACTCTGCATGGCATCTAGTGAATAAACACAGAATGACCTACAGTAAGAGGTCAGCAATTGTCAGTTTGACATGAGTTGAATTCTTATCTTAAAGCCGAGGTCTCAAACTTGCGGCCTGTGGGCCACATGGGACCCACCTACCGCTCTCATGAGTCCCACAACTTCATATCAAGTTACAATGAGTTATTTCTATCTTTTTTTGTGATTCGTAGAAATGTTTTACATCACAAATTAGGGTTGCACTGATACCACTAGTACAGCCAGACCAAGGCCAAATACTGATGACCCAAAAAAGAACCCCCCACGACCATCTGAGGGTCCCAACCCGGTGTTTGGGATCCTCTACATTAGGTAATGCTGAACTAATTGTTAGTTAATGATTATTTTACCATTGACTAATGATTACTTAGTGGTTTAACTTTTTGTGAAACTTATTGTACTTAAGTGTTACCAAAAAAAAAGAAGACAGGTAACAAATGGCACTTTTCCATGATACAGTCCTAGCAGGATGTAGACGTTTCACTTCTCATCCAAGAGAGTCAAGCAAGTCCAGTCAGCTACAGCGAACCACAGGAGATGACAGACTATGACCTGGGTGACTGAGAACCTCCACAGACCTCTCACTGGTTTACAACTGAGTGAAAGCCACTTCTCTCTGTGTCTCCAAGGCGTGAACTCAAAGTCGGCTCGAGTGCTGCTGATGCTGGTTGTCCCTGGTCACCTGGTCTTCCTCTACGCCATCTCTCTGCTGCAGGGAGAGGAGGCTCCCATCTCTGTCGCCTTCACCATCTGCTACCTCTGTGCTGCCCTGCTACAGGTGAGAAGAGCCCTCATGAGCGCTTTCTCATGAACTCACTGGCCCTCACTTTACCCCTGAAGTTTCACACAACCCTCTGATACAAACTGTGGAAACAAGTCATCAGAAGGTACATTATAAGACTTGGCACGGCCCGATGAAAGCGGCCACAGCCACATGTTACCTACCTGTGAAATGAGCCGTGCCAGATGTTGGTGTTTGAGCAGCTCGGTGAGATTTGTTCTTGGACCGATCTGAAAGTGCACTTCTGCCATGCTCGCCTTTCTGACCTCCTCTACATAATGTCATCTCTGCTGTTAAGTGTTAGTAATACTCTGAGACACATGAACATAACCATACCGTGTTAGACACTTTAATCTTTGGCCATCTCTGTCAAAGTCTTGGTGATTTGTCATTTGGCAAAGTCAGGAAAAGTCAAGTTAGACTTTGCAAATGTTCACTGCTTGGACTTATTTATAGACAGCTGCTACTGAAAATACTTGTGAGGCATTTGTTTAGAAGACGCATGTGCAGAAGTAATCAAATTTACAAGGTTCACTGAATGCACCTCTAAGCTGAACACGCTGTTGACCCCACATTACTGACACTAGCTCTCATGTGCTGGAGTTAAATTAATGTGTTTGTTTTCACGATGAACAGACATGATTTCAAGTCTGTCCTCATTTTTCACACCGCACAACTCAACATTCAGAAATGATGACATAACATTTCATAATTCTCACTCTGTGCTTACAACAGCAAAAAAATATTAGCCACTTATTTCAACTAAATTCAGTTTTCCTTTACCTAACCATTTACACATTCCACTGTTAGCCTAATGTTCATGAATATATATATATATATATATATATATGTGTATATTCACAAAGTTTATCCCCTAGTTTTTGCTATTTTCAATACTTTTCTTATCTCCTCTGAGTTTCTGTTAGTTCACTGTTACCTCTTTTAACCTCTTAAAAAAAAAAACATCTCAACTTCGACATCTACAGTTTTCAGAATCAGGAAAATTGTGTGTGTTACATTTGCTCCTTCAAAATTAAACTAACAATATAAAATCTATACATTTAACATGAAGTATAATACAAACATGTTGTTGTTTTTTTGTTTCCTCCTCTTTTTAAGGTCACTATCCTCCTCTATGTCGCTGACCTCATCGTCCGCTTCATGTGGAGGAGGAGTCTGGACCCGGACAACTTCTCCATCCCATACCTGACCGCCATGGGTGACCTGCTGGGAACTGGTTTCCTGGCCATGTGCTTCCGCTCCGTCTCACTTATTCACAGCCTCGGTCTATGATTCTATTTCTCTCCTTTCACCCTGAACTCTTAGCACCAACCACTGTCTCAGTCTTATTAATCGTGTTGAACCGGATTTCCTTTGCACAAACATGCTTTTGATTGGACAATAGTGCATTTTATGATCTTTATCACTGGACCAGTTTAGGAATTAGTCACAAATTCACCTTTAAACTGGTGGAGAGATGGAAGATGTGACGACCAACCCTTTACACCATCGTCTGGGTGGAGGGTTTGCTCTGTGAACATGACCAGCTTTCAGCTGGATCACATTTTATTTGAGAGGAAAATACTTTAAGTACTAGTTTTAGTCCTCTGTCCTTCAGAACATCTGCTCCAGGTCAATGAATTTAAATTCCTCTTTCTCTCATTCCTCTATTTCCCTGTCATTTCATTTTCCAGCACTAACTAGATTTGAGTTTAGGTTCATCAGAGGCACATGATAATGATCGGTTAAGACGGCAGATCAACTGTGTAAGCCAGTAGACATGGTTTTCATTGCCCTTCACTGTGAACGACTGGTGAATCTGTGGAAATTTTAAAGCGGATAAAACAAAAGCAGTCCAAGTTTGGGCAAGATGTAATATGAATTAAGGATGGAGGTTGTGGAGGACGATGTACGTATTTCACCAACTGGAATTTTCCTGGATGTGTGTCCAATATGAGTTTGGACAGATGTTGTTGTCATGGACGTCATAGGAAAAGATATAATCATCAAATTAAAAGTCACAAATCTTTATTATAATGTATATATATATATACCGTATATATGTATGTATATATATATATATATGTATGTATATATATATACTGTATATATGTATGTATATATACATATATGTATGTATATATATTTATTTATACATATATGTGTATATATACATATGTATGTATGTATATATATTTATTTATATATATATACATATATATGTGTATATATATATATATACACACATATATGTATATATAAATATATATATATGTATAGTTTCACCTTTTCTTTTGTAGATACTGTTCTAACAGAGTCTAACAGACAGAGGGCGTGACACAATGTCATCGCCAAAGCCAAGAGACTGGACCACACAGTGGAAACAGTGTAATTAGGTGGAGAACTGTTCAGTAGGCGTGGTTGTTTTTGCTCTTAAACAATAAATTCACATTTGCTCTCTTTATCAGAGAACCGTTACATAACCTTTTTTTTTTCTTTTGCTGAGGAACCAAACAAAACATATTAAAAACGAGTGTTATACATAAGGAGGTGTGACATTTATGGATGTGTTGGGTTCAGAGTTTGTCTGTGTGCCTGTGATGGCTCATGCTGGCTTACACAGTTTGAATTAAAGACAATTTGACTAGTAAAGCAATCATAACACCTCAGCTCAATAAAAACAGATATATATACTGTAACTCATATAATCTTTATTTAAATTGTGGTTATTGGTCTCATTGGCCAGAAAACATTGATTTTTGTGTGGAAATAACACAGATCATGTTCACAAGGAACCTTATAGGAGCCGAGATTGTGACAATGTCAGCGTGGCAGTTTGCTCCTGTGTTCAACTATTCTGTCCACGACAACAAGTCATCCTTCTTTTCCAACGTTTTCACCCCTTCCATTCAGAATAGTTGTGTTGTGAAAAAGCTGCAGTAATAGCATTGTGCACCAATTCCCGTAATGACTGACAGCTGCTCCTTCTCACGCAGTCCTTTCAACCGTGGAGAAACTAGTTTCACGGCGAGTCATCAGAAATAAAAAACACACAGCGAGGCTCTGTCTGCTTCATCCAAAATAAATAAATAAATAAATGAAGAAATAAATAAATAAGTAAAGGCACTCCAGCTCGCAACAATAGGAGCAAAACTCAAAGGTCCACGTTCTCCGTTTCAGGATTTACCCAAAAACATTCTTCAAATACGAAATCGGAGATGTCAACAAGAACATTAAAAACTACAGGAAAAAACAACAAAACCCGTGCGCCATGAATAAAATAACGTAAAAATAAAGTACAGTTCTAGTACAATGTGAATTAAATTGGCACATGCAAGTGACAGTAAAACCTAAATGTGCAGATGAGGTGATTTTTAAAACACGATTTAAAAAGCGCAATTTAAAGGGATCTACATTTTTTTCACTGTGAGTTTTGTGCTGCTTATCCAACAGCACTGAGAATAGTAAGTATTCATGCATTAGTTTGTGTTTACTGTCGACTGCAGGGGCCTCACACTCAAAAGACCTGGGGACCACTGAGGGTCTAAGGGGAAAAAAAAAGTCCAACCAGTTGAGGAAGAGACGTTGAAATAATAATATTTATGATGATATTTGACATAGTTTAAAAATAAAAGTGTTTGTTTTGATACATAGTGCACAATATAAACATGTTTATGATGCAAAATGAATCTATTAATATAAAAAAACATACATAAATAACTCATTATTACTTTATATTAAGCGGTCAGCTGCATGAAATTGAAAGGGGGGGCCACATGTGGCCCGCGGGCCACAGGTTTGAGACCTCTGATCTACTGTGTAGCCGCAGAGGATACACATGTTATCTCCTCACTTCCTGCCTTACTGCTCATTATAAACCATAAAACCTCATCATACACGCACACAATTACATTAGAGTGTTAACAAAAGTTTTTTGGCCTTGCATCTTTTCAGTATTTCTATGTATTTGTGGCGTCTTGATATCTGCAATCTCTCTCTTGCCTCACATACTATTAGAAGTAGCACATGTTAACGTCACGAAAAAGTACAACTTGTATTAAAAACTGCAAAATTACAATTAAAAGTATCCTGCATATGAGCATCGTCTTAAAGATATTCATCCAGTCTTGAAATAACGCAGAAAAAAATGCACTCATCACGTCACGTGGAACACTGTTGATGTTTGCTGTTACCTGTCGCATCTACAGTACTTTTAGAGGCAAACCTCGTAGACACTGGAATCGGAGGCGTTTGAGCGTTATTGAGTATTTTCAGTGTTAATAATAGTGCTTTGCTAAAAGCTTTCATTGTACACAGTTCTTTCTACACGAGAACAAGCGGCGTGACTGTGTACGATCTGAATCACAGGTTGTTTCACTTAGGCTTATTGTGTTTAATGTCTTACTGTGAGAAAATTAGGAAATGGATTTTTACAATGAATCAAGTGGGGGGTATTTTCAATCATGTGTCCATTTTGTGAGTTGATAAAGCAGGAAATAGTCAAGGTTGCAGTTTATAATCTGAGTGACAACACTGAGATTAGCCAACTGTCTGTAGACTGTAGGATCAGGCAAACGTATCAGTCAAATGAAATGTGACTTGGGATCGTGTTTCCCAGCTCTGTTTCCTTACGGTTTATCATCCAACTTTATAATTCAGAATGTCAAAGAGTGTGATGGCGAAACGGTTGCAAAATTGCACTTTTGTTGTAATAGTTGCCTAGGAAACAAAACCATTTACTTGTCTTACCTGAGAAGTTGTCGTCATTACGACCATGTCAGCTGTGAAAAATAGCAGCTTCATGTAAATGTTGCAATAGTCCTTTACCTACTGTCTGTAGACGACACTCTGTATTGTTCCTCAGTGTCGACACTGCCGCATAATGGGATTTATTTTCTCACCGTGATGTGTCCACCATCACCTGAGCTTCCACACGTCCAGTTTTTGGCTGTAATGTCTTCTAAGTGCGTAAAGATCACGTGTGAAAATGAAAATATGACAAGCTGTTGTTTATGTGACTTTGTGGTGATGATGAATTCTATTTTAATAAAAACTTAAAGTGGAAGGAAATCTGTCTGTGCGGTGCCTGTCAAGACTTGCAAAAACTCACATTTTTTAAACCCACTTCCCTAAAAGAAACCTTTAAGAAATTGCAAATAAAGTTTCCGTCTACTGTTAACTCATTGAGATAAACAGTTGTTGGTGGCACTAATTCTTCAGCCATGGGCCTTTAAATCTTTGCTGGAGACAAAGCCACATCAAAGGGACATAATTAAACATCACAATGGCGTCTCGTAAAATAGAAAGTAATGTGGTATTTTTTGTTGTCTGGTGCTCATTTGAGGAGGGTTTTGCTCCACATTTAAATACCACTGTTTTTTGTCTTTGGAGTGGTAAAGGCTTTTCATTTATTTGCTGTTTGTTTCTATTGGATTTTCTCTTATTTACTCTCATTTTGACGCTTGGGTGGGTAAAAAGTATTACGCATTTGACCTACAGGCACATGATCAGCATAATTTACAAGATGCCAATTATTATTCATGCTGCTGCTGCAAGGCATTCTAGTGAGAACTCCTTACAGTTCTCAATAAAAACATTTGACAAACTTAGGTCAAGGTTTGTTGTCCAAAATTTGACAAAACGTCATATTTTAGTATGTTGTCTAAAATTGACAAAAAAAAGTCAGTTTATTATGGCATCCAAAATTTGACAAAAAAGTAGTATGTCTCCAAAATTTCTCAAAAAAGTCATAGTAAAGTATGTCATCCAAAATCAGTCAAAAATGTCATAGTATAGTACGTCGTCCAAAATCTCCCAAAAAAGTCATAGTATAGTATATTGTCCAAAATCATTCAAAAAAGTCATAGTATAGTATGTCGTTCGAAATCATTAAAAAATTTCTTAGTATAGTATCTCGTCCTAAATGAGTCAAAAAAGTCATAGTATAGTATGTCGTCCAAAATCATTCAAAAATGTCATAGTATAGTATGTCGTCCAAAATCTCCCAAAAAAGTCATAGTATAGTATGTCGTCCAAAATCTCCCAAAAAAGTCATAGTATAGTATGTCGTCCAAAATCTCCCAAAAAAGTCATAGTAAAAATATGCCGTCCTAAATGAGTCAAAAAAGTCATAGTATAGTATGTCGTCCAAAATCAGTAAAAAAAAGTCATAGTATAGTATGTCGTCCAAAATCAGTAAAAAAAAGGTCATAGTATAGTATGTCGTCCAAAATCAGTAAAAAAAAGGTCATAGTATAGTATGTCGTCCAAAATCAGTCAAAAAAGTCATAGTATAGTATGTCGTCCAAAATGAGACAAAAAAAGTCATAGTATATAGTATGTCATCCAAAATCAGTCAAAAAAGTCATAGTACAGTAAGTCGTCCAAAATGAGACAAAAAAGTCATAGTATAGTATGTCGTCCAAAATCAGTCAAAAAAGTCATAGTATAGTATGTCATCCAAAATGAGACGAAAAAGTCATAGTATAGTATGTTGTCCAAAATGAAACAAAAATGTCATAGTATAGTATGTCGTACAAAATCAGTCAAAAAAGTCATAGTATAGTATGTCGTCCAAAATCAGTCAAAAAAGTCATAGTATAGTATGTCGTCCAAAATGAGACAAAAATGTCATAGTATAGTATGTCGTCCAAAATGAGACAAAAATGTCATAGTATAGTATGTCGTCCAAAATCAGTCAAAAAAGTCATAGTATAGTATGTCGTCCAAAATCAGTCAAAAAAGTCATAGTATAGTACGTCGTCCAAAATGAGACGAAAAAGTCATAGTATAGTATGTCGTCCAAAATCAGTCAAAAAAGTCATAGTATAGTATGTCATCCAAAATGAGACGAAAAAGTCATAGTATAGTATGTTGTCCAAAATGAAACAAAAATGTCATAGTATAGTATGTCGTCCAAAATCAGTCAAAAAAGTCATAGTATAGTATGTCGTCCAAAATGAAACAAAAATGTCATAGAATAGTATGTCGTCCAAAATGAGACAAACATGTCATAGAATAGTTTGTCGTCCAAAATCAGTCAAAAAAGTCATAGTATAGTATGTCGCCCAGAAAAACAGCAACACATTGCAGGCTTGCAGAATGCACTCATTCAAACCGGGGTTTGAACCCGGGTCTTCCATGTCAAAGGTAGAGAACTAACCACTAGGCCAACCTTGTGAACGCAAACAATAGTATGTCATCAAAAATGACCAAAAAAATGTCATCAAAAAGGTCATAGTATAGTATGTCGTCCAAAATGAGACAAAACAGTCATAGTATAGTATGTCGTCCAAAGTGAGTCAAAAAAGTCATAGTATAGTATGTCGTCCAAAATGAGACAAAAATGTCATAGTATAGTATGTCGTCCAAAATCAGTCAAAAAAGTCATAGTGTAGTATGTCGTCCAAAATCAGTCAAAAAAGTCATAGTATAGTATGTCGTCCAAAATGAGTCAAAAAAGTCATAGTATAGTATGTTGTCCAAAATGAAACAAAAACGTCATAGTAAAAATATGCCGTCCTAAATGAGTCAAAAAAGTCATAGTATAGTATGTCGTCCAAAATCAGTAAAAAAAAGTCATAGTATAGTATGTCGTCCAAAATGAGACAAAACAGTCATAGTATAGTATGTTGTCCAAAATCAGTCAAAAAAAGTCATAGTATAGTATGTCGTCCAGAAAAACAGCAACACATTGCTGGCTTGCAGAGAGCACTCGTTCAAACCAGGGTTTGAACCCGGGTCTTCCATGTCAAAGGAAGAGAACTAACCACTAGGTCAACCTTGTGGACACATACAGTAGTATGTCATCCAAAATGACCAAAAAAATGTCGTCCAAAATCAGTCGAAAAGGTCATAGTATAGTATGTCGTCCAAAATGAGACAAAAAAAGTCATAGTATATAGTATGTCGTCCAAAATCAGTCAAAAAAGTCATAGTATAGTATGTTGTCCAAAATGAAACAAAAATGTCATAGTATAGTATGTCGTACAAAATCAGTCAAAAATGTCATAGTATAGTATGTCGTCCAAAATGAGACAAAAATGTCATAGTATAGTATGTCGTCCAAAATCAGTCAAAAAAGTCATAGTATAGTATGTCGTCCAAAATCAGTCAAAAAAGTCATAGTATAGTACGTCGTCCAAAATGAGACGAAAAAGTCATAGTATAGTATGTCGTCCAAAATCAGTCAAAAAAGTCATAGTATAGTATGTCATCCAAAATGAGACGAAAAAGTCATAGTATAGTATGTTGTCCAAAATGAAACAAAAATGTCATAGTATAGTATGTCGTACAAAATCAGTCAAAAAAGTCATAGTATAGTATGTCGTCCAAAATCAGTCAAAAAAGTCATAGTATAGTATGTCGTCCAAAATCAGTCAAAAAAGTCATAGTATAGTACGTCGTCCAAAATGAGACGAAAAAGTCATAGTATAGTATGTCGCCCAGAAAAACATTGCAGGCTTGCAGAGTGCACTCATTCAAACCAGGGTTTGAACCCGGGTCTTCCATGTCAAAGGTAGAGAACTAACCACTAGGCCAACCTTGTGCACACATACAATAGTATGTCATCCAAAATGACCAAAAAAATGTCATCAAAAAGGTCATAGTATAGTATGTCGTCCAAAATGAGACAAAACAGTCATAGTATAGTATGTCGTCCAAAGTGAGTCAAAAAAGTCATAGTATAGTATGTCGTCCAAAATGAGACAAAAATGTCAAAGTATAGTATGTCGTCCAAAATGAGACGAAAAAGTCATAGTATAGTATGTCGTCCAAAATGAGACAAAAATGTCATAGTATAGTATGTCGTCCAAAATGAGACAAAAATGTCATAGTATAGTATGTTGTCCAAAATCAGTGAAAAAAGTCATAGTTTAGTATGTCGTCCAAAATCAGTCAAAAAAGTCATAGTATAGTATGTCGTCCAAAATGAGACAAAAAAGTCATAGTATAGTATGTCGTCCAAAATGAGTCAAAAAAGTCATAGTAGTATGTCGTCCAAAATGAGACAAAAATGTCATAGTATTGTATGTCGTCCAAAATCAGTCAAAAAAGTCATAGTATAGTATGTCGTCCAAAATGAAACAAAAATGTCATGGAATAGTATGTCGTCCAAAATGAGACAAACATGTCATAGAATAGTTGTCGTCCAAAATCAGTCAAAAAAGTCATAGTATAGTATGTCGCCCAGAAAAACAGCAACACATTGCAGGCTTGCAGAGTGCACTCATTCAAAACGGGGTTTGAACCCGGGTCTTCCATGTCAAAGGTAGAGAACTAACCACTAGGCCAACCTTGTGAACGCATGCAATAGTATGTCATCAAAAATGACCAAAAAAATGTCATCAAAAAGGTCATAGTATAGTATGTCGTCCAAAATCAGTCAAAAAAGTCATAGTATAGTATGTCGTCCAAAATGAGCCAAAAAAGTCATAGTAGTATGTCGTCCAAAATCAGTCAAAAAAGTCATAGTATAGTATGTCGTCGAAAATGAGTCAAAAAAGTCATAGTATAGTATGTTGTCCAAAATGAGACAAAAATGTCATAGTATAGTATGTCGTCCAAAATCAGTCAAAAAAGTCATAGTATAGTATGTGGTCCAAAATCAGTCAAACAAGTCATAGGATAGTATGTCGTCCAAAATGAAACAAAAATGTCATAGTATAGTATGTCGTACAAAATCAGTCAAAAAAGTCATAATATAGTATGTCGTACAAAATGAGTCAAAAAAGTCATAGTAGTATGTCGTCCAAAATGAGACAAAAATGTCATAGTATAGTATGTCGTCCAAAATCAGTCAAAAAAGTCATAGTATAGTATGTCGTCCAAAATGAGACAAAACAGTCATAGTATAGTATGTCGTCCAAAGTGAGTCAAAAAAGTCATAGTATAGTATGTCGTCCAAAATGAGACAAAAATGTCAAAGTATAGTATGTTGTCCAAAATCTGTCAAAAAAGTCATAGTATAGTATGTCATCCAAAATCAGTCAAACAAGTCATAGGATAGTATGTCGTCCAAAATGAAACAAAAATGTCATAGTATAGTATGTCGTACAAAATCAGTCAAAAAAGTCATAATATAGTATGTCGTCCAAAATGAGTCAAAAAAGTCATAGTAGTATGTCGTCCAAAATGAGACAAAAATGTCATAGTATAGTATGTCGTCCAAAATCAGTCAAAAAAGTCATAGTATAGTATGTCGTCCAAAATCAGTCAAAAAAGTCATAGTATAGTATGTCGTCCAAAATCAGTCAAAAAAGTCATAGTATAGTATGTCGTCCAAAATGAGACAAAAATGTCATAGTATAGTATGTCGTCCAAAATGAGACAAAAATGTCATAGTATAGTATGTCGTCCAAAATCAGTCAAAAAAGTCATAGTATAGTATGTCGTCCAAAATCAGTCAAAAAAGTCATAGTATAGTACGTCGTCCAAAATGAGACGAAAAAGTCATAGTATAGTATGTCGTCCAAAATCAGTCAAAAAAGTCATAGTATAGTATGTCATCCAAAATGAGACGAAAAAGTCATAGTATAGTATGTTGTCCAAAATGAAACAAAAATGTCATAGTATAGTATGTCGTCCAAAATCAGTCAAAAAAGTCATAGTATAGTATGTCGTCCAAAATGAAACAAAAATGTCATAGAATAGTATGTCGTCCAAAATGAGACAAACATGTCATAGAATAGTTTGTCGTCCAAAATCAGTCAAAAAAGTCATAGTATAGTATGTCGCCCAGAAAAACAGCAACACATTGCAGGCTTGCAGAATGCACTCATTCAAACCGGGGTTTGAACCCGGGTCTTCCATGTCAAAGGTAGAGAACTAACCACTAGGCCAACCTTGTGAACGCAAACAATAGTATGTCATCAAAAATGACCAAAAAAATGTCATCAAAAAGGTCATAGTATAGTATGTCGTCCAAAATGAGACAAAACAGTCATAGTATAGTATGTCGTCCAAAGTGAGTCAAAAAAGTCATAGTATAGTATGTCGTCCAAAATGAGACAAAAATGTCATAGTATAGTATGTCGTCCAAAATCAGTCAAAAAAGTCATAGTGTAGTATGTCGTCCAAAATCAGTCAAAAAAGTCATAGTATAGTATGTCGTCCAAAATGAGTCAAAAAAGTCATAGTATAGTATGTTGTCCAAAATGAAACAAAAACGTCATAGTAAAAATATGCCGTCCTAAATGAGTCAAAAAAGTCATAGTATAGTATGTCGTCCAAAATCAGTAAAAAAAAGTCATAGTATAGTATGTCGTCCAAAATGAGACAAAACAGTCATAGTATAGTATGTTGTCCAAAATCAGTCAAAAAAAGTCATAGTATAGTATGTCGTCCAGAAAAACAGCAACACATTGCTGGCTTGCAGAGAGCACTCGTTCAAACCAGGGTTTGAACCCGGGTCTTCCATGTCAAAGGAAGAGAACTAACCACTAGGTCAACCTTGTGGACACATACAGTAGTATGTCATCCAAAATGACCAAAAAAATGTCGTCCAAAATCAGTCGAAAAGGTCATAGTATAGTATGTCGTCCAAAATGAGACAAAAAAAGTCATAGTATATAGTATGTCGTCCAAAATCAGTCAAAAAAGTCATAGTATAGTATGTTGTCCAAAATGAAACAAAAATGTCATAGTATAGTATGTCGTACAAAATCAGTCAAAAATGTCATAGTATAGTATGTCGTCCAAAATGAGACAAAAATGTCATAGTATAGTATGTCGTCCAAAATCAGTCAAAAAAGTCATAGTATAGTATGTCGTCCAAAATCAGTCAAAAAAGTCATAGTATAGTACGTCGTCCAAAATGAGACGAAAAAGTCATAGTATAGTATGTCGTCCAAAATCAGTCAAAAAAGTCATAGTATAGTATGTCATCCAAAATGAGACGAAAAAGTCATAGTATAGTATGTTGTCCAAAATGAAACAAAAATGTCATAGTATAGTATGTCGTACAAAATCAGTCAAAAAAGTCATAGTATAGTATGTCGTCCAAAATCAGTCAAAAAAGTCATAGTATAGTATGTCGTCCAAAATCAGTCAAAAAAGTCATAGTATAGTACGTCGTCCAAAATGAGACGAAAAAGTCATAGTATAGTATGTCGCCCAGAAAAACATTGCAGGCTTGCAGAGTGCACTCATTCAAACCAGGGTTTGAACCCGGGTCTTCCATGTCAAAGGTAGAGAACTAACCACTAGGCCAACCTTGTGCACACATACAATAGTATGTCATCCAAAATGACCAAAAAAATGTCATCAAAAAGGTCATAGTATAGTATGTCGTCCAAAATGAGACAAAACAGTCATAGTATAGTATGTCGTCCAAAGTGAGTCAAAAAAGTCATAGTATAGTATGTCGTCCAAAATGAGACAAAAATGTCAAAGTATAGTATGTCGTCCAAAATGAGACGAAAAAGTCATAGTATAGTATGTCGTCCAAAATGAGACAAAAATGTCATAGTATAGTATGTCGTCCAAAATGAGACAAAAATGTCATAGTATAGTATGTTGTCCAAAATCAGTGAAAAAAGTCATAGTTTAGTATGTCGTCCAAAATCAGTCAAAAAAGTCATAGTATAGTATGTCGTCCAAAATGAGACAAAAAAGTCATAGTATAGTATGTCGTCCAAAATGAGTCAAAAAAGTCATAGTAGTATGTCGTCCAAAATGAGACAAAAATGTCATAGTATTGTATGTCGTCCAAAATCAGTCAAAAAAGTCATAGTATAGTATGTCGTCCAAAATGAAACAAAAATGTCATGGAATAGTATGTCGTCCAAAATGAGACAAACATGTCATAGAATAGTTGTCGTCCAAAATCAGTCAAAAAAGTCATAGTATAGTATGTCGCCCAGAAAAACAGCAACACATTGCAGGCTTGCAGAGTGCACTCATTCAAAACGGGGTTTGAACCCGGGTCTTCCATGTCAAAGGTAGAGAACTAACCACTAGGCCAACCTTGTGAACGCATACAATAGTATGTCATCAAAAATGACCAAAAAAATGTCATCAAAAAGGTCATAGTATAGTATGTCGTCCAAAATCAGTCAAAAAAGTCATAGTATAGTATGTCGTCCAAAATGAGCCAAAAAAGTCATAGTAGTATGTCGTCCAAAATCAGTCAAAAAAGTCATAGTATAGTATGTCGTCCAAAATGAGTCAAAAAAGTCATAGTATAGTATGTTGTCCAAAATGAGACAAAAATGTCATAGTATAGTATGTCGTCCAAAATCAGTCAAAAAAGTCATAGTATAGTATGTCGTCCAAAATCAGTCAAAAAAGTCATAGTATAGTATGTGGTCCAAAATCAGTCAAACAAGTCATAGTATAGTATGTCGTCCAAAATGAAACAAAAATGTCATAGTATAGTATGTCGTACAAAATCAGTCAAAAAAGTCATAATATAGTATGTCGTCCAAAATGAGTCAAAAAAGTCATAGTAGTATGTCGTCCAAAATGAGACAAAAATGTCATAGTATAGTATGTCGTCCAAAATCAGTCAAAAAAGTCATAGTATAGTATGTCGTCCAAAATGAGACAAAACAGTCATAGTATAGTATGTCGTCCAAAGTGAGTCAAAAAAGTCATAGTATAGTATGTCGTCCAAAATGAGACAAAAATGTCAAAGTATAGTATGTTGTCCAAAATCTGTCAAAAAAGTCATAGTATAGTATGTCATCCAAAATCAGTCAAAAAAGTCATAGTATAGTATGTCGCCCAGAAAAACATTGCAGGCTTGCAGAGTGCACTCATTCAAACCAGGGTTTGAACCCGGGTCTTTCATGTCAAAGGTAGAGAACTAACCACTAGGCCAACCTTGTGCACACATACAATAGTATGTCATCCAAAATGACCAAAAAAATGTCATCAAAAAGGTCATAGTATAGTATGTCGTCCAAAATGAGACAAAACAGTCATAGTATAGTATGTCGTCCAAAGTGAGTCAAAAAAGTCATAGTATAGTATGTCGTCCAAAATGAGACAAAAATGTCAAAGTA
The DNA here is from genome assembly GCF_958295425.1 of Solea solea. NCBI lineage: Eukaryota > Metazoa > Chordata > Actinopteri > Pleuronectiformes > Soleidae > Solea > Solea solea. The sequence continues at coordinate 21,195,527 of NC_081144.1, read as the reverse complement.
TAGTATGTCGTCCAAAATCAGTCAAAAAAGTCATAGTATAGTATGTCGTCCAAAATCAGTCAAAAAAGTCATAGTATAGTATGTCGCCCAGAAAAACATTGCAGGCTTGCAGAGTGCACTCATTCAAACCAGGGTTTGAACCCGGGTCTTCCATGTCAAAGGTAGAGAACTAACCACTAGGCAAACCTTGTGCACACATACAATAGTATGTCATCCAAAATGACCAAAAAAATGTCATCAAAAAGGTCATAGTATAGTATGTCGTCCAAAATGAGACAAAACAGTCATAGTATAGTATGTCGTCCAAAGTGAGTCAAAAAAGTCATAGTATAGTATGTCACCCAAAATCAGTCAAAAAAGTCATAGTATAGTATGTCGTCCAAAATGAGTCAAAAAAGTCATAGTAGTATGTCGTCCAAAATGAGACAAAAATGTCATAGTATAGTATGTCGTCCAAAATCAGTCAAAAAAGTCATAGTATAGTATGTCGTCCAAAATCAGTCAAAAAAGTCATAGTATAGTATGTCGTCCAAAATCAGTCAAAAAAGTCATAGGATAGTATGTCGTCCAAAATGTGTCAAAAAAGTCATAGTAGTATGTCGTCCAAAATGAGACAAAAATGTCATAGTATAGTATGTCGTCCAAAATCAGTCAAAAAAGTCATAGTATAGTATGTCGTCCAAAATCAGTCAAAAAAGTCATAGTATAGTATGTCGTCCAAAATGAGACAAAACAGTCATAGTATAGTATGTCGTCCAAAGTGAGTCAAAAAAGTCATAGTATAGTATGTCGTCCAAAATGAGACAAAAATGTCAAAGTATAGTATGTCGTCCAAAATCAGTCAAAAAAGTCATAGTATAGTATGTCGTCCAAAATCAGTCAAAAAAGTCATAGTATAGTATGTCGCCCAGAAAAACATTGCAGGCTTGCAGAGTGCACTCATTCAAACCAGGGTTTGAACCCGGGTCTTCCATGTCAAAGGTAGAGAACTAACCACTAGGCCAACCTTGTGCACACATACAATAGTATGTTATCCAAAATGACCAAAAAAATATCATCAAAAAGGTCATAGTATAGTATGTCGTCCAAAATGAGTCAAAAAAGTCATAGTAGTATGTCGTCCAAAATGAGACAAAAATGTCATAGTATAGTATGTCGTCCAAAATCAGTCAAAAAAGTCATAGTATAGTATGTCGTCCAAAATCAGTCAAAAAAGTCATAGTATAGTATGTCGTCCAAAATCAGTCAAAAAAGTCATAGGATAGTATGTCGTCCAAAATGAAACAAAAATGTCATAGTATAGTATGTCGTACAAAATCAGTCAAAAAAGTCATAGTATAGTATGTCGTCCAAAATGAGTCAAAAAAGTCATAGTATAGTATGTCGTCCAAAATGAGTCAAAAAAGTCATAGTATAGTATGTTGTCCAAAATGAAACAAAAATGTCATAGTATAGTATGTCGTACAAAATCAGTCAAAAAAGTCATAGTATAGTGTGTCGTCCAAAATCATTCAAAAAAGTCATGGTATAGTATGTCGTTCGAAATCATTAAAAAATGTCATAGTATAGTATGTCGTCCAAAATCTCCCAAAAAAGTCATAGTATAGTATGTCGTCCAAAATTAGACAAAAAAGTCATAGTATAGTATGTCGTCCAAAATGAAACCAAAACGTCATAGTAAAAATATGCCGTCCTAAATGAGTCAAAAAAGTCATAGTATAGTACGTAGTCCAAAATGAGACAAAAATTACATAGTATAGTATGTCCTCCAAAATCAGTAAAAAAAGTCATAGTATAGTTTGTCTTCCAAAATCTGTCAAAAAAGTCATAGTATAGTATGTCATCCAAAATCTGTCAAAAAAGTCATAGTATAGTATGTAGTCCAAAATGAGACAAAACAGTCATAGTATGTCGTCCAAAGTGAGTCAAAAAAGTCATAGTATAGTATGTCGTCCAGAAAAACAGCAACACATTGCTGGCTTGCAGAGAGCACTCATTCAAACCAGGGTTTGAACCCGGGTCTTCCATGTCAAAGGAAGAGAACTAACCACTAGGTCAACCTTGTGGACACATATAGTAGTATGTCATCCAAAATGACCAAAAAAATGTCGTCCAAAATCAGTCGAAAAGGTCATAGTATAGTATGTCGTCCTAAATCAGTCAAAAAAAGTCATAGTATAGTATGTCGTCCAAAATCAGTCAAAAAAGTCATAGTATAGTATGTCGTCCAAAATCAGTCAAAAAAGTCATAGTATATAGTATGTCGTCCAAAATCAGTCAAAAAAGTCATAGTATAGTATGTCGTCCAAAATGAGACGAAAAAGTCATAGTATAGTATGTTGTCCAAAATGAAACAAAAATGTCATAGTATAGTATGTCGTCCAAAATGAGTCAAAAGTCATAGTATAGTATGTCGTCCAAAATGAGACAAAAAGTCATAGTATAGTATGTCGTCCAAAATCAGTCAAAAAAGTCATAGTATAGTATGTCGTCCAAAATGAGACAAACATGTCATAGTATAGTATGTCGTACAAAATTAGTCAAAAAAAGTCATAGTATAGTATGTCGTCCAAAATCAGTCAAAAAAGTCATAGTATAGTATGTCGTCCAAAATGAGACAAACATGTCATAGTATAGTATGTCGCCCAGAAAAACATTGCAGGCCTGTAGAGTGCACTCATTCAAACCAGGGTTTGAACCCGGGTCTTCCATGTCAAAGGTAGAGAACTAACCACTAGGCCAACCTTGTGAACACATACAAGAGTATGTCATCCAAAATGACCAAAAAAATTTCATCAAAAAGGTCATAGTATAGTATGTCGTCCAAAATGAGGCAAAAAGTCATAGTATAGTATGTCGTCCAAAATGAGACAAAAATGTCATAGTATAGTATGTCATCCAAAATTAGACAAAAATGTCATAGTATAGTATGTCGTCCAAAATCAGTCAAAAAAGTCATAGTATAGTATGTCGTCCAAAATCAGTCAAAAAAGTCATAGTATAGTATGTCGTTCGAAATCATTAAAAAATGTCATAGTATAGTATGTCGTCCAAAATCTCCCAAAATAGTCATAGTATAGTCTGTCGTCCAAAATCTCCCAAAAAAGACATAGTATAGTATGTCGTCCAAAATTAGACAAAAAAGTCATAGTATAGTATGTCGTCCAAAATGAAACAAAAACGTCATAGTAAAAATATGCCGTCCTAAATGAGTCAAAAAAGTCATAGTATAGTATGACGTCCAAAATCAGTGAAAAAAGTCATAGTATAGTATGTTGTCCAAAATGAAACAAAAATGTCATAGTATAGTATGTCGTCCAAAATGAGATAAAAAAGTCATAGTATAGTTTGTTGTCCAAAATGAAACAAAAATGTCATAGTATAGTATGTCGTCCAAAATCAGTCAAAAAAGTCATAGTATAGTATGTCGTCCAAAATCAGTCAAAAAAGTCATAGTATAGTATGTCGTCCAAAATCAGTCAAAAAAGTCATAGTATAGTATGTCGTCCAAAATGAGACAAAAATGTCATAGTATAGTATGTCGTCCAAAATCTCCCAAAAAAGTCATAGTATAGTATCTCGTCCAAATTAAGTCAAAAAAGTCATAGTATAGTATGTCGTCCAAAATGAGTCAAAAACGTCATAGTATAGTATGTCGTCCAAAATCATTCAAAAATGTCATAGTATATAGTATGTCGTCCAAAATCTCCCAAAAAAGTCATAGTATAGTATGTCGTCCAAAATCTCCCAAAAAAGTCATAGTATAGTATGTCGTCCGAAATGAGACAAAAAAGTCTTAGTATAGTATGTCGTCCAAAATGAAACAAAAACGTCACAGTAAAAATATGCCGTCCTAAATGAGTTAAAAAAGTCATAGTATAGTATGTCGTCCAAAATGAGACAAAAAGTCATAGTATAGTACGTCGTCCAAAATGAGACAAAAATGTCATAGTATAGTATGTCGTCCAAAATGAGACAAAAAAGTCATAGTATAGTATGTCGTCCAAAATCAGTCAAAAAAGTCATAGTATAGTATGTCATCCAAAATGAGACAAAACAGTCATAGTATAGTATGTCGTCCAAAATGAGACAAAAATGTCATAGTATAGTATGTCGTCCAAAATGACCAAAAAAATGTCGTCCAAAATCAGTCGAAAAGGTCATAGTATAGTATGTCGTCCAAAATCAGTCAAAAAAGTCATAGTATAGTATGTCGTCCAAAATGAGACAAAAAAGTCATAGTATATAGTATGTCGTCCAAAATCAGTCAAAAAAGTCATAGTATAGTAAGTCGTCCAAAATGAGACGAAAAAGTCATAGTATAGTATGTCGTCCAAAATGAGACAAAAAAGTCATAGTATAGTATGTCGTCCAAAATGAGACAAAAAAGTCATAGTATAGTATGTCGTCCAAAATCAGTCAAAAAAGTCATAGTATAGTATCTCGTCCAAATTAAGTCAAAAAAGTCATAGTATAGTATGTCGTCCAAAATGAGACAAAAAAGTCATAGTATAGTATGTCGTCCAAAATTAGACAAAAAAGTCATAGTATAGTATGTCGTCCAAAATGAAACCAAAACGTCATAGTAAAAATATGCCGTCCTAAATGAGTCAAAAAAGTCATAGTATAGTACGTAGTCCAAAATGAGACAAAAATTACATAGTATAGTATGTCCTCCAAAATCAGTAAAAAAAGTCATAGTATAGTATGTCTTCCAAAATCTGTCAAAAAAGTCATAGTATAGTATGTCATCCAAAATCTGTCAAAAAAGTCATAGTATAGTATGTAGTCCAAAATGAGACAAAACAGTCATAGTATGTCGTCCAAAGTGAGTCAAAAAAGTCATAGTATAGTATGTCGTCCAGAAAAACAGCAACACATTGCTGGCTTGCAGAGAGCACTCATTCAAACCAGGGTTTGAACCCGGGTCTTCCATGTCAAAGGAAGAGAACTAACCACTAGGTCAACCTTGTGGACACATAGAGTAGTATGTCATCCAAAATGACCAAAAAAATGTCGTCCAAAATCAGTCGAAAAGGTCATAGTATAGTATGTCGTCCTAAATCAGTCAAAAAAAGTCATAGTATAGTATGTCGTCCAAAATCAGTCAAAAAAGTCATAGTATAGTATGTCGTCCAAAATGAGACAAAAATGTCATAGTATAGTATGTCGTCCAAAATGAGACAAAAATGTCATAGTATAGTATGTCGTCCAAAATCAGTCAAAAAAGTCATAGTTTATAGTATGTCGTCCAAAATCAGTCAAAAAAGTCATAGTATAGTATGTCGTCCAAAATGAGACGAAAAAGTCATAGTATAGTATGTTGTCCAAAATGAAACAAAAATGTCATAGTATAGTATGTCGTCCAAAATGAGTCAAAAGTCATAGTATAGTATGTCGTCCAAAATGAGACAAAAAGTCATAGTATAGTATGTCGTCCAAAATCAGTCAAAAAAGTCATAGTATAGTATGTCGTCCAAAATGAGACAAACATGTCATAGTATAGTATGTCGTACAAAATTAGTCAAAAAAAGTCATAGTATAGTATGTCGTCCAAAATCAGTCAAAAAAGTCATAGTATAGTATGTCGTCCAAAATGAGACAAACATGTCATAGTATAGTATGTCGCCCAGAAAAACATTGCAGGCCTGTAGAGTGCACTCATTCAAACCAGGGTTTGAACCCGGGTCTTCCATGTCAAAGGTAGAGAACTAACCACTAGGCCAACCTTGTGAACACATACAAGAGTATGTCATCCAAAATGACCAAAAAAATTTCATCAAAAAGGTCATAGTATAGTATGTCGTCCAAAATGAGGCAAAAAGTCATAGTATAGTATGTCGTCCAAAATGAGACAAAAATGTCATAGTATAGTATGTCATCCAAAATTAGACAAAAATGTCATAGTATAGTATGTCGTCCAAAATCAGTCAAAAAAGTCATAGTATAGTATGTCGTCCAAAATCAGTCAAAAAAGTCATAGTATAGTATGTCGTTCTAAATCATTAAAAAATGTCATAGTATAGTATGTCGTCCAAAATCTCCCAAAATAGTCATAGTATAGTATGTCGTCCAAAATCTCCCAAAAAAGACATAGTATAGTATGTCGTCCAAAATTAGACAAAAAAGTCATAGTATAGTATGTCGTCCAAAATGAAACAAAAACGTCATAGTAAAAATATGCCGTCCTAAATGAGTCAAAAAAGTCATAGTATAGTATGACGTCCAAAATCAGTGAAAAAAGTCATAGTATAGTATGTTGTCCAAAATGAAACAAAAATGTCATAGTATAGTATGTCGTCCAAAATGAGATAAAAAAGTCATAGTATAGTATGTCGTCCAAAATCAGTCAAAAAAGTCATAGTATAGTATGTCGTCCAAAATCAGTCAAAAAAGTCATAGTATAGTATGTCGTCCAAAATCAGTCAAAAAAGTCATAGTATAGTATGTCGTCCAAAATGAGACAAAAATGTCATAGTATAGTATGTCGTCCAAAATCTCCCAAAAAAGTCATTGTATAGTATCTCGTCCAAATTAAGTCAAAAAAGTCATAGTATAGTATGTCGTCCAAAATGAGTCAAAAACGTCATAGTATAGTATGTCGTCCAAAATCATTCAAAAATGTCATAGTATATAGTATGTCGTCCAAAATCTCCCAAAAAAGTCATAGTATAGTATGTCGTCCAAAATCTCCCAAAAAAGTCATAGTATAGTATGTCGTCCGAAATGAGACAAAAATGTCATAGTATAGTATGTCGTCCAAAATGACCAAAAAAATGTCGTCCAAAATCAGTCGAAAAGGTCATAGTATAGTATGTCGTCCAAAATCAGTCAAAAAAGTCATAGTATAGTATGTCGTCCAAAATGAGACAAAAAAGTCATAGTATATAGTATGTCGTCCAAAATCAGTCAAAAAAGTCATAGTATAGTAAGTCGTCCAAAATGAGACGAAAAAGTCATAGTATAGTATGTCGTCCAAAATGAGACAAAAAAGTCATAGTATAGTATGTCGTCCAAAATGAGACAAAAAAGTCATAGTATAGTATGTCGTCCAAAATCAGTCAAAAAAGTCATAGTATAGTATGTCATCCAAAATGAGACAAAACAGTCATAGTATAGTATGTCGTCCAAAATGAGACAAAAATGTCATAGTATAGTATGTCGTCCAAAATGAGACAAAAATGTCATAGTATAGTATGTCGTCCAAAATCTCCCAAAAAAGTCATAGTATAGTATCTCGTCCAAATTAAGTCAAAAAAGTCATAGTATAGTATGTCGTCCAAAATGAGACAAAAATGTCATAGTATAGTATGTCGTCCAAAATGAGACAAAAATGTCATAGTATAGTATGTCGTCCAAAATCTCCCAAAAAAGTCATAGTATAGTATGTTGTCCAAAATCTCCCAAAAAAGTCATAGTATAGTATGTCGTCCAAAATTAGACAAAAAAGTCATAGTATAGTATGTCGTCCAAAATGAGACAAAAAAGTCATAGTATAGTACGTCGTCCAAAATGAGACAAAAATGTCATAGTATAGTATGTCCTCCAAAATCAGTAAAAAAAGTCTTAGTATAGTATGTCGTCCAAAATGAGAAAAAAAAGTCATAGTATAGTATGTCGTCCAAAATGAGACAAAAAAGTCATAGTATAGTACGTCGTCCAAAATGAGACAAAACAGTCATAGTATAGTATGTCGTCCAAAATGAGACAAAAATGTCATAGTATAGTATGTCGTCCAAAATGACCAAAAAAATGTCGTCCAAAATCAGTCGAAAAGGTCATAGTATAGTATGTCGTCCAAAATCAGTCAAAAAAGTCATAGTATAGTATGTCGTCCAAAATGAGACAAAAAAGTCATAGTATATAGTATGTCGTCCAAAATCAGTCAAAAAAGTCATAGTATAGTAAGTCGTCCAAAATGAGACGAAAAAGTCATAGTATAGTATGTCGTCCAAAATGAGACAAAAAAGTCATAGTATAGTATGTCGTCCAAAATGAGACAAAAAAGTCGTAGTATAGTATGTCGTCCAAAATCAGTCAAAAAAGTCATAGTATAGTATGTCATCCAAAATGAGACAAAACAGTCATAGTATAGTATGTCGTCCAAAATGAGACAAAAATGTCATAGTATAGTATGTCGTCCAAAATGAGACAAAAATGTCATAGTATAGTATGTCGTCCAAAATCTCCCAAAAAAGTCATAGTATAGTATGTTGTCCAAAATCTCCCAAAAAAGTCATAGTATAGTATGTCGTCCAAAATTAGACAAAAAAGTCATAGTATAGTATGTCGTCCAAAATGAGACAAAAAAGTCATAGTATAGTACGTCGTCCAAAATGAGACAAAAATGTCATAGTATAGTATGTCCTCCAAAATCAGTAAAAAAAGTCTTAGTATAGTATGTCGTCCAAAATGAGACAAAAATGTCATAGTATAGTATGTCCTCCAAAATCAGTAAAAAAAGTCTTAGTATAGTATGCCTATGGGGCGCAGGGTACAGCCGGTGATCTGCATCAGCGTACCAGAATGAGTGTGCCCTGTAGAGCGCCACCATCAGCCTCCTCTTAAAGTGAATTGCTAAACAAATCATTTCAAATGAAGAGATGTTTGGAAAATTGATTAAAACTTGTTTTTTATGCCCGTTATTGTAAACATATACACATAAGAATGAACTCAAAGGGAAAATTGTGTAACTTTGTCAAGGGACCCAAAAGAAATCTGTGTGCAGACTTTGGGAACCACTGCTCTAGATTAGCGATAGCAATCAGAAAGTCAAGCTGTGAAACACATATTTTCATATACTGTATCAGTAAAATTGTTAAAAAAAAAAAAGCTACATGGTACTTGAATGTATTTGTTTCCAACACTGACTTTTGTGTGACTTTGCTCAGTGGAGAGCTTCCTCTGTCATCAGCACAGGAATATAAATAACTTTATGCGATGAGAAAAAAAACAATTCAAAAATAGCACACTCTGCTTCTGCTGTACGGGGTTTTTTTATTTGTAGAAACTTCAAGGGTAACCAGCCAATCAGTCAATCAATCACATCAGTGAGTGTACTTCACTTAACACATTCACAGTTTTGTGACACAAGTAAACAGGTGCATGAGATTCACTTCAACTGTGCTCTGTTCACCCCTTCACCAACGACAACGTGGACATTTCTGCAGGAAAAGGCTGGAGATGATCGCCATGTGGGCACTTGAGATGGAAACACAGCGAGTCTCTTTCCCAAGAGCAAGCCACTGACTTGTTATTTGTTTTCTGTGTTTTCCAGAAGGAAAAAAAAAAAAAAGGAAATTAAAAGGTAAAGACACATTATTTTGTGCAGCATATCATCAAGCCAGCGAGAAGAAAAACACACTGAGGGTGTGATTGTTTTCCCCCAGTTTCAGTTTCCTGTAGATAATGGCTTAGAACACACCCTCCTACACAGGAGGCCATTTCATGATTTTTACCCTGCCCTCCGTGGAAATACGACTAGGATAAAATGGTGCGATGATGATACAAAAATGTAAGGCTTGAATAAAAGAAGCAGTCACTCGTAAAAAAACACAGATATTGCACCTTTCAAACAGGAAGAAAAACATGGTTTTAAGAGCAGACCTGACTGACATACACGAAATAGTTAATATGGATGAGACGGTGCTGTTTCCGACTTGTCTTCACATGCCCCGGACAAAACTGTTTACACTGATACTGTAACTCCTGGACATGTCACGTTTTAAAGTTGTTCCTGACAAGAAATTGACTAAACACAAACATGACAGGTCCTGATTTAGTGAAATGCTGCCAATTTATCCAGGGTGGATTAATGGAACGTGCTCCAGCGCAAAGGCCTTTGTGGAGACTGGAAACTGTTGCAGTGAAGCACAGAATTTGGACAGTTTTCTGCAGACTGACGCTGCCTCCGAGGGTTCATGTGTCAGCTTTGAATGAAAATAGTCCCCACATATAATAAGCTACGGTCTGTTATTTGTTTCTGAAATCCTCTTTCACATTCTGAGAACCAATCAATAAATAAAACTGTCTGAGGACAGAAAAGAGGAAAGACTCTTGACAATACTATAATAAACATGACCCATACTTTCAGTCAGACCACACGACGCGATTTGATGTCACTGACCGCGTGGGCAGGGAGCGACTGGAAACCTGAGCTGAAAAAGAACTAGAGAGTGGAGGATTACACAAGTCCACAGCACCAAGTTAACAACCCCCTTGTATTCTATCATGGGCTAAATACAGACACTGATAAATGGTTTCAAGGCATGTCTTTTTAAAAGATATCAAGATATCCAAACCACTCATTCTTTTGCCATACGGTCCCTAAGGTATGAGCTGCTTTTAATGACTCTTTCTTTTAAATGTATCCTCGCCAAAGGAGGCGACATTTTAGAGCCGTGTGATCCTGTGATTTTTTTGCTTCAGGTTATCATACTGAGATGTACACCACTGAAGACAAAAAACAGACGTTAGCGAGCGATCAAATCCCGTTACACGTTACACGTCAAAAGTTCTACTTCGGGCAACTATTGGTGCTTTTCATTATACAGACTCAACTTTTTATGTTTGAACAACTTTTTTTTTTATTGGCTTTTCCATTAGGGCTAATACCGGGTACCTGGTGCTTTTTTTGGTACCTGCTGCGCTGATACTAATGTGATGTCAGAGAGTGTCGTCACTGGAAGAGTCATGAGCGCGATGTCCGGCACAAGAATCAAACCAAACAATGCCAATCTGTAGATCATTAAAAGACTTAAACATCCTGAAAACATGCATTCATCTCCAAGAGGACATTTCTAAAAATCTGGTGTATTTGAGACAACACAACTTGTTGCCATAATACTTAGGGGTAGTGTATTTTATTTCGACAAATACCCCGTCGTGAATGATACACACTGGGCCTCTAAATGTGCTGATTTTGTTTCACGACACGTGCATCTGTGCAACAGTGCCCTTCAAATCCCTAAATTCTATTATTTTCTTTCTGTGTGAATGTGCTTCAATGTCCAAATGCTCAACAGTCTGGACCATATTTGCTGTGGAAATCAAAGAAGGGCGAAGTATTGTTTTGAAACTTTGACCTGAAACAGATCCAACTGGGACTGGAACGAGAACCAGAGTCATCTAAACACATGCGGCAGAAGAAATAAATATGTTTCCTCCCAAAATAAGAAAGTAGGACGACAACGGCAGCTGCATAAGATGGTAAGTGTTGTTCATGCACTTCAGCGAGTTTCGTGTTTCCTGTACAGGCCTTCGAAAATGAAAACTTGTGTAATCCAGTACTAACCGTAAAGGAAACTGACAAAGCTAAAATCTCAACGAACAAAAAACGGAGTCAGTTAATGGAGTTCAAAAGTAGATTTCCCTTCTAAGACCGTTCCCCCTTAAACCCTGGGAAATACTTATTCATCATTTATCACTGGAAGTTTTACTCAAATCTCATGCTCCCCTACAACGGAGCCAGATCCTTAACATTCTGCTGAGTCACTCAAACCACACTTTCTGTTTTGCCTGTAATTAGTACAGATTTAGTTCTTTTACAAAACCTTGCTGCAAAACCTTTCTTTTGGGAATTTACAGCCCTGGAAAAACATTTTTTTTTTTTGTCATTTACTATATATTATAAACAAAATTTGAGCCATTTCATATGCAAGTCAAATCTCCCGTTTTTTCCCTGAAACCACTTGCTGTTTTTTTCTTTCAGACACAGAACGAGACAACGGTCTGAGTCACTAATTAGGTTGCATCATTTAACATACTTTCATGAAATTATGGACTAAACACTGACTCCCGTCAGCAGTTTTAAGCGGAATTTTGCAAGTCTGGTCCCTTTTTTTCGCCTTTTTCTCTACAGCGCTCCCCCTACAGTTTGGGAGCAGTTTGGCCCAATCTCGCAACAACAAGCCATTTAACCATCACAATGACTCAGAAGCTGTTAAATTAGGTTCTACTTTCTACACCCTCTTCTTCCTACGTCACCCACAATGCAACTCATCCATTCAAAGGCTGATGTAGCAGAGGGTTTTATGTTGCTTTTTCATGAACAATGAATCCGTTTGTCACGAGCAGATCTTCCCGCTCATTAATAAACACTTTTTCCTACATTAACGTCTGCGCTATTAGCATAAACGCAGCGACATGTGCTGAACGGGGTCGTTCAGTGCAGCGGAAGATTACTGGATGTGGATTAACCCCTTGGTGTTCCTGCCTTCATGCTAACAAGGGGAGCTCAGAGCAGGACTAATGCAGGGCTGGACCCGGCCCTGACCACAGCTATGCAGTTGTTTGTTCAGCCTACCTGCCCAGAGCTAAATACAGACAGTGATAGAGGGGCGACGGTGACACATTTTTCACTGCAGGATTTCCTATAAGAGATATAAAGATAGTGTCAAAGAAAGCTCTGGATCTATTCGCCACGGGTTTGATAAGAAAAGTGTATCATATGGTAAAGTATAGAGGTGCTCGGAAGATTTCGATTTGGCATCAGTTTATGTGCAAAAGCCAAGACAGCGAGTGACTTTCCGTACAAGTCAATATTTACTAGGAAAGAAAAAAAAACTCCTCATAATTCAATTCATTTTCACAAAATGAGGAGCACCAGATCCACACGGTTCCATAATAAATACTTCATGCTCTGACACACATAAATTAAGGCCTTACAGAGAGATTGTGCTGTAGGTGCTTTGAAACGGTGTGCTGTGTTCAGGTTCACAGTCGGCACATTCACCGTCTCCGCCAGCGAGAGAGGAGAACCCGCTCCTCTGAGGTGAATGTATGGCACGGGGGTGGTGGGGGATGGGGGTGGGGGGGAAGCCATAGGAAACCTTTTTAACTGTGGATTGCAGCACAGCAAAGTTAAGTAAGGCACATTACAACGACTCCACAGCCACGGACACACAAAAACTACCAAGTCAAAGAAAGATTTGCTCAATTTGACGACCTAACATCTAGGCAAGAAAAAGAAAACAAAAAAGTAAATAAAAAAATAAATACTGAATTCTAACTAAAGATACAGCCCTGATGGAAAGGGCTTGTCGACAAGTTAATGTATTAAACTGCACTTTCAAAATACACTGTCTGGATTCTGCTCTGCTAAACATCAACAAGACACTGGCAGTAAATGTGACATATTCTTGGTCAATTTCAGCACAAACTGTGTCTTTTTTCCCTCCCAGTAAGAAATTCACTTCCATTTACCAGAGAATTGAATCGTGTTCGTTCTCTGTAGTCTTTTTTTTGGGGGGAGGGGGAGTAGTAGTGAGGAGTCTGTGATAGACCACAAAGTGCAAAGACATCATTGCTGAAATGAGATGTGATCCATTCATGGCACTAATGACTGTCCTTCATTCTCTGCCAATCACCGAGTCCTGAGATACTCTGGTGTGGAGTAGTTGAAGAGCAGGAAGTCCATGCGATACAGGTTGAACAGTTTCTTTTGATAGAAAGGACTGATTTGCTTAAAAAAGCGTGCGGCCATGTTTCCGTCTGTCCTGGTACTCTTTCCAGATGTTGGAAATTCAAGCGTCCCCTCCACTCCGGCTAACCTGAGCACAGCCTGAGCGTCCGGCTCCAGAGTCTCGTACTTGCCCACTACATCGTAGTGGATCAGACATGGATGGCAGAGGGAGTGCACGCGTTCCCAGTGCTCGTTCAAAGGCTCCTCCCGCTGGGTCCGAGGATCCACGAGATACTGGACGAACTCGTGGAAAGAAACGTTGTCCCCTTTCTGCAGTGCTTCGGGCTCCGGGTTGGGCCGATGCCGGCGGATGATCTTGGTTCCGTAGCGCTTGTGGAAAGCGGTGTTGTAGCGGCGCGTGAACTTGTTCCGGTAGGCGGACACCAAACGCTCGAAGGGCTCCCGCACGAAGATGAATTTGAGGTAGCTGCGAAGGCGTTGGTTGATCTCTGGGACCGAGAACTCGGAAAGTGTGCGGAGGTTGCCGGCTACGTGCGCCTCGTTGGCAGGGATGGCGAGGGGGTCGGTATAGCGTCCGTCACTGGTGAGGACCATGAGGACACGCTTCCAGTTTGTGCAGGCCACCTGAAAATCATAGAAGCAGGGTGGAGTTCTTTCAAACTTCTTTTTTTTCTTTGCAGCTTCAGTATTAGCAGTTAAAAACCAAGTTAAACATGATTCTCAATTCAATATCAATTATTATCTCAATAGAATGCATTACATGAACACATATAACAAAGTGAATGTTTTACTAAAATGAGAAATGATTCTGTTTAACAAGTGTTTATCGTTATCTGGTTTCTTTAACTTTCACTCAAGAGCAAAAAAACAGTCTTCAAGTATCTAAGATCAAAAATCTGTATTGCTATAATCTTTATGGCCATTTTGCTATTTTAAAATATTAAAAAGGTTTGATGACTTCTAGGTCTAGGACCTCACTTCAGCATTGTTCTTTGACCATTGCTGGGAGTTTGAATGGGCGTAAATGATACACTTCTCCCATTTTTCTCTCATACAAGTCTGTGAGCTGTGCTTTAAAGAGACTTTCATAGCTTCTTTTAAGCAGACGTATGAATGAGCCGTATATTTTGGCTTGGAGGTGACGACGACGGTTCTGGTTAACTTAGACGAGAATGAGTGCTGTTTTAGGCTCAAACTGTAACTACAATAACTATATTCCAGTTGTAATTAGAAATCCGACCTGTACCTCCACCTCCCTCACGTCCCCTGCCTTCCCTCACATGGTCTGAAAAGCACTCTAGTTTCGAATTCCAGCTGCACCTCCTCATGTAAGGGTAACCAACCTTGGGCACGTAGCAGTAAATAAGGCTGTGTTTATCATCCACAATGAGGTGTTTGAGATCCTCAGGCGAGAGCACCCGGCGCTTCCTCGTGTGGCTCAGACACGCCTGCTCCAACAGCTCCCTGCGGCCTTGGAGGGACCTCTGAGCTGCCGACAGCTCCAGCTGCTTGTGATGAGGACGATGTAGTGTGGATAAAAAGAGAACCAAAGAAACAGAAAAATAGCCTTATCAAATTGAAACAAAGAGGCCATAAATCCTTTCAACACCTACTCTGGTCTCTGCTGACTTTTTTCTTACGACAGCCAAATGTATACTCCACCGTGTTGCATGCTAAACCTAAGTGAAAACCCCTGTTTGACAGATTCTATCTGGTCAGCCATACACTGTATGACGACAGGCATCATTAGATAACTACTGTTGCGTTTACTGTCACACTCAGAGTTCATGTCCTACAGCTGCAAAACCGAGAAATTCTGAATTAGTGCTACATTTTTTTCCCCTTCCAATGTCAACATCTGCTCCCCAGGAAATTTAATATTTGAGTTTAACATTTCATTTCTCATCTCTTTTAAACGTTTCTTTTGTGTACAAAGCAGATAAACATGATATAACATGTTAATTAGTGAGCTTTGCAGGTGGAAGGCAGAGTTTGTTACCTCAGGCCAGCTGTTTCTCTCCTGTATTGAGTTTCTAGCATGACTGCTACGCCAGGATTTACTGGCAAAAAGCAATCACAGGCTACAAATAAGAGAGATGCACTTCAGATAAGAAACAAAGGGTTACAAGCATATTTCCCCCAAACTTCAAATATGTCATTAATGTGGATAAACCAGTGCAGAACAGCGTCTTCAAATGCAGCCAAACTTCAAGAATGAAAATCATTCAGTCAGACCACAAAGAAGACAACCAGGATCTGGAGCCAGAAAACCCACTCAGTGAAAATAAGAATATATTCTGCAGGGATTGTGACATTATAAAACTGGTAGACGCTTCATAGCATAGCATGAACGTTGTTGAACTACAGACAAATACATGTGCAGTATGGGGTTTGCACATTTGGACATTTGGACATTTGCACAAATAATTATATCCAAGCCCCTCTCGGATCAACAACACAGAAATATTCCCTTGATGTTCCAGGTTGTGAATGACAATCTATAGTCAATATAATATAATCAATATATACCTTTTTAGACCTAACCTAGCACAGCTTCTAACGGACACGTTCACCAACCCAAAAATGTATAATAAAGGGTCCACGGTAACCTTTATCTAATAAACTGAGTTTATTTAACAGTTCACAGTCACTACCTGTGCATAACCATGTTAATTTCCCCGAGGGAACCTCCCAAAGGGATTAATAAAGTCGTCTGTCTGTCTGTATGTCTGTCTGTCTGTCTAACCTGAACGCAACAGGAATTTGTCTGTTTTGTGTCCAAACCTTATTCAGTTAAAGGGAGCTGCATTGACTTTGTGTCACCCTGTCCATTTGTTAACATCGTTACTGCGAGTTTTCCCTGATTACAGACACGTGCGGTTTAAATGAAATGTCAATATGCTCATAACATTAAAATATATATGGTGCTACACAGGTACTCAAGCTTATGTGGTCGATCTTTTTCTCTTTATTTGATTGGTCACAACAGTGTAAAAGGAGGAAATAAAGAGGACACGCAGCAAATGGCATGTGACCTCTCCTGATCCAAACTTGAATAGCAATTGAAAGAGAATCTGCATCAATATATGCAAGCATGTCCATGCAGAAACCAAAACCTGGTCCTAACTTGGCACAACCTCATTTCTAAGGAACTGGCGACGTTTAGGACTAAGATTGGACTTGTGGTTATGTTAAGGTTAGGGTTAGGCATTAACTGATTATGTGTGTGTGTGTGTGTGTGTGTGTGTGTGTGTGTGCTCTCACCTGGTCTCCATTGTAGAGTGTCTGCAGTGGACTTCTCCTGCTTTTCCCTGGTCTGCTGTCAGTCTTCACACCGGGCTCTACAATCCAACAGGAGAAGATTTAAACCCACTTTAATCTCAGCTCTGCAGCAAAGACCATTTCATAATGTGTTTGAAAGTGTTCGTTTTATTTAACATATCTCAGTTCTGGTGTATTCTGTGCGTTACATGCCAACAAAGACGTTTTCACCATGGTCGCTTTGTTGAACTGATCACAATTGATTTAAATGTGAAAACCTGAGTGTTACTTTGCATAAACCCAGTGTTTGTCATTGTCACTGTGTGAACCTGAACTGCACCAGTACTGAATCTGAATCCAACTTGTATTGCAATACAATTGTGACATTGTATTGTTACCGTGGTTACTGCATGTGTTCTGTGTAAACAGACATGTGCCGCGTAAGTGGCTGTCAATAAAACATGACGATAAAGTTAGCAAGTGTGATCGACCTCAGCCCGAATATAATTTCAAATATTCGTCTGAACCTGATCCAACAGGCTCATATATCCATGCTTCAATGTCTATTACAAAATTCAGCAGTCTTATTTGTTCCTCTACAGTTTCATAATGACGAAATGACTATTTTTACACTCCTCGTAATCTTATCAGAGCAAAAAAAATTCTCCAACAAGAGTTACTGGAAGAGTCAGAACCCTTCCAGCACTTCTCTGCCTTGGTCATGACGTGATCCTTATAATAAACCCTCCTACTTTTCGCCTATAGAATGAAAAGAAACAGAGTGTTCCTTCCAGACTCTTGTGTAACTTATCCATAAGCTACACAAAGGTCTCCTCCTCCTTTCGGTCTCTATCTAATCCAGTTGCAGCCTTTCTTTATTTTTAATTTGGCTTGTAAGTCATGACTGTAGGACACCATACAAAACAAAACACCCATTACTTCACATGAAACAAGTAAATCAGAATAAATATGCATCTAATTAGCTTTGGGGCTAACTACTAAAGGCTCTGCTGGATTGAAGAAGTGACAAACGTCTGGATGCAGACCTTGTTGTATATTCTCTATCCTCCCTCCCCCAGCCTCTACAAACACATCTGTCCTCTCCTTCTCACTCCCACTCCCATCCCCCTTCTCTCCAGAAACTATTGGTGTCTGCAGCTTACAGGCAATAACAGTGATTTGTTTTGCACATGTGGCTTACTTTACATCCCAACACAAAGCTGGAGCAGCGAGATGGGGGGGGGGGGGCTCTTTAATGTAGATATATTCACAGGGGGGGGGACTATAATGGAAGGATGAGGAAACACCATCATATGGAAAGAATATCATCTGCCGCTGTGAGGCAAGGTGATGAAATGTCCCATGAAAGGACTGGAATCCAGACGGAGACACAGGCTGCTTGTGTGTCTCCTCTTTCTGCTGAGCTGGCATCAAGCAAACACAGTACAGACATTATAGCACCAGAAACTATACTGTCATCAGTGTTGAGAATAATCGTTTGGCCAATATTCAATACTGTTACCTTTGTTTTTCTGATATTTTCTGGCAGAAACACAAAAAAAAAATCTGCACCATAAAAACTTCCTTCACACCATCAAACTTGAGTGTCTATCGATACTGATATTATTCCTATACAGTCATTTTAGACCATTTATGAACTATGAAGCTGTTAACAACACATTTGTGCTGAGTCCTTTCAAAGACATCATTCTCCAACTGTGCAACAGATATAGCGTCTGCTAAATGACATGTAATGTAATATAATGTAATGATACCGATACTGACCGATACTGATTCCCATCCCTATTAGAAATGTATGAAATTCACTTTCAATTTAGCCTCTTACTTGAGTAC
Source organism: Solea solea (assembly GCF_958295425.1). Classification (NCBI taxonomy): domain Eukaryota; kingdom Metazoa; phylum Chordata; class Actinopteri; order Pleuronectiformes; family Soleidae; genus Solea; species Solea solea. Next base: position 21,176,989 of record NC_081144.1, on the reverse strand, counting down.
TTACTCAACCAGAAAAATGTTTTCACTAGGGCTGCAACTAACAATTTCATAATAAATTAATCTGCCCGTTATTTTTGTGATTAATTCATTAATTTTTGGGTCAATAAAATGTTAGAAAAGTTTGAAAAATCATTGATTGGTGTTTCCCAAACCAAATGTCTCGTTTTTTCCACAAAAAATATTAATTTCTAATGATTTCTGAGCTAAACAGAGGAAAGAAACCATAAAATATTCTCATTTAAGAAGCTGATAAATCAGAGAGCTTGTTTTTTCAGTATATGTAGCACAAATAGCTGTCTGTTTCAGCTCATGTCATCTTATTTGTGTAATTTTAAAGGCTGACGACAGTCAACAAGTTGAATGTACCGCAGATAAATTGATGCATGCCTACCATAAACCTCAGTGTGGATTTAGCGTCAAGCTCTAAATCATGACAGAAGAAGAAGAAACCAAGAAAGGGGAACAATCACCACACTGGTGAGTCAGTAAATAAAGAGGATCTGAGATAGACAGTGAGACTGAGACTGTTGTCCTACAGCCTAACTGTCCCTCTTCTGCGTGAGCACACATGAATCACCAAAAATCCTCAACTTCCTGCAAATAAGTCTGCGCCACATCATCTGAACACACAGAGATAGTCATCTAAACCCTGCTGGACCGTGCTCAAAGCCTTCACTTGATGGGTTTGAAATCCACTTCTTAGGCTGCACCAGGTATAGAGGGAGGTACACTGTATTTATATATGCTACAAATCACAGCAGCTAAGGGGACAGAAACACAAGAACCGTACACAGGAGGAGGAGGTTTCTTGCTCAACGACACTATCATTTATATCTGATGCACCAAAGACCTTAGCAAACTCAAGATGCTTCCTCAGGAAACTGGAAAGTAGGTCAAGAGTCTCTGTTCATATCACAGGTTTAAAGTGATGGTTTTCAAGTGTAAACACTACATTATGGGCTAGAAACATTACAAAAAGAATGTCATCCACAATGATATCTCAAGATGACGAAGGGAACAGAGGTGAGCCGTGGTCAAAAATCACCTGAAGTCACCATGACTGAAGTCACGTGCTTCTCTTTGGAGAGTATTAAGAGTATTGTGTGATTTTCTTCATGTTTATGTCCTATAAATATGTCACGATGAGTTAGTAGCTTCCTTTAAATCAAATTGTAAAATGTACTTTTATCGTTCCCCTTTTCAGCTTTCGAAAAACTCTTTTGAAAATGTTAAACCTATTTTTATGGGTGGTTATGAATGTTTGAGTGTTTTTACTCCTCTGTTCTTTTACTACTCCTGTTTCTTTTTTTCATTTTAGCTTTGAACTGTGAAGCCTTATGTAACTTTGGAGAACTGCTATACAAATGAAGATGTTCTAAAACTGGTACAAGGGTTTCTGAATGTTGCTTTGTTTTAGTCGTCGGCAAAACGTTCAACTATGGAAACACTCATTTAAAAAAAAAATAAAAATAAAAAAACACAGGGAAATCCAACCAGCGAGAGCATGTCAAGTGTGAATTCACATCCTCTCTGGAGTTTGATCTGTACAGTTTGATTCTCTGAAGAAGAGAAAGTCATGATGTTGGTACTTTCCAAGCAGTAGCAGTCTTTGGAAAATCACCACATGACAATATTCTGTTTAAGCCAGCTCTTAGAAATTCCAAAAAGGAAGAATAAAAAGTTTTGGTACTTTTTGCCTCTTTTTACAAGTGTTGTGAGTCAAGGGACAGTAATGAAGATCCACTTGACAAAAATATCCTCTGATTAGACCTCTACCACTACCAGATTGTCAAGGTTTATAATGAAATATCACAGAATTTACTCAGTCAACTGCCACATTTTGTTTTCTAGGTTCATAAACATTGTCATCATCATCTCAGGTTTTAAGTGCTGATTTATGACAAAATACCTAAACACAAATAGCATTCCTATGAGCTTTAGCTCGATTGTAAAGGAGTGGGGCTTGAATCAGGGTTTATAGAAGATGTTACTTCTTGCCCTGGTTTGAAGAGAGAAATACGTTCTGACATTTATAGATCTGTAACTCGATAAAGTTTTCAATAAAAGCCAAGTAATTCATCTTCCTGAACCTTTCGCTTGAAGCTCAAGAGTGTAAAGCTAAAGGTCTCTAGGTCTAGACATCAGCCACCTGAGTTTCTCTTCCATTAGCTGTGGATAAAAAAGGTACAACTTAGGACCAAACTTTTTTTACCCTTTATAGTCCACACAAGTTTGTACCTAAACTCACATAATCAGTGATTTCGTTTCAGACACGTACTCTTCTCTCCTTTCTATCATCATTAACCGCATGTTTGTGTATATCGTGTGCTATCACATTTACCAGAAAACCACTACTTCCTCTCAAGGAAGTGAGACAACTGAGTGTTGATGAAGAGCACAGGAGGCCTCAGTCTAAAACATTCACAAACAGGCCCATTTTAAACCTGAGTCTAAATGCATGTTTTAAAGTCTTAAATCATGTGATGTTATATTCCCTGACAAACAATAGTCCATTAAGACTGGCATCGTTATAAACAGACAGCACTCACTTATGACTAATCAGTTGACATAAATACATTGATGTTGAAAATTAAAACAATTTTGTTTACTAAAAATGTGCCTCTGTCAGTCCAATATAACAAAACTTTGAAGGGCTTTAAGAGCTGTCTCAGTCCCGAGCTGCTGGTGAATGAACTCTTCTTTTGAAAAACATCCTCATTACATTTAAAGGCAGAGAGGATCATGTGACATCTATACTGTAAAACTGCACTTAATTGCGTCTGAGAGGAAGCTCCGTCTTTATGACGGCCATGTGGTGGAAGTTTCCATGAGATGAAACAAAACCACCATGTAAATTGCTTTGATGGAGGTAAGAAAAAGTCTTGTTTCACAATATGACTGAAAATGACATCAAAGAGAAAATAGAAGGACACAAATGACACAACAGACGTCACAGGGCTAGTGGGAGAACCTCGACACCACACTTCTTGTGTTGGTTTGACATGATATGCCTTCATTTTTAAGACTAACACCATTCTGATCTCATGAGCTGCAGATGGTGGTGATTGGGACAAAAGTTTGGGTAACTTTGCCTTCAGTGCATCATGGGAAAAGCACTTCCTTCTCATACCTTCCTGATGTTAACGTACAGTATTCTTTAAAATGGGATTGAAAAACATGCCTGCAAAATTGATTTATGGGGTAATTATCATGTCAACCAGGTCATTCCTCATGTCAAAAAACATGTCACACATCAAGTTGACTGAGCTCTCTCCAAACCATTAAAGGTTTTAGTTTGACTTTGACTTCCTTTAGGTTAGACTTCAGGGTAGAGGGGCCCCCCTAAGTGGGTGAGGCCCTAACATACTTGGGTTATTATTCACAATTGTGTAAACACAGCAAAAATGTACAGGGCTGAGATTAGAGAAGCGAAAAGGGGATTAAATGACACCAGAATATTACGTTTTAGCTGGGCAAAACATGCTTCATTTTGACCAATATACACTTCTGACAGTTATTATCATTACTGCTGGTTAAGTATGGCTTGATACCACTTCACAAACTTGAGTATCTACAGATACTGTTACCAATTTCAGTCCAACAGAGTCCTCTTTCACCTTTAAACATGCTCTCACAGCTCTAATGATCTCTGCTGCATAGCTGACTTGTGTATCCCTTACTCAAATTCAGGTCACGATGTTGGTGATGCATGTCTCTCTTCACAACCTGGGCTTAGTAGAGCATTTATGGGCTATTTAGTATTTTTGCATCATATCAGACTTGACATTTGTCTTTTTCCCCATATCATTCAGTGATGTTGACCAGTATTTTACTGATACAAAACTGAATAAGTCAAGAAGCTACCAAGAGATTCACTTAACATTTGTGTTAGATGTTCTGGAAAATGTCCTGATTGACTTGTGTGGACATTTGCTTTTTCACATTCAGTGCAGCCCCTCCAGACAATTTCAGGAACAAGTCCTGACTTCAGTGCATGTGTGAAAGCAGCTTCACTCAGTCGACCCAGCTGTGCCTATTTCCTGAAGTATGCTGTCCTACAGGACTGTGTGGCGCCCTTATACCTAAAACAACAGAGACCCTGCAAAGCATTAAAGATGCAACGGATAGATCGCAGCTTGGCTCCGACAGAAGAAGTGACAATCAGAACCAGTGCTACTGGTGTAACACAACGAGTAAGATCAGAGGCAGAGGCAGACCAGACTATGAAGCACGGAACCACAACATCATCTTCAACTACTTAAAAAAAAACCTGCAGCTCTTCGGCTTTTGTCATTTCATATAAATCCACTTATGCCTTGGTGCTTTCTCTTTATGAAAAACATCCATACTGTTGGTGAAGCCAGAGGGTTTAGAGATCTTCAAGAAAAAGCATGTTTGGTACATACTGTCCATCACACAGCATGAGACAGGACAAACAGCCTGCAATGGGAGTACGTTGTGTAGAGTATGAGCTGAAGACACTTAAAAACAACAAAACAGTCTCTTTTTGTTCAAATGGCTTTGAAAGTGCGTGCATTCATGCCCATATAGTACGGGAGTACTTCAAAAAGTTTTTCGGCTTCACCCGGAATACGTCACAGGACATGTTTGTGGCACCCTTTGTGGCAGAAGGACACATCTTGAGGCTCCAGCTATTTCTATGACTTTATCCTCACTCTGAAAATGGCGACCACACAAGTGACAGAAGTCAGATATCAGGTGTGTAAAGTGCATGGGGCAAGCGTTTAAACATTTCAGCGTGTTTAAACGCTTCCACCGTCATGTCAGTTATTTTGGTTTCCCTTTTCACCTGCTGATGTTCACTTGCAAACATAAACATTTTAGTTTTTGTGGAAAGTAATGTTAGGCTTTATATTATACAGTTGTGCTAGAAAATGAGAGTTACGCCCCATGTTTCCGGGTGAGGCCGAGAGTTTATTGAAGCGCTGCGGTAGTAACACTGATGTGTTCAATTAAAGGATTATGATGTGTATAATAATGGTATGAATATGGGTGAGCAAGTATGTATTTGTGTAAATACATGCCTTCAATGACAAAGATCACAGTGTGTGTTTGTGTGCCTACAGTAGGATTAGCTGTGACTCCGTGTGTGGGCACAAGAAAGAAAAAAAAAAATCAGAGCAGGCCTTGATGTTACATCTGCTAGAGTTTGTGATGTGCCAGAGAAACCGCCACAGCACTAGTGATGTCTCGTGAAAAACAAACCTCAGAAACCTGCCAGTCATCTTGGTCAGTTGATTTTTCACAACTCAACTGAGATTTGATCAGTATGTGACAGCAGTTGTGTCAACACTAAAGAAATCAGAAGCACTGCCACTAAATGTGTTATTTGAGTCTGCAGGCAGTTTGGCGTGTTGATAAGACAGAGCTGGGAATATGTCACAAAAGGTTTCCCACCCTATTACATTATGAAGTGATGCACAGCTGCCTACCAAAGTGGAAGTGTCAAAGTGTCAAAGTGTGAACGTAAAGCATACACCATGAACAGAAAGTAAAAAAGAGAAGTAAGACTTTCTGAGTGCACTGTACGATTCTGGACTCAAAATCCGAAAAGGCCTCAGACACGGTACAAAATGCTGGATTGGGCACTGGCAAGTACATAAAACCTGCGCACCAATCCACTAACATGTCTTTAAAGTGTGTCAGTTACACCCAGATACAACTATAATCTTCCTTTCCCAGAAATCAAGTCATCTTCATTGCTCCAAATCAGCAGTTGCACCACTCTGTCTGCTGGTGAATACTATTTTTGGAATAGCAAAGAGCAAGTGATTTCTGGTAGTGTTTCATTAGCCAGAGTCAACTTTATTATTAGTAGTATTATTATCATTATTATATATATATGTCACACTAGTGAAGTGGCATGGCAACATATAACACATGCAAGATGCAAAAAATATTCAATATTTTATTCAAAACTGTGTCTGCAAACTGAGCGGTTTTAAAAGGAATTGCTTTTTAGTCCAAGTTCAGATGTCAGAGTCAATATCGGCAAGGAAAGACAGTTTATTACAAAATTCTAAATTTCGGAGATAATATCCTAGGATTTAGTGCTAAAGGGGAGATGATAGAAAACAATTTCCTGTGTGAAACTCCGAGCGTGGATTCAATTCAGTCCTGTAAACGCCGACAACTTCTACCCCATCCTTCTGTGCACCGCCCTTCGACAAAGTCGCTTGCCATAGTAACGCGAGCGTAAACTCATCCGACATACACACAATGACACCATGCCACAGCACTGCTGAGTCAACGTGACCACATAAAAGACACTGAGGAAAAAGAAAGTGGGCGTGCATCTCTATTTTTGTTCAAATTATGATGTATCTAATAAGAGAGGCTGAGTAGGAAACGGCACATGTTAGAGAGATGTCCTCGACATTTTTTCCTCCTCATTTGTGAGAGCATTTTGTGGGTGCAGTGGGTCTGTAGTTTAAAATTGAAGATAGGGAATATTTTTGGGGTCTTAAAATACCTCTACAGTATAATGAACAGAAGGCATACAAATATAAAAAATGTGAGCCGTTTGCTCCCTCCATGACTAAAGCTCCAAATAAGGAAACATCTGAACTTCCTTAATTTTATAATTACCACAATAAATCTAATGAGTATAAAGCAACACAATGGACTGGATTAGTTTCATGTTCGTTTCCTGAGAGTCAAACCCTGGGAGTTTGGCACAGGAAGCGTGACAATGGCGGCACAACAATAATATGCACTGTGTAGGCTGAGTGTCCGGTATTAAACAGTGGGCTTAATTGGAGGATGTGGTTCTGTACGCCAAATGGATCGGAAGTATGCTGGGGCATTTAAAAAAAGTAGATCTACACTGAACGTGCTGTCATTTATTTATTTACATGGGGGGTCAAACTGAGATCAAAAAACAGAAGAGGAACAGAAGAACAATGGGTGAGTGATCCTGTCACAGAGATGACATGTTTTGACAGGAATAGAGACAAGCCATGATTTGCTGTATTCTTTCAAAAGGCGAAAAGATTTACGACACAAGCACAAATAAACACTTAAAACGCAGACTTTAAGAAAAGTCTGTCAACACGCGAACTACAACAGTCCACACATGGTTCAGACAGAAACAACTGTGTGTGGGTGAGGTTTCAGTTTCATATGATGTTTTTCTCAACTGCTAAGTTGACAGATGTCATTTAATGAAGTTTATGGCTATGACTTAGTCATTTCTCCTCAGAAGAAAGAGAGAGAAGGAAAAAAAACGACCAAACTAAAATACAACACGTGTGATGTGTTGGTTGTGTCAGAGCAGGTCGTCCAGTAAACAATCAATACAATTTGAATTCCTGCCAAACCGGAGCCAAATATGAAACTAGGTCGATTTCTCAGTACAACAGAAAATCTGAGAGTGATGATACCATGTGGAAGAGATGGTGAGACTGGAGCAGGTGCAGTGGTCAGAGTTTAAGAGGAAGAGGGTGACACAGATCTCTAAATAAAAGGATGACACGCTTACAAAAGAAAAACGTGTGCAGTGACAGGTTTCCATTAAGGGTGGGCAGGAGCAGAGAGGGTGAATGTCGGTAGGTTGTAAAAATATAGAAATAAACAAAACATTCTCAAGGTAATATTATGTGTTGGGTTCTACAAATAAACCACCAGATCATGTCTAATATCCATATCGTGACATGACACAAGATATTGTCTTAGATTGTGGATATCGTGATAAGATACCTGTGATGATTTTCCTGCTTTTACAGGCTGTTTTGATAATTATGACATTTATTTTAGGGAAGTTACATGATGTAACTTCCTGGCGGTTACACATTTTTATAAACAAATGAACTGACGATTGGTCGTTAACAGTTTTGATAATAAATATTCATAGTTTGTATTTTTTGCACAAAATGTTGTTTGCTGAAATTCTATTTTAAAAAGGCTACCTCATAACACACTAATTATTTGTATTATAGCAGAATTCTACCATATTTATAGGTAATTTCATTGTTTCTAACACACGTAAAATATCCCTCATTTAACATTAAAAAGCCAAAGAAATAAACCAGGTACTATCTGAAATGAAATAACTGTATTTTCTCTCTCCTTGAGCACAAAAATCTCAAAACGTTATTCACGAGTCAAGAGAAACAACCTGTGCGCAGCTTTATATGTCGGGATGTTGCCTAAAAATAGATATTGTTTATACGTCATAATGCCAGTCCTAAAACCCACCACTATAATTATGGCTTAATAATCCATGAGACTTTCCTAGTCTTTAAAACAGAGAAGTTTGGAAATACTGTTGCTTTCATCTTAGTCTGAATCTAAACTGGGTGTGTTTTAGTCTGGACTGGTAAAAACCTTTTGGAAATTACCTACACCAGAGATGTGGTGTAGGTAGGCTTTTAACCCCACTCTGACTAGATACACAGTAATTAAGGAAGCTGTATGCTTTGCCGTTGTGAACTCGTCTTCTCTGATGTGGGTTACATGGTTACTGAAAGACAAGCCTCAACAGGTCGGGCAATGAGCCTACAGTACATGCAGAGGGGGGGATCAATGGTGTGTTTCTTAAAGATTTCTACATATGTTTAGCATTTGGTGGCTAACTGCTGTGGTTCTGAACATGTGGCTGCAAAATTCAGGAGAAAACTATCGATGTAGTGAGGCTTTTTTTCCCTAAAAGATATCTCATTCCTGATGATTTTATTTCCTATATGACACATCTGATTTAGTATATGCTGCGATGTGCATGTTCCCCCCTTATTGCGTAAAATCCTCATGAGTATACTGTGCAGAGTTCTGAATATTTTTCCATTTCAGCAAAAGCTCAGAGTGACCCCCACGCGGCATCATTCTCCTGGTTTTTTTTTTTTTTTAGCCAACCACATAAAAACACCTTTTCTGTAAAAGAAAAAGATGAACACTTTGCATGTGTGGCCAGCGCATATCCATCACCGTCTTCCCCCTGACTGAGCCCTGACTTTTCTCCCTGCAAGGCTGCAGTCCCCTGGGGGCCAATCTGTCTTTCAGTGTCCAGAATGGGCTGAGCCCGGGGAAACAAAGGGAGAGGAGAGGTAAGAGGAGGAGAGCAGGGCTACGAGCAGAGGAATGCAGGAGGTCGAGGGGTGGGGGTTTTCAAAACATTCCACTGTTCACAGTGAGCTTATTCATACCTAATTTCATTCACATTTCATTATGTCTGTGCGCATGCCCACACCTTCATGCAGGTACACGAACACATACACACACATATGCCAATGCTGCTCTGTCAACCAAAATAAATGATGCGCCGCCCTCACAATGTAAAAGCCAAACTGCTGCCTAAAATGTGTTTGCAAGGCCACTACACTACATTATATAGTACCACATTTTATGGTAACCATGTAACATTCATCAATTATTAATCAATTACTAAATGAATCTTAATTTTGACAATTGATTCATCCTTTTTTTAAGACTGAAAACAAGCATCCTTGATTTGCTTTGTGGACACAACAAGACCTTTGAAAACGTCACCGTCCTACATTTGTTTAATGTAATATCAAATAGGGCGCTGCAAAATATATCGAAAATGTAACGTCACCATGAAATCGTCATGCACAATATGCAAATCGCAATAAGATATATTCACGTTGCAAAGACTGCTTGAGCAGCGATTTCCTCCACATAAACGAAAATATCAGGAACCTTTTTCATGGAACTTAAAGTTCCTGCAGATCACTGTGTTACCACGGTGAGAGACCAGGGAATGTAGATTGTTCCTAGTGCTAATTTTTGCTCCTATATGAATGTCGCTAAACTAATTTTGTTGGTTTGGCTTTATTTTATAATTTTCTCCCAAAATGGCAGCCTAACACACTTAACATATCCCCTCCATAGAGCAATATCCTCATACCCCAACTACTTAAGCAGAGAAAGAGGCAGAGAGAGAGAGAGAGTTGGATTTAAATTTTGTATACATCTACAAACTTAACTTTTCTCAGATTTTTTTTGTGCTTCATTTCAGCAATCCTTCTTGTAAGGGATGTTGTTATCTAGAGAAGCATAGAAGGGGAGCATTCAAATTCAATAAAAACCGGTTCTTTCCAAGTTGCATTTCATTTGTACAGAGTCTGCATTGTCCACTCACTGTTTGGATCCATATTTGCCTAAGCCAACCCAACATAAAATGAAATATTAGTTTATCATTTATCATACTGTCATCACAATTATCAACGACTTTATCGAATATTGCTTGTTTTCCTGACATCATACAGCCCTAATATCGAGTTATTATTAAATAATAATGTTTTCACTGAAGTGAACAAATGACACATTGTGCCTCCACAAAGATGAAGTTTAAGCTACCGTGTTTTCTACATACTGTACCTGAGACTGGACCCCTATAGTTTCACTGTCTTTGTTCATACTGCACTATTTTTTTCAAAAAAAAGAGCCGATGTGGCATTTAAAAACACACCATTGAAATAATAATATTTCAAAACGATCAATACGTTCTTTTGTCAAAAGGCTACGAGTGCTTTTCTCACCTGGCTTGGTGATGCTCTGGAAGTAAAGCACGAGGACCAGAAGCGAGCCGAGGCACATCGCCAGGAACAAGCGTCCTCCTCTGGGCATCCTCATCCTGAAGCCCCGCTCTGCTGGCGGAGCCCCCGACCCCTCGTCGCTGCTTCAACCCGGTTCATACGGGACAACTCAGCCGAGGATGCGAACCACTCCAAAGATGAATGACCATATTTATTGACAGCGGCGGAAACTTAATGTACAGGCAGCCAAATCCAGGATTTCCACACAGTTGACGTTGACGACAGTGGGACTTGAATCCAGAGCCGCCTGATGGGGTCTTCTTCGCCAGGTTTTTACGGTAAAGTTAACTCACTAATAATGACACATTAAGTAATGTCACCTTAGCTAAAATTTTAAAAAATGTTTTATGATGTGACACGCCTCTAAGCAAGATACAAATCTGTCACTATACAGATATCGTATCGCCTCGTTTCAGCTGTTACTCGCTTCAATACGACACCGTGTTTGTCGAAGCCACACTAACTTCTCCTCCGCCAAAAATGGACGGGGCACCATGTCATGACGTCACAGCTACTCTGCTTCACTGGCTGCTGTGCTGACTTCAGGTGACGTCGGACAAACTGGGACAGAGTGAGAAAGTCGGATTTTCCATGTGAAGCGAATGCTGTTGTTAGCAGGTGTTTGTCTCTTTGTGATATATATATACACATGTGTGTATTAAGACACACTCAAAAAGTTTCACTTAAGAACAAAAGCTACCGAGCCCCCTTTACTGTATGTTTTAGTTAAATTCCGCTGCTCGACTCACATGAACACATTTGCTTACTGGGAGTACTTGAAGGCAGCAATATAGTGCAACGACAGGTAAATAACGCTGGTAATAAGACTTTCTGATGTTAATGAGAAAACACGTAAAAATGTGGAGCCGCGTAAAATTTTATGAATAAACACTAAGGGAATAATTATGCAATTAAAAATACTGCATATACATCAACTTAACACACAAGGGTTGTTTTTAATGCAGTTAATTCACATTAAAGTAAATGTTCTCTATGTGGTTTAGTACAGCTGTCTCTCGTCTTCTATAGCAGACATTCACATTTTATTCTTTAAATTAAGAATGCCTACAAGATAAAACATTCCAGTGGCCTCTTATGTATTTGCAAAGGAATAATTTGATGTCATGAACTATTGAACTATGAACTATTTCATATTACAAATTGAAAATAAAAATGTAAAATATATATATTATATGCCTATAGAATCAGAAAACTTTACGGAACCAATGCAATTTGCCACATTTTACCAGTAATATGCTGCTATGTGTCATAAGGACTGTGTATGGTCCTCATATTTCTCATATGTGGCTCTAGCATACTTAATACTGCTCCAGTGACATCCTAAAATATGTCCACAACAAAGCCTCAGCTGTCACATGAGCACTCTTCTTTTTCCTGGTAAAATGTGAAATTGCTCTTCTTTTTTTATCAAGGAAAATAAGATAATAGCAGGATTACGAGCGTTAATATTGAACAGACCGGTGCACATACTGTATGTTTGACCTAATACCAAAAAAAAATGCATGTTTAAAATGAAACATTTACAGGCTGTCATTTGTTCCTCATCTCAAACCAAGTGTTAAATAGGCCTTTACATCGGTTTTGATCTTAAGTTATATAGATACAGATATACATTTGACTGCTATTGTGCTTAAAATGCTGGTTGTGGTGGTACAGGGAATGATTGGAAATTTAAAAAAAAAAAAAATAGACTTACATTAAATTCCCCTAAAGGGAAAGTTATTTTTATTAATGAATAGGATGTACCACAGAAATGTAATTTTGGTATCACTATTGGATTTCCCCTTCCAAATAAAGTACAAATTGCTTACTCCTGAGGCAGATACAACCTGTTCAAAGACTAAAGACGTGGCAGAAACTGAGCCAGTGCAAGGTCAGCATGTGAGAAACACGAGCGTTCATGCTGCCATATTGAAGAATGCTGTAATTATCCACATGCCCGTTATTAAACCTACAACATGCAGTGTGCCTGCTGGGCTTCTGGGAAACACTTAACTGAGATGTGAGATCTGAGAATGGAAGGAGCTGTTTTCGGGAGATACTGGCAAATGATGTGGTGTTTTTTGAGCTGATCATAGCTTTGCAACAAATCTCTCACCTGTACATGGTTTTCTGAGCACCCACAGGTCTTAATAAGATCTGTGATGGTCACTGAGGAGTATTTATAGAACGCTTTTCTATTCTTGATGACCACTCAAAGCTGCTTTACACTCCAGTTTTGCCATTCACCCATTCACACTCATTATCATGTCACCAGCGCAGCCATCAGGAGCAACGTGGGGTTAAGTGTCTTGCCCTAGGACGCGTCGGCATGTAAATTAGCTGAGCCGTAAATCAAACCCACAAATCGAACCCACAATCTTCAAGTGGAAAGATGACTCGCTCTACCAATGAGCCACCGTTGCCACCCCCTCCATAACTCTGTTTCATTGAGTACTGCAGGCAAGACTCTTGCTTATAAATGTTGGATATTTATTCATATTTATGTTTTCATTGCTGATATTGATTCATACAGTTAGCATTGACTCGACATAGCCCGGCTAGCTCAGTCGGTAGAGCATGAGACTCTTAATCTCAGGGTCGTGGGTTCGAGCCCCACGTTGGGCGATCTGTTTTGAGAGCATCCGATGACGGGCTGTCAATGTCCAAAAGAAATTTGAGCTTGTAAGTGGAGAGTTAAAATCTCAGGATCAGATAGCCAATAACAAGTCTTCTCGTGTACTGCTCCTGCATATAGATTGTGCAGTCACTGCTGATATACAATGACACTTAAGTAAAGTGGATAGGACAGTTGCAGTCTGTGTAAATTTCAAACTTTCTAACTGTAAAGTATAACATTTGTTTTTGAAACAGCATGATTGTGTTCATTTCACATGTTCACAACATAAACCACTGCAGACTTGCATGTGACATACACTACATTAAATAAGGTGATGAGTTTAAAGTGACACAATGTAGGATTTCAACCTTGACACATTTGATGACCAGGGTGAATGTCACTTCTGTCAAAGCCTGAGAAGTTCTGCATTGCCTACATTGGCACTATGTAACTTCTGGTTTCCAATTTGTGCCACAAAAATAATTCCACTTTACGGCATATATGTTACCTTGTCATATATTTTACGACACAGTTGTAACAAAAAAATACCGTTTACCAACTGTGGTGGCGAACCCAAGAGCAAATCCTACATTGTGTTACTTTAGACAGATAAGAACGGTGTGATTCAGCTGGTGATTAAATTATCCGACAACTACAGCGCAAATCACCAAAGCTGCATTCAGATATGAACTGAAGTCTGGACATTCACCAGAGGGACTGTTATGTATTTGAGAATGTAAATGTCAGCTGGTCGATCTGGGAAACCTCTTGCGAGCTCCCTAGTCTAATCTCCTAATGTCCAAATGAGGTAATATGAGAACGTAGCAGGGGAAACTGGATCATTTACAGCTAATGTAAATGAGTGAATGTCCTGCCTCCTGCATGCTGCATGCTTAAAGGCCCAGTGTGTAAAATTTAAGTGAAATTATTTGAATTTGGCAGACATTATGGATACAATAAATTTATATTATAAACACATTTTGGAGCACCATGTTTTTACAATAGCCCACAATGAACAATGATTGATGCTAACTGAATGCTACACACTCCGACACACTTATGTTGCAAATGTTACACACTGCACCTTTAAGCATGCCTAAGCCAGGCGAGTTACATTATCAACATCCTGCAATAGCCTGTGGCTTTTTTCCCACGCCAGCATAGAATGTGTTTGTGAAGCGTTATATCATCTTTTGTTCACTTCATGTGGGAGTCAGTCATCCTCATCTTAGGCTAGTCTGCCATGCTAAAGATGTGTCTGTGCTGCTGCCCGCCATTTAAGTTCAAGCATTAAGATTGAGAAACTATTCCCTGTGTCCTCCCACACTGTCTGACCTAAGTAACTCTTGTGGATAAAGTGGTCCCAGTGTATTCCTGGGAGCTTAGCTGCAGACTTGCAAACTGAAATATACAGTTGTGGGCGCAGTGTGACCTTTACTCCCAAGTGAAACTTGACGGAAGAATCTTTTTTTATATATATATGAATCCCAAAAGACAAAAACACCTGCTAACACTAGCATTTGCTTCACATGGAAAATCTGACTTCCTCACTCTTGACTTAGTTTTTTCCGACATCACCTGAAGGCAGCACAGCGATAAGTGGATAAAAAAAAAACAAAATGTGCAGAAACAATAGGCAGAATATACAAGTCGATGATGATTTTGTCATTTAAGAGCCCAGATGTGTGTGTGCAAATGAATCCAAGATGGGAAGAAATCACAGTCTTAAAGTCTATTTAATTTACGGCTGACTGATGTTGAGGAAAGTAAACGTTTGCAGTTTTCCGTCTCGCATGTGCCGCGAGACCTGCAGTTGGCGGTTGACTTCATTACCAGCCTTTGATCTGAAATGGTTTTCTGTTTGTGGTGCTGGGATGGGCTGGGTTAACCAGCCTAGTGAGGACACATCCCATGTAAAACTGAAAGACAATAATAGAGCCCTAAAACATGCTGTACAGAAGGGACATTTTCCTGGACATGAAAATGAGTCCGTTTTTAAGTCTTAGAAAAGATTTAATCATAAGCCAGTGAAGGCAGCCTGTAATACACCCAACTGCTTGTTTCAAAAAGCTACATCTAAACTCACTACACCCGATCACATTAGTGAGAAAGGGCATTATGTATATTTGTCAGAGTGTCCGCTCAGTGTACGTGGTGACTCCTGTCATGCTTTCATTTCATACACACAGCTCTGGAAGGGTTTATTTTACATACTGACATTTCCAGCCTGTTTCAAAACTTCGATAATGATAATAACTGACATCACTCCTCCTTAATCAATCCTGAGAACAAAAAAAATCTTCCACAAAAACCTCATGACAGGAACAACCCTCCTTGTACTTTACTGTTCAGTGTATAATGACTGCATGCCTTTCAAATGCAGGCAAGCCACTAATCTAGTCGACATCAGTACAACCAGAGATTCTGCCAATGTAAACATGTAACATACAAGGGGGCCCTGCTGCACATGCATGTGGTCACGATGTTCAAACCCAAACTTTTCATATACAACATTCTTGTCTTTGTACCAAAATAAGTCTTGATATTTATGTCTTCTCTAAATCTAGTAACTGTTAACTATAGCATCCAAGATGCTTTGTCATAATTGGTTTCCACATTGTTTTGCTATAGGGCAAATTAAAACAGAGTGATGTTGCATAATCTGGTAAAATGTTAGTGTTTCCCCCAAATACAGATTACCACTGACTTAGTTAGTGTTAAAATATAAAACTACAACATCCAGGTGAAGGTAGCAAAGTGCTGCAGTGGTTAGCATTGTTGCTCACTGAGAAGAGGTTCATTAGAGACTCTAAATTGACTATAGGTGTGAATGTTAGTGTGAATTGTTTGTGACCTGTCTAATTGGACCACACCTCTTACCAAATATCAACTGGGATTGGTTGCAGTACTACCATTTGAAGGTTAAACCGGTTAAAAAGTCGTAGTGTTGAAAATAATCTGAATTTACACTTTACACCCTAGGGAACAAAATGTCTTGTCTCCATCCACTTACCCAAATCTGGGTTCAGGTAACAGGGGCAGCTAATCTCCTCTCAACAGTTCCAGCAAGTGCTCTACAGCAGTGGTCTAGAGGACCAACCACACCTGAGAAAATATTCAGCATCACCATTATTGCCATCGTTAAAATACAGTGGTGTAAATAGGCCAAGCAAAGTAAGCTACAGACTTTTCACAGGAGGCAGATTTATTACAAATAAGTAATCATCATCCTCCTCTTCCTACTTCAGACACTGACCTAGTGAAATTAGATTTAGTTGGACAATAGATAGGTTCGCTACTAAATGCCAGGCTCCAGGGTGAATCCCCAGTATTAGCCCTCTGGTGCTTGTCGTGGCACAAAATATTCCACCAATAATGAGCCAAAAGCTGAGACTTTGATATTCAGACTGTCTGAAGCATTGAGGTTTGTTTGTACATAAATGATTCCATTCATCCATTGTCTACCGCTTTATCCTCCATGAGGCTCGCAGAGGAGTGGAGCCAATCCCAGCTGACATAAGGTGGGGACGAAAGACAGGTGGCCAGTCCATCCCAGCGCCATGGATTGGAATGTGGGAGGACACTGGAGTACCTGGAGAAAACCCACACTAACAAGTGGAGAGCTTGCAAACCACACAGAAAGGCCCACTTGGTCACCAGAGACAACTGCTTCAGCCACAACATGTGGAGTGACACTGGAGTGACATTCAAACAAGCTCAAGGACACAAGTTTATGATTTGCAGGAGTATGTGTTTATTTATTTATTTGGTAAATCTTACATTAGATTAAATTAAAAACGGGCTGATCCCCAGGTTTGTAACCAGCGCTCCAGCTAACACTGCTGTGACACTTGACCTCTTTTTGTTCTTTCTTCCATCTGATGAGGCTATGGAGACTGTGTAAACCACTTTTATTGCACCATTACTTGTACTGTGGAAAAGCATGAATCACACACTGTGTGTGTGTGTGTGTGTGTGTGTGTGTGTGTGTGTGTGTGTCGCAAGTGTGCACAGACTCATTTCCTGTCAGCTGTTGTACGTATAATAGTATACATCACATGCTGAAGTACAAATAAAAGCAAACAACTCCATAGGCACTTTTGCTAAGAATGCCAAAGGACGTTCTCTTGTTGGCTTCATAAACTAGTGTTTATAACTCACATATGTCAAATAAGCAGACTCTACAACACAACACAACACCATGACATCATCTGATGTTTTTTCGATGATGGTGGAAAATACCACCTTCAGTTCCTCTGACGTTCTGCGGCAACATGTGTTTTCTACTTTTTAGTTTTCATGGTCATAAAAGCCATACAAGGGGGGCAATAGCTGACACCCATTAAGACTGAAATCACCACTGAACGTCCTCAGTTAAAACTCACACCCTTTCAAGTCAATACAAGAAGAGAGCGATGAAAAGATGCCTGGCTACAACATCCCCATCACCTGCTAGAGCAACATCTGCTGAACTTTGGCAACTACTCATCAAGCTAGAGCAGAGAATCCTTTAGAGTTAAAGAGATAGTCACCAAAGTGTAATTTATTATAAGAGTGTGTGAAGTGGGAAAAATTAATTGTCAGTATTCCCCTTATCCACATGATTCTGTCTGTCGGTATTACTAAACATTTAAACATAAAACAATTAGGAAAATCTTCACTAAATAAAAGACACCAGAAGATGTTAGAGATCTGTTCATTTAAATATTCAGTCTAAAGTATTACATTATTATTATGCTGTCCTCCAGGACACAAATGTGGCAACATTTTAACACTTTTAATAGATATTCTTCTTTAGGTGCCGCCACAGTGGATCATCTGTCTGAAATTGTTCTTGTTTAACAATACAAATTAAAACACTTGACACTATAAACATACACTAGACTCTCATAAGAACGGGTGAACATCATGTAGTGCACCCTGAGAAATGATTATTCTGGGCCATAATAATGAATTGGATGGACAACCTAAAGAATACCTGAATCTTGTGAGAAGTGCCGGTACTCAAAATAGTAAAATTAACAAGTTTACAGTACCAGCCCACTTCAAGAACAGTTTTTTTTTTTATTACTATTATTATTATTATTATTATTATCTTTCGGTTGCCCCCTCTCTAGGGGTCGCTAGGGTTAGGGTTAGGTGGAGATTTTTGCAGCGGATACCCTTCCTGATGCGAACGTCTCATTTATCTCATTTACATGTGTATTATAGCTTTGTATCAGCTATAGAGAAGGATTCAAAAATTACAGAAATTACTAAAATCAGACTCTATGCACAGAGCTAGCCCCTTCTCTCTCTCTTTCTTTCCTGCCTAGCAACAGTTGAAATGACTGTTTGCTCATCTGAATGTTTAGTTGGGTCCTTGGAGCTGATTCGTCCATCACAAAAGGTTCTAAGGGATTCCCCCTCACACCACTCTCTCCCAGACTGTAAATAATGCCTTAAAATGGCATTTTATGGCTTGTAGTCATTTGGTGCTGGGAAAGGGGAGTCATACACTTTTCACCCAAGACTTGGCTGAGGCGTACCACCTGTTGAATTGAAGTTTTAACTAAGAAAGAACCTTTAAAGTAAAAAGTACCCTTTGGCCGATCAGTGTAAATTGATACTGAACAATGTGGTCAACGTGGATGTGTGAGTGAACTGTGGGTGATTGACAGAATAGAAGTTCAAAGCAGCTTTGAGTGGTCATCAATAGCAATGTGCTGAGAAATAAAATTTATGAGAATGATAAACTATGTGAGAAAAAAAACCAGGAGGTTCTCCAGCCAAAAGCATAAATCAACATTAGCCTGAAATTTAAAGTGACGTTTTACCGACTTCTTAAACCACAATGAACAGATTTACCATCTTACATAGAATTACTATGAGCTGTAGAATGTGAACACCCTCATCGTAAAAGGTTTCCCAGAAGATTTCTCCATTTGCTATATTAGATGTTGGCACTGGTGCTGGGGTAAAGACAGCAAGATGAGTTGTTGAGTTTTACAAGTGAAAAGCCAACAGAAACACACAATTAGTGTTTGAATAGTATAAACATGTGGAAAAGACTGTTTTACCTCAGTTCCAGTAGTGAGCATTTTCTTTGTTATTCACTAGTATTTCACAACTCTGCTATCTTCTTTACGACATGAGATACTGCTTTTTTTTTTTTTTTTTAAGGAATGTTTGCTTTTGGCAACTACAGTTAAAGTTACATGAGAGGATTTATTGCAGTGTCATGTCCTTCTGTTACATCTGAAACTGGAGCCAGCAGCCAGTTAACTTAGTTTGGCTTTAAGTCTGGAAGAAGATGGAAAAAGCTATTCTTTCCAAAAGAAAAAAAAAACAAAAAACTTTAAAGCCTAAGATGTTTGCAAGTTTGGTTTTTTATGATCGCTACAAAAATTGACATTTTGGAAAAAAAACCTAAGGATTTAATTTGCTGGAAAGCTCTAGAGGCACCAAAGACAGAACATTTCAGGGAGAGTTTGGAGCGGAGGCAGTGCAAAGCTTTAATTACTGTACAGATCCAAACGTTGCATTTTGGGCAGGTGTAGGTGGACAGGAAAAGTACGAACTGCAGAATTAATCTCTCATGCTAAATCTGTTGCTTCAGTGTCTTCCAGTGTTTTTCCCAATTATATGTAGTTTTAACTCAAGAAAACCTAAAACCCATAGATTCTACCATTACAATATCATACTGTACTATTTATATTCGTACTGTTTAACAAAAGGCTTCAGTGTACAATGAATAGTTCATGAAACGTATTCATAGTCAAAGATCATTGTTTCCATAAATGGTTTAAAGAACTCAATAATTAAGGTCAGAGAGTGGACTGCGTTTCCTGTGTGCCCTCATACAGAAAAAGGTTTTGCAGTTTTTGTTTTGTCTTTCCTCTGGACATTTCATTTCAACATTGAGATCCTTCTCTTAAGATATTTCCTCTCTTGAGATATCTCTCTTGCATCAGATTAGAGCTGAAATTATCAATCAATTAATAATCGATTACTAAATTAATCAACAACCTATTTGGATAATCGATTAATCGCTTTTTGGAGCTTTTTTCATGATTAAAACAAGATTTTCGATTGTTTAGGCTTCTTAAATGTGAATATTTTCTTCATTTCTTTGCTCTGGATAACAAAGAAATCATTAAAAGTGAATCATTTTGGTTTGTGGACAAACTTTTGAGAACATCATCATTTACAGGATCTAAAGCTCTAGTATGTAACTTCTGTCCCCAAACATTGCTAGTGTCTCTACTCGCCTTGACTTACCCTCCTGAAAGGAATATGGACCCTAGGTTCATATTCCACATTAATCCACATTTGTATCTCACTACCTCACTCATGTTTCAGAGAAATGGGGTTAACTCCTTAATCTTAAATTCTCTTTCAACATTGGTTTCACCTCGGTCATATTTAAGAGAACTGTGAAAAATGCATAGCAATTCTTCCCTCCATCAGTCGCGATGTAAAGCGCATCACTCCGTGTCTCCACAGACAC
The DNA here is from genome assembly GCF_958295425.1 of Solea solea. Lineage (NCBI taxonomy): Eukaryota > Metazoa > Chordata > Actinopteri > Pleuronectiformes > Soleidae > Solea > Solea solea. The sequence continues at coordinate 21,156,306 of NC_081144.1, read as the reverse complement.
AAAAACAAAACTGCTACATGTAACACCACCCTTTAAAAAGCTATAAAGTGATATTTTAAACAACATGTGCTTTATGTAAAAGGTTAAGCATATCAACTAAACAAACTAATGCAATTAACAATACAATCTTATGACTGTGTCAGGGAAAAACCTGCACAATTGAACAGACCCTGTGTTTCTGCCTTACATCACTACATCACTCAACAAACATTACCAGAGGAACACAACAACAATTCCACAGAATGTCATATAACACATTTCTTAAATGAGAGAGACTTGCATCTGCCAAATATGACCTCAACATTTAACCTGAGGCCTGAGTTTCTACAGCTGGATCGCCATAGTGCCAGAACCAGCTTATAGTTTTTCCACCAACATGCAACTGATGCTGAGGAGGTAAAAAAAAAATACAGACACATTATGGACATTTGTAGAGCAAATAACCAGATGAAGACACATATAGCCAGATATTTTAAGCAGTGTACACCCTGTGTTTTAATTAACTTATTAATTTAAAGAAATAACTAATTGGTAGTAATACAATTTTGTTGTTTCGCAATGCTAGAACAATATTTTATATACTTGCTGTGACTGCAAGGCTGCTATTGTGAGAGATTGAAGTATTGTATGTCAAAATATGTTATTTGAGACAACTTTTACAAGATATGTTTGTCACAGATTTTCAAAATGAATTATCAAAAGCCACAAAAAAAGGTGGTCGTTTTTCCCAGTGGTTTTTTTTTTGTGACGTCATGGACGCACAGGACACAAAGACAGAAGAAAAAACAACACCACAATTTCTGTTGGCATGAAATCAGAGCAAAGTGTTTGCCAGATTAAGTAGCTTTTATATTTAGTAGTTAAAAACAATAAATACACTGTAAGGGCAGAGGTCTTTTGAATGAAACCGCCTATACCAATCAAAACTGAAGCATTATTTTAAGCTCGAAGGTCCCCCAATTGGGGAACCCAGAGAGGCTCTGGGTAAAAATTGTGGAATACTGCACTAAACACGAAAGTCTTGGGCTACAAGACTGTATAAAGATATTTTAAATTTGACAAACACAGCTCAAATAATAACTTAATGAATGACTACATACCAAACTGTACCGCCACAGTTCTGGATCTAGAACTATAAGTCAGAGCATTCTGGGAGAAGCATCACAGTCTCCATTATGCAGCAGTCTGTCATAACACATGCCGGCGCTCTGCTGATTCTGATTGGCTAACAGTGCTGTCAATCTCATTTTGGCGAGTCCTGCCACCTTGTGTTCGTTTTTGGAATGTGGAATATATAGACGTCTAGTTGAACTTTCAAACAAAGCCATGAACTGTTTTATTGAACACTAATAGTGATAAAAAATGAAATGAAATCATTACTTTTATACATGGGAAAATACAAATGACACAGATGGTGCCAAATGAGACCTCGTCTGTACTTTCTGTACTAAAACCTCTCTTATTTGGTTTGGCTTCACTTGATCAAAGTCAACCTTTGCAGAGATGATGTTCACATATTGTACTGATTTGATAGAAGTTTAGAGCTGCAGCTGCATCATTCCAAAGAGATACTTTCATCCTGAAAGTGCTTTTATTTAGGCAGGTCTGAATTTTTGACATTTTTCTGTACTATGACACCCAAAGAATTCAAATACAAATGCAGAGATTTAAATGGTTAAAAAAAAATATATGTAATTTGTTGAATTGTAATTGATTTATTATATGAGTATAAGAATCACCTCTAATGGCTATAAGATGGATGTGCGTCACGCAGTTGCACTGGATATGGCAGCGCTGGCAAAAAAAATCAAGCAAACAAAGAAGAAATTAGCATGCTCACTCAGGTCTTACACTCCCTCTGGTGCTGAGTCATTTGAATGAATGCTGATTAAAAACATTCCCTCTGAAGAAAATCCAATTTAAACCTGGGATTAAACATAATAACATAATCTTTTAACAAGACTAAGACAGCATCACAACTGTGCAAAGTGCCGTCAAGAAGTGTTACAGATGTTGACATCCTGATGTCGTCCAGCACAAAATTGAGGCAGAACTTTTGTTGGACTTATAAAATACTGTATGTATCACTTCTGTTTCAACTATAAAGTCCCTGACTGCTACTTCCTGTCTGAGTGTCAACAATACGCCCAGTGTTGCGGTTGTTGGGATTCAAATGGAAGGAACTGTGTGTTACCATATGATGGATGTGTGCTCTACAGTCCTGTCACATCTCTGACTTGAGATAATCAGGAAACTTGGGATTTAACACACAAACACCACGAGGAAAAGTCACATCGAATAAATCTGAGCTCCCACGAGAGATTATCTGTTACGTAGTAATTGCAGCTCTCCAGCACAGTCAGTAGGTGATCTTCACAGCAGTCTCCCTAACACAGCCTGAGTACTTCCACATGCTGCTTCTTAGCTAATGGCTTGGCACAGTGGCTTTAATGAGAGCCCCAGTCTTGGCAATCGCACCCTGGTTATTTTCTTTGATGCCACATCAACAGCAGGGCTCGGGGCATGTCATTAAGTAGAGGTAATCAAGTTTGCCGGGGTTACACTATGCAGAGGAAACCTGTGATTCCTATGCACATGGTCAAGAGGAAGATACTGAGCGGCGAGGGCGTTTATTTGCACCGAGACTGCAAATTATTATCAAACGCGTACGTTTCCAAATGTCTGGAGGAGCTTATGACAGTGGAATATCAAGGCATTTCATCCTTAAAAGCTTTCAGTCCAGCTGGAGGGTCAAAGTGCACTGAACACATTGCAACTGGGATGTCTAACCGCACTGAAACCACTTGAATTGCTCCCAAAGTATACAACTGCACTCATGTGGCACTCAGGCCCGAGCCGTCCCTCGGTACTGCAGCTCTGCTGAGGTCGAGGCATTTTTTTAACACCAGGGTGGTTTAAGAAGAACAGAGGAAATATTGATTTGTAATTATATTCACCCAGAAACAAGTGACCACAGAGCATGGGCTGATTACAAACTGACATTATTCTGCTTGGGTGATTTCCAAGCTCTCGTTGCAGTTTCAAACTACCTCAGAGGATGATGCAAGATAAATAGAAATGGTAGTAATAATGACAGCCTTTAATATTTTATTTTATTTTATTTTATTTTATTTGTGGAGCCAGCTCAATATACCCAATATCACCAATCAGTTAGTCTCAGGCATGACAATCATGACCTCTGACCCAATGTTTGTAGCACTAAACCAACAACCTATTAGATACATTCATTCATCTGCTGACGTAAAGCAGCCTGCAGGCCACCAGGGGGCAATCCAAGGGTTTTAGCTTTAATTTGTAATTATTAGTTTTCCGTCATAGAGTATTTCCACATGAATTTACAAGAAATCATAACTTTGTTTGTTTCTTACTTTTAAAACATGTTCAGTGCCAGAGTGTCACTGTCAACATTTGCTCTATTGGTAAAATGAAAGCATTTCCTATTCAAGAGTAAATTAAAGAAACTTTAACTTTTGAAAATAACCTGCCTTCAACTGTGTTAGGCTGATATTTGGGGTAAATGTCCGTAATTTTGGTTTTAACCCTTTAACCCTTTAACACCAAAGCCTCAAAATGTCCGTCTGAACTTTTTTTTGCTTGTTTTAAACATAAAAAGTGCCAGAAAATGTCCTGTGAGTAAGTGCTTTTGCCCATTTAATCTTCAATATCTGTCAGTTATTTCAAATTTCCATGTCAAAGTAGTGTATTAACTTAACTAAAATGAAGAAGATCAAAAAGTTTTATTGAGAAAAACACCAGATTTTGGCTCTTAAATTTGAAATGTAAGTTTTGAGTTGTGAAACGACCGTAATAACCACATGTTTGACTTTGAAGTGCAACTTCTTAGCTTTCAGAAACCGTTGGAATTTTACCAATAGCACAAACCGCCGTGTAATTACGGTAATGCAAACGCGTCGTCTGTGATACGCTCGGTGGGTTAACGATGATAAATTATATATATAAAAAAAAAGCCTTAGTTAGAGTTATCTTAAGTGCAACTACGACAGTCCCAGTGTGTGCCAGCGAGCACACATGGCTTTAGAGTTCCGGACTCTTTATGTGCCAACTTAAAATCTTCCCGCTCTACCTGCTGCGTCAAATACACAGGATTTGTGTCATTTGTACGTACTTGCCCGGTAGCTTCTTCAATCAGTGTCTACCATCATTAACATAGTAACACAGTGACCACATACCAGATGGTTGCTGCTGCAGAGGAAACAGCCAAGACCAGACCAGACCAGACCAGACCACCTGAATGGGCCCCAAGGGTCGGACTGATTATTTCAATTCAGAGAGAGGGAAAAAAAAAAAAAATCAAAATTTCATGTTGACATTTCCATTTGTCACTGAAATAAAAAAATAATAATAATAATGAAAAACTAGCATTCCAGCCAATACCCAGGACTTTGTTGCCATCAAATGTGAGTGAAATATAAGCCTAATAATGACAAGCAGCCATTGTTATTGTCCTATTTGACAACTTCATGGAGCAAAATTATTGACACATTAAAACAATTTTCATAAATAATTGTTTCAATGTGTCAGCCATGTTGCTCCAGAATCTCTCTTCAGATGTATCCAAAGAGGAGTTACATTTCATTTGCTTTTTATTTTGGAAGAGAATAGAATTCACTACCAAAAGAAATCCAAATCCAATCCTAAATATTTTACTTTGAAGGTTGAATGTTGGCTCTCATCAAATCAGAGCTTTACTCAGTTTAGCTACACTTACTAGTGTCTGCTGTGATGTATTTCATCATATTTTCAAAGAAAGATAGCAGCTCAGATTCATAATACTTAGTTTTGTGTGAATATTTAGATCACAAATTGTGCTTTTAAAAAAAACAAAACAACAACAACAACTAAAACTTGGTTGAGCTGGTGCCTCTGCATCTGTAAGTGATTTATTTCCTCTTATTGAAGTGACTGGGTGCAAACAGGACATGTAAATGTGCGGGAGGTCCACTGAAAATAATGTAAAATAGTGTTTTTACGGCATCTTGACGCATTGGTATTAGAAAACTTGAGACGCGCAGATTTGTCAAAGTGTGACGCAAGAGGCCACATTAATGTTTCGGGAGTTAGTAGATGTTAAATTGATCAAAATGACACTGTAATTTGTCTCCGTTTCAAATTCCAACTCCCCGATGCTACTGAATATCGAGTCCAGCTCGGATTCGGGGGGTTGTGCAACGCCGCACATTTTGGCTGCAGCGTTAATCGGCTACATCTGTCCCATGTTACTGTACCAAGACGCTGTGCTCCAGTCTCCGTCAGCGAGCCGTGACCTCCGCACCCTCCTGCAGGACGACACACACTTAAACGCTCACACATGCTGTTGTGGTTTAGTTCACACTGCAGTGGCAACTTATTGTGCTTGGAACAAATCAAAGCTGTTGGCATGAATCCTGCACTGGAGATAATGTGATGGTGGAAAAAGTAAGATGACAAACTGAGACGAGATGATAAGGATGAGGAGGAGGATGATGATGATGATGATGATGATGATGATGAGGACATCTGTGGCTAATGGTTGCTGATCAATTGCAGTTTATGTAACACCGGACATCTGTGGATGTTGTGTTTTTAAGAAAAGTTAATTTGCGGCTGGATCAATACACACAGTTAAAACTGTAGGGTGTAACTTTTCAAATTCTTTTTTATTTCGATTCGCCTTTTTTTCCATCAGACAAAAGGGAGGGACACTCAAAGACAACAAAATAAATGTAACTTTTTGAATATAAAACAAATGTCTTTTAGATTCAAACCACAAGTAAAGCGTTGTTTAGAACTCGTGTTGCGCGGCGTCATTACAGCGCTGCACACAGGAAGTGATGTAAGACAGATGGAGGCAACAGCGATACTGTGCTAGTAAAGTGAAGTGGTTGTTGGATGTTTCTTGTCTCCGCCCACCCCTGCACTGCTGCTGTATACACACAAATGCTCCCTCAGTCAGGTTAGGATTTTGACAGAGCCTTTTTTCAGATGAAGGAAAATAATGCCACATTGTTTCTGTCCATGTACCAAATAGAGGCAGAATAATCTATAATAATACTAAGTACATTAATAATCCATATGGGCAGTGTATGTCTGTTACTATCATATCAAAATAAGTAAAAACTGGACTTCACACCTTGTAAATTTAGATTATACTTAATATTTTCAACAATGATTTAAACTCCAATCATAGTCCATTTTAGTTGATGTCCTGTTATTATACACTGTCAGTGAATATATAACTAAACATGAGCGAAACTTCAAAGAGATATTGTTCTTGTTTAACAATAAAAAAAAAACTCTAAACACCAGAAGTGGTCACGTCATGTCGCGCACACTTGGAAATGATCCTCTGTTAAGAAATAAGTCAAACAGAGAACCAGCATTGTTATGTTGACAGTGGTCCTGTGCGACCTACACTAAGAAATACCTACAATCTTAAAACCCACTTGTTTTTTTGGTGTATTTTCAAACATTTGGTGGGCCTGAACCTTTTTGTCACATTTATCACAATTCTATGTTTTTCTCTTTTGTTATATAAACAAAGGAGCTTTGAAAGGTGCTACAAAACCATGTTTATTGCAGCATTTGCTGCCTCATGCCTGGTTTGACCTGGGTGTTCCTAATAAACTGAGTGGGTTGTGTAAAACCGAGTGAAACCTGACATGAACAGACCACGTCTTTCAGTCAGTGCCATAAAAACCAAGGGCCTGTTCACAAGATGACCCTCAGTTTACAGAACTGCCAGATTGCAGCAGCTGCCCAGTGAAGGAGGGAAAACCACGACCTCTGCTGGTCATAAAGAAAACAACATGAACATTTTTTGGGTTATAATTTTGCTCTGAAGGAGCAGAAAAAGGACGCAGTAATGCAACTTTACAGACGGCAACCGCCACAAAAGACCAAAGAAGAAGAGAGAATCATGCTGAGATCATATTGCAGTATGTGCTGAAATGACACTCCTGACGACCAGTAGGTGGCAGCAGTTCTTTTTAATCTCCAAGTCTTTTCATGTTCATTTTTAAGTGTGTGAGTCTCCTTTCAGCTTCTTTTGTGTGTCTTTATGACAACTTTTGGAGACATTTTTCGAGAAATGTGTCCTGGGAAAGTGAGGGGGTTTATACAGATAATTAAATAAATATTATCAGGTTATAGTATTTCAATTCAGAGGGGACGTGCACAGATTTCTGTCCTCTAGGGGCGGCATGACAGAAAATAATTGAGAACCACTTATGTGACTTATGCAAAAGGAGCAGTCATGATGGGATTTCTGGCTTTTTGAAGGGAGCCATGTCAATATGTTCCTTTCTGAGAACGGCTCATTGTTTGTGTCTGTGTGGTTTTTTTTTTTAAAGAAGGGGGGGGGTCTATTTTTGCACACAGCACAGCAACAGATTGGCAGAGATCAAACCTTAATACATATATATGTTTTTTATATCTCTGCTTTACTTTGTTCTGACTAACAACACTATCTCTCTTCATCAAACCCTCTCTCCAGCACTACAGTTTGAGTTGTTACTGTTCATTAGTAGTTGTAGCTGCCATGGAATCACAAAGTAAAACTGTTTTACGTAAAACAATCTTCTCTGAGCCCACTCTCACAATCCCTCAACCAGCATCGCCCTCTCACCCTCGTTAAGCTGTGATGTCCCTTGTCTCTGACTCTGTTTCAGACTCAAACAGTGAGTAAAAACACGTATTAAAAGGAGAAATGTATTTTTGCAAAGTTATTTCCAGTTGAATTAGCTTTTATTCAAGCAAATTATTGGTCAAAGTTGGTAGTTGTGTGGATAAATATTGCTAATTGATAAAAAAGAGGTAAAGTACAACTTTAAGGGTATGGAATTCTACTTAAACTGGTAGTTTGATAAGGTACAAACTTCGGGGTGGACCTTTCAAAAAAGGTTTGATTCTTGTGTCGGACATCGCGCTCATGTTTCTTCTGTTGCGTTCACACCAACTGTGAACTTTTGCACAGCACCATTCAAGTCATTCACGCCATGGGATCACTGCATTTTTGTGGATCGGAGCCCGAGCCGTCATCGCACTATGACGTCGCCAGACTGCCGGCCACTGATTGGTCAGAGGAAGAGACGTCCGACACAAGAGCCAAGCCGAACAGTGTCATTTAAAAAGACTTAACAATCCTAAAAACATGGATTAATCTCCACCAATTGTCATGGAAATGTCTAAAATCTCAGGAGGAGTCTGTGCTCCGGTCATGGAGGAAGTACATTTCAAACTGAATTCGAGTGATTCAGTCACACTGAAAACAACTGCTAACCAAGTCACTTGTTTGTGTGTGTGTGTGTCACATGTAAAACAAAGACACCGCAGTTTCATGCAGCTGTGCAGGGATGACTCCGCCCACGTTGAAATGCAATCTAAACTGTGCCGTGCTGTGCCGTGCCGTGCCGTGCCGGGACCATAGTCACATGACATGTAGACCTTAATATCTGAGTTGTGAAAAACAAATCGGTGGGATTCAATTCCCTGGACAGCGGGGGGAAAAATGTTTTTTGGGCAGGAGGTCTCAACCACTGCGTGTGGATATGAATCACTTTCATAAAAAAATAATGTGTCAAATATATTCACACATGACACAAAGACAGACAGGCAGTGATCATCTGTGATCATCGTCACGGTGGATTCAAGTTCTCATGTCTGCTGTGTTTCAGTACAGTCCGCTTCGCGCTCTTCCTCTCTGCAACTCGACGAGACGGCCCTGTTATAGATTAAGTGTTTCCTCTTTCCAAATGCAAAAATGGAGCCACTTGTCGCCGGTGGAAAAGCGTTTCTGTGTTTACTCCATTATTAGCGACTTGCCCAAAAGCCTCCAAATGGCAGTGATAAGGGGAATTATTATTATCCTCCACCTGCCCTTCACTATCAACAAAAAAGCTGAAAGCTGAAATGGAAATCTTGCCACATTTGGCATAATAAAATGCCACAGCTCTGCAGTTATGGGATGTCGTTTGCTACGTTGCACTTTGGATTACTTGATTTGTAAAGATGGGTGTTTTTATGTGCAGCATATTTTTATGGAGCCAGACTATGGCGCTGAGCTGCGGGCGCTTCATGCCTCTGCAGCTCCAGCTCCGTGTCTCTCTGAGACAAACTGCTACTGGGTGAAGCAGAAGAGATGGAAGCAGATGGAGGAAGATCGTTTCGGGGACCCCAAAGCTGGCTTCGTGCCTTTGCTCGGCGTTTATTTACACAGCGCTTTTTATCAGGAGAGATTTCGTTTTGATTGCAGTCTGAAGTTACGGTAAACTTCCACAGAGCACAGGATGAAACCGAGTGGAATTAAATGAAACGAGGGGGAAGCAAACATAAAGAGTGGACAAGGATTTAGTGCCGAGAGAGTGAAAAACAGAACAAGATAAACACTTTGACTGTAGTCGCTGGTGCCAGCAGACATAAGATTTGATCAGTTTACCGCTACATCAAGCGCAATACTGTGGAAATGGACTTTTCTGTGTCTAAAGAAGTTTATCTGTTTGTCTATGTCTGTGTTTGCTGCAGTGAGTTCATTAAAGCAGAACTATGCAGGGTTTTTTTTTTTTTTTTTTTACCTCACTTTAACAGCGTCTGAGTCATTGTGATGGTTAAGGCTTGTTGCAGGGAGATCGGGGGCTGTCTCCACTCCACTCCCTCTACCGTCTGTCAGCGCCTCTAGCCTCGCAAGATCAGGGCCGCTGAATCCTCGGTGCGTCAGTAAGTCGGCACAACACACGCACAACACAGCTGCTGTTGGAGGAGGCGAGAAAGAGGAAATGACTGTCCGGCAAAAAAAGCACACAGAGAGGAGAGGGGATCATCTGTAGAGACAATGGATGGATGTTTACTGTTTACTAAAAAATATGTACTCCAGAACTGTAGGGGGAGCTCCATAGAGAAAACTGTCCTGTAATGGCATATATATTTATGTGTGGTTTTTTTTAAGTTTTAATAGGTTTAATAAGTTTAAAGTCATGCTTTGATATGAAATCGCTTTATGCTTTTCTCCTTCTCAATGAAAAGCTGAATACAGCAGAAGTAAAACACACCTGTGGTGAATGTGTAACACATTAGGAGCACGATATATGGTGAGTGTATGGAACTGAGATGATGAGATTTGATTCATTTTCACTGAAGTTACAGATATACTGGGGTCTTTAGCCTCACATCAAGACTTTTTCTTCCTTCTTCAGCTTCCCGGTTCCCTCTTCACTGTAAGCGATAGAGCTGGATTTAAGATGAATATGATACAGCCACCAAAAAAAACTCCCACTAAATTAACCATTCCACTGACCATGATTAGTTTTGGAATCTTTTTACTTTCAAATATGAGGATGGAGTTCATGCAAAATTCACCAAACCATCAAATTATCAATAGCACCGTTAAATGGAGTCAGTTTAAGATGAATTGGACTGAAGAAGTGGACTGACACTGCTTTAAAAATATCCTGAATAAACAACTAGCAGCTCCAGTTTGCAGTAACTATTACTGACTGACTTTTGTACTGAAAAAAATATTTAAAGCTTCAGGTTCAGGGATAATGAAGAGGGTCCTTTATTTTCTGAGTTCAAATCATCTTTCAGGACATTCATCTTTCTAATCTACAAACGAACATGACACGACTTTCTTTTTTTTTGTTGTATTTTGACTGCGATGACTCAGAGAAGTGCAATATTTTGACACCGCTTTATGTTCATGCCTCCAAACTCCCGCTCGCACACGACCGAGTCTAATAAACTCTGATCTCAAACATCTGTGATGATGTAAGCACTAGTTATATTTAGAAATACAAATCAAGCGTGGATATCAAGCAAAGTTTTTGGTTGTTTTTTTTGGTTTCTTTTCTTGAGAGACGCCGGCGTGCAATAATCAAATGACGGCTATATCATAATTTAATAAAACTTGTCCGTGTTTCCCTCTGATGTGAGCTTTTAAACACACAAACACCCCAGTTGAGATTCGCTGTAATAAGAGGTCTCATCGTCTAATGCTACACGTTTCCAGTGTTGCAGAGGGATCAATACAGACTGATGCAACCTTGACTGGAACTCCAGTTCCTGGTCTTGTGCAACCAAGTAAGAGTCAAAGTGGTTGCTTAGCAACAGGTACACACTCTGTATCACTCTGGCCTTCCTCCAGTAGTAAAATCTCAAGTCAACATGACTTTGCTCAGCTCTCGCCAACGCCGCGGATTCCTGGGAGAAATCTAAAGTATAATATGGGAATTTCAAAAGTCAACAGCCGAATATCAGACACGCAAGTGGATATAATTTGATTTTAATCTTTGTAGACACTTAAAACACTCGGGAATCCTCGCAGGATTGACGCTGCATACACTGACATTTACTGTTATTGCGTCTTAGATATTAATTTCTAACATGAGCCCCGTATAAATTCCGCCTGGCTCATTTCCCCTTTATATTATGGTTTAAACGTGTAATCAGTACTTGTGCCGTCCATATGATGGCGCCATTGATTCACATTAGAGACATACTTGTTGCCAGAGCCTCCCACACATGGAAGCTCTGTGAAGCACTCATGAAATAAAAACATCAACATTTTCAATATGTACCTTCACACTGTGGCATGAGGCACTCAGGCTCGTTGATCCTTTGATGTCCCAGAAACAGGCTTGGAAGCAGGTATCATTAGGGTTTTTTTCTTTTTAGAGAGCGAGAGCAGTACAGCGTCCAATTCTCCATCAAAGCAAGTGTGTTCCCTTTGTAATGGAAACAGCGCATGAGAGCTGCGCTGAAGGAGTCGTGTCCACGAGCTTCCATGTTTGAAAGGCAAACAGAAAACATGCCGCACGGTGCGCACAATTCCTCCCCTTTCAGATCACAAAAACAGGAAATTAATTATTATAATAATAATAATAACAATAATAATAAAAAGAAACGTGACGTGCTACTTTATAACGTACTCTCACATCATGAACCATTAGCAGTGGAAAAAAAGGGAACACACCTATCAAAGAGACGTGACCCTCCTGTAACCTCATGTGTATGTGAATAATCCATATTAGTCACATACATCTTCATGTTCCTTCATAGCTGAAGTGCAACGGTGGAATATATAGATCAACAAAAGATGAATATAATGTCTTGTAGTCTTGGTTTTGATGGGTGTATATTGTGATGTTTCACCTATACATATTATACCATAAATCTAGTGTTACATAATCCATTTCCTTTTTTCTTTTAAATACAAAGAATGTTGTTGTTGCTGCTGCTGCTGCGTGTCCCTCAGCACAATCTTCTCTTCCAAGCGTGTTACAGTCTTTGTATAAACAGACACAAGAAACCGTTTCATTGTCATCACGGTTCTCCGTTAAATAAACGACTCATTATTATTATTAAATTGGGTAAACATGATCCACTTTTCATATGTTTTGGTGCGTTTGTACAAATAGCTCGTCTTCTCCAGGTCTGTATGTGCACTGAACTCTCCCTGCTGTTTGCTGACCTGTTGCCTGTTTGTCTTTTATTGCTTGTATATTCTTAATTTTAATGTATTTGTCCTTTTTTTTTTCCTTATCATCTGCTCATAGGACGACTTTTTAACATCTGTCCAGGGACTACAGATGAAAAAATAGTCTATTTTACAACTGAACCAAGGAATAAATAAGTAAATAAAATAATCTGAGAGACGAGACAAGACCTCTGCACCTGCTATAATAATAATTATTATTATTATGAGGTGTAGTATACTTTAAACATTATAATTAATCACACTATTGTATATGAGAACATTGTGGTGTATACAACTTTGCGACTTTGCCCGATTTCAGTAAACAAGGATGTCTTAATTAACATGTGAACAATAGTGCTGTTCCTTGAGGGCGTGTTTATTATACATGGTAAAAAATATAATGAAGTAATTAAAGAAAAGCAATTTGCTAGCCACTCCGCATAATTGGAAAATAATAAGACAATGTTTACGAAGGCGATTAGATGAATGAAATGTGACATTAAAATGTTTATAAATGACTCGGTTTGTTAGCCTGAGGTGAGAATTACAACGCCGTGTTTTCATTCTTTTTTTTTTTCATCTGAATATAGCCCAAGGTGAGCTCGTACCATGTTTACAGGGATGTTGTACAGTGTTGTATGTGCACATGCTGCACATGCATCCTTTCCAAGATCCAGGGTAAAGGAAAAGAAAAGAAAAGAAAAGGTAAAGTCTGTAAATGTATCTGTGTCATCGCAGCCCTACAGGGATTACACTGTGAATCTGACCAAAACCCATGCAATGACTGCTATTTCCACTCAGACTGGCAATTGACATATCCCAGGTTTCACCACCAAATCACCTGGTGCTATCTACTGGAATCCTTAATGCTCCCAATTCATCAAGACCCAACACCGCAACAGGGAATAATAAATAAATAAAAATAAAAACAATAAAGTATATCAGGGAGAGATGAGAAGAAGAAGAAAAAGAAGAAAGGAAAGACTTTCAGGTAGTAAAAACTGAGCTTATCCATTTGGCATCAATGCCCTTTGCTCTGCACTCACATTAGTCCAATCCCTTATCGCGCTCGTGCTCCAGTCCAGACACGCTCACATCTGGGCATCGGTGGGAACATTGAGTTTTATATAAATCGATACTGTGTCCCCAACACTTTGCAGCTCCCGGCACCACAGGCGAGATTATAAGACTCTCGGCCAGGTTCATCTTTCCATCCCATCATCTTTTTTTTTTTCACTTTCTGAGGAACAAACAAAGAGCTGATTTTGAAGTAGGACTTTTTTTTTTGAGCGGGTGGCGGCGGCCGAGGAGGAGGAAGAGGAAGAGGAGGAGGTAGAGGAGGAGGGGGCTGACTCAGAGACAAAACAATGTGGTGTCCTGTCAGCTCTGTTGTCATTTCAGTCCATTCTCAACTGCTGGACACATTGCTATGACAGAATGTTGTTATCCCAGTCATGAAATTGTCGCTTCTTAAATTGCCTTTGAACTAAATGCAATCTTCTCCCCGCAGCAGCTCCAGGCTGCTCTCGCTTGTTATGTCGATGAATAAGCCGGCGTGGGCTTGTTGAAAGTCAACGCTAACAAGTAGTGAGTTTAGGAAGCCTTTTCACTTCGTCAGGTATTCAGAATTTGGGGGGAGATGGGGAACAGGTTGGATTAGATGGGATAGTCTGGTTGCCAAAGCAACTGCTACACTCCTCTGTGCTGGAAGAGGCTGCTTTATCTGTGAGGATTACACTGGTGCAGAATAGGGAAAAAAAAAAGAGAAAAAAAGCCGTTTGCCTGGAGTCAAACAGTTCGGTGCCAAGGCCAAGAGCTGTGTCAGTGCAGGGGCTAAACCCTCACTTGGTTTAAACAGCAAACAAAAGAAACAGAATGTGTCAACACGGCGAGAAAAACAAAGTTAACGGAATCAAAGAAAGGGCGACAAGGAGGAGCGAGGAAAGATAAGAGGCGTAAAATGAGGTTGATGTATGCTAAGTCCACTCCAGACAGAAATGATCTTGAAGCAGCAGCAGCAGCAGCAGCAGCAGCAGCAGCAGCAACGGCACACCTAAGCTCCCAGGTGAAAAGTGACTGGATTATTTCA